>NC_143560.1:103682500-104037500 GCF_054136105.1 Typopeltis vanoorti
TCATTAAATTCGTAAAACCTCACCCATACTGCATACTAGAAGTTGCGGAGATTGTAAGAAGTAACTGGGACTTCTCTCTGTAATATCCAAAGGAGGTTTTTGGTTCCCTCCATTAAACAAGATGGTAGGAATTATAACAGGAACCAAATTTGTCTTCCAACTACTGATACCTAATAATAAACAGACTTGGATTTTCCTCTGGGATGGTGGTGCAACATCTGGTTAGTGGTTATAAAAGACACTGGAGTGCCAACGACCTTCCAAATTTCGCATAAGTTAGTTTATCTCTAGATAAGAGTAGACAGAGAATTTGGCTGATGCTCAGGGAGAGGATTTCGCTGAAGCTGAGCTTGACTTGCATATTGGTGGCAAAGGCATCAGCTTCTACTGAGAAAAAAAATGATAAAAAAGGGAAAGAATTCAGCTTTTAAAAAAATTATTTTTCCGTATCGAGTAGCTAATTTTGTCCAATGGTACGAAAGAACATCCGGTTCACGAGACATACTTTTGCATATGCGGTAAGACAGAAAAAAAAGGGCAGATGCTAATACCTTCCTATTCTTTCCCTCACTATTCTTCTAGAGTTGCAAATGAATCATAATCAATAGCGCAATATGCCACCATTAAGAGAGGATGAGTCTGTATGGACAAGTAAATAAAATCGGCTAAGCTACATCCCACCAAAAATATTAACTGGAAGTCAACTGAGCATATTTTTGACATATTTTTTGCAAAGCATGCCATTTCGTATCTTCCACTTACTTGTTAAGATTCAATGTGTTCTCACACACAAGTAAATTGACTTCATTGAATCATAATTAATACTAAGATAGAGAGATTAATCCTATATGCGTAGTGAATCTCTTCTAACTTTCAGCTGCATCTATTCTCCGGCTGATTTGTCTATCTTATAGTTAATCATCAGTTTTCCTACCTATTCAAATAACGATGATGGATACAAACATTAGATTCTTGAATTATTCACATATTAATGTCCACAAGCAGCACCTGATGATACCCAATACAGTAAAAGATTTAAAAATTCAACATATTAGGCTCATAAAATAAATACGAGTCTCTAAATCATGGTAATGCGACTACGGCAATAAAAGCAGCGCCCTCTATGAGTCACTTTAATGACACCGACTGCCATTCCTCGAGTACAAAAACACATATTATTTTTTATCTGTGTATTTTTATTGCCGCCTCCATCAAACCTTGATTTCGCTTGCCAGGTCTTTGCCTTTCTCCACCCTTATTAAGGGCAGATAGTATTCTAATCTTATAGTTCATTACAGATTTATTTCCTTGTTGGGCATTGATTCAAAACTTACAGCAATCGTACACACCCGACCATTTCTCTGATGACCGTGAGACTTCTTTTTATATGTAATAATGACCTTTTGTGGCTGTCACATCCTCACGTTAAATGTGCACCTTGCATGCAACCGAATGCCTATAAAATCTGTTGCTAGGTGGTGCTCGCATAATTGTTTGTGAATGTTGGCATGTGTACGGCTTTCAATTGCTGTGGTATTCTTTATCCCACATAACGTCAAATATCGTGATATAAGATCATTTACGAGTTGCAATAGAGCATGAAGTAAAAACGGTGTAATAATATTTTGATTTTTATCCCTCTTAAAGTATCTGGTCTTATAACAATCTACTGAAGAAATATATATTGTCAAAAACAGTGTTTTTAATATCTAGGATAGCGCATGCGCATATTTGACTTCAACAATACGTTAGATGATGACGTCATTTAACAATGAAAATTTGGTTGATATCGAAATTAATTGACCAATGTAATTTTAATTTCATACTTTTATATATAAAAAATTCTAATTATTTTTATATCTTTGTTATTTATGCTAGAAAATAAGACGAAAAATGTCTTTAAATTTTATAATTTAAAGTTACAGTGATCAAATAATATTTGATCACTGTAACTATTTCATTTTAATATTATTGCAGTAAAACTGATGGAATACTCTCGTGATGGTATTCAGTAACGACATAGCAGTGTGATCAGGAGGTGAAATGCCAACCAATTATCGTTCTCATCTTCTCCCATTAAACTATATATAAATCCATTTTCCATTTTTGATAGCTAATTAACTGCTTTAAATAGAATTTTCATCATTAGAGTACTATTTTAAGGTTAATTCCGTCTTCCTGTTCATCGATTGTGTTTAAATGTGTGAACTGCTCCATATCTTGTGTAAACGATGTCATATGGTAAAAATTAAACGGTCACTGGGCGCATCCTTTTTTTGTTTTTTGTGATAGCTTGCGTCAAGGTCACCCAAATGACATCGATCACCAAAGGAAAAGGGTGTGTCTGTGCGTGTGTTAGAGTAAGTTGGAGATCGCAAAGACGACAGGTGGAAAAGATAAGGTTGAATCTCTACGTAAATATCTCTGTTCAGACAACGGAGACATGCGAGTGTGTTGTGATGGGAGAGAGATGACATTGATGGAGAGGACTTCGCTTTAATTTTTCAATGCAGAACAATAAAAATAGTCACGAAATTACTGCCACGTGAAATCTCTATCTGACGTGGATGATGCGTTGTCTTAATGGGTAAAATATTTTAGGAGGAAGCTAATATTTTCTTATTTAGCTTCGTGTTTTGAAAGGCTCATTGAAAGTATATAGTATTATTATACTACTCGGATTACATCAGTATACGAAAGGTTGTATTCGTTCGGCGAAAATCCAGATATAAGAAATTATAAACTAGAATTTATAATTGAGCTAATATCATTATATTATTTAAAAATAATATTGGAAGTGTAATTATTTATTAATTATTGCTTTTTTAATCTATTATCTTTCAAAAACCAGATAAAATTCTTTGTTCTCTTCCAACACCTGATAAAATTTAAAATCAACATATTAGAAATTTTATCTAGAATTTTCATTTTGAAATTTCAGCTTGCTTAAAGGGAGAAGAAAGCTGTTCTGGTGTTTATTGAGTCCTCTTCTTAGTTATCATTATCGATCAAATTATAATACGGTACTAAAGAGCAATATTTATTTTGAGAGAACAATTTATTTAAATATACAACAATAAGGTGGGGGAAGAATATTTCCTCTTTTGCAGATATACTGATAACGATCTTATTTATCAGTATATCTGAAAACAAGAAAATATTTTGAGAATATAGTGCACTTTTAAGAATATAGAATTTTTACAGAAAACTCAGCTTTACAATAGAAACTGGAAGTAGTGTAACATTTCAGAAGAAAGTACGGTTCCGGTCCGATAAACAGACGTAAAGCAAAGATGCTGTTCTCGTAGGCCCTGACGCGGGACCCAACTTTTCCACTAGTGCGATACACCTTAACTGGAAATCCATAGTTTCTCTAGTTGGCAGCACTCCCAAGGTCGACTAGCTTAATTTTATTGTCCATCTCAGCGGCACTAGTTCTAGCTTTAGAGATATCTAGAACTACGGCGAAGAAAGATTTACTAGAATGTATGTCACGATAAAGTTTTTCCAAACAGTTTATTCAATTCAAGAGGGTAATATATGCAAAGCAGAAGCAAGGTGCAGAATATATTTTTTCGCTTACTGTTATCATTTTTCTAGCTTTCTAATGTAAAAAATTCGAGATAAAACTAGCGAACTTAAACAATTTTATTGCATATTTTGTTTAAATTTAAATTTCGAAACTAAATATTGTCTGAAATCCATTATCCTTATAAGGACTGGCTTAAAGGTGCGATGCAAGAATGCTTTTCATCTTCCCCGTTATCTGTATCGGACAGTTATGAGCTATTATTAAAGCTCTAATCATGTCATGGCAGGAGGGTAACAGCAATACCCGAGCCTCAGTTAGAACTTCATTGGCTACAGCATTGCCATCCATTACCCTCCAAAGGTATGGTGGTCTGGTAACCTTAACCGGATAGACCTCTCCAGGCTACCTATCTAAATCTGTCTAAATTCCTGCTGAATGAATATATTGTTTCATATACAAATAATAAAAAGGTGTATTAATTTATTTTAAAGCATTTTGGTTAAATTATTTTAAAATATGATTTCTCGAAAAGTTTTAAAATAAAATTATATATAACAAGAAATTATATTCTTCTTTTAATCTTTTGACTAAGTATAAATAAATTTTATGCCTTAAATCTCCAAGACTAAGAGATCTGTATATAGAGGCTTCTACTACGCGTGTAATCTTTGCTTATTACTTGTCAAATATAATTACTTTGTAATAAAGTGACAAACTTTCTATAAGTTAGTGTTGCACGATTGTATTGTTACAGTTAACATTGTTAAAACGTATAACAATAAAGAAATATTCAATTGTTTATATTAATAGTTTTGTCATTATGAATATAACAAATGCCTTGTTATTCTAATATAATTATGCTTTTTGCAATTATGTTAATTTTATGTTGCTTTAAAATTATGCAATTGACATTTTTATCAAATGAAGACATGTTTTAGTGTGTGTATCCAAGCAACGCAAAGCAATCTTTTACTAACGAATCACAATGAATGAAAACACAAGACGTCATTAAGTCTTTTATAGTGTTTTAATTAAAAACTTGCCGTCTAAAAAGTGCAACGATCTTCGAACATAGAATGTTTCAGTATATACATGTATATTCTACGAAATGTAGTTAACCTTCTGGCTACCAACAATTAAAATTTAAGTGTCAGTAACAACTTCGTTGTCATTTCCTAATCTTATAATTCTGAGACAACCCGGTCCTTTTGGGAGACTTTTACTACTCTAGTTTTGTACTTAATTCTTAACTATGCGTCGTCTTTCAAACTACATAGCGTACTCGCTCTAAACATTCTCCAGGAATCTCAATTTCAAGTAATTAGAGATCTCCATTAATTATCTGTTTATGTTACATCGACAGTAATGAATAAATTGTAAATAAAAAATGTTTAAATTTACACAAACTTCTGCAACCGATGTAATTAGTCACAGGAAAAATAAGGGCGTCGCAATTCGCAAACGCTTGTAAAGCGTCTTCTTAAAGAACAATTAAAAGAACCCATCATTCAATCTAGTCAATTATGTAAGGTGTACACTTTATGGAATTTCGAGTATCAACTGCTTGATTTATTTAGGTGAAATTTTATTCTAAGATGGAGAACTTCCTGCCCAACATTTCTATGTGGATAGGGGGTTCTCCGTCTAGGAACTCTATTTTTTTTTATGTGAAGAGGATAAGCAATTTGGATGGGTGTATGAGTTCATGAGGGCATGTCTCAATTCTGTTCAGATGTAATCTTAAGATTCATATGCTCTCTCCTATTACTAATCCTTTAGAATTGCTTTATCAACAGTGTTTAAAAGACTGCGTTGAATTTATCAAAATAAGTAGGGTGTAACAACCTCATTGACTTGCATCAGTATTTTTTTTCAGTAACTGGTACACAAAAAAACAGCAGCATCGATACAAAGAGGAACTAGATTAATAATAAATGCCAAATGCAACAAAGAAATTTTAAACAATAAAATAAAATCGTAAAATTTTAGCATCAAATCAGATTGATTTTAACAATGAATGAAATCATTTAATTTTTAACAATGAATGAAATCATTTAATTTTTAACAATGAAATAAAAATTAAATTTTAACAATGAATGAAATCATTTTTTTATCATCAGAATTCCTTTTAGTCTTCAGTATGGTTTTCCTTTAACAAAGGAGTTTGTTTCTATTGTGACGATCTCATCATATTTCCTTTGTATTTAATAATTCGATCGATTATTATTGCAGTGTTGCAATATATTTCAACCCATTATTCAGCAGAAATGATTATCATGTGTACTGAATGTCTCTTACTAGTATTTTCATTGATTAATTTTCCATTTCTACAAAGAACGACTGAAGAAAAATAATAACCATAATGTATTTAATAAGCCCCCCTCCCCATAGCTACTTTAGTTGGAAAGAGCAGAGATCAAATCATCCTGTCTAGGATGTGAAGAACCTTGATGGGGACATTTCAAATAAAGATGAGTTAGTCTTACAACTGACGAACATTGCAACGTGAAAATTGGCAATCAGAGTGTTAATCGGTTTTTCATGAATCAAAGTTACTTTGAGATAACAAAACATTAACCAAATATGTTAAGGTTAAGACGAGATCAGATGTATTCTATATGCGATATCCTTGATTAGCAACGAGAGACAGAGATGAACATCTTGAGTACCACTTCTAAAATGCTATATCACGTAAATTATGTCATAAATATCAAAACAATATAGTTGTGACGTCATCAGTAGGATTCTGATATCATTGTAGAGTTTAAACACCATTGTTATCATTATCGTCATCATTGTTAAATATTAAACAATTGCGGTGTTATGTTGACTAAAATAACACTGAAATTAAAATAATCTTCAAGACTAATATTAAACTGCTAAACAGTAAATTTTGAGCAATTCTTTACTATAGAATAGCTTTGCAACAAATACACTTCCGTGTTTCTAGCAATAATAGATTCTGCTTGCGTTTACAAGGTCAAGTTGCACCTCGTGGCTTTCAGTATCATCAGAAAGCTCACGATAAATTATTCTACTGTTATTTGACTGTTTATTAAATAAATTGTTTTTCATGTTCTTCATAATTATTCTCAGTCGTATGGCCACTCTCCAGAAGTGTTAAAAAATTGTCTATTAGCAATGTGTGTTTGTGTGTGTGTGGCTCAACCCAATAACACTGTTATTAGAAATACTGGATGTAAGATAGAAAGTATTCTAATATCGTATATTTTGAGTACTAAAGGTTGCAAGAAGGACAAAGAATGCATTAGAATCTCCATCAGTTGTCTAGAAAAGTAAACACGCGCCTCAGAACAATGTGTGTTGCTTTCTAGGGAAAACAACCCGGATCTAGAGAATGAATGGAAGAAAAAAAAACTCGAATCTATAAAGTCGAGTAGATTTTCAAGTTCTACTGCTATCGTTGCATTAACGGTAATGAAAGATATGCAGCCATAAACACTCCGTCATGGCATCTCTTGTAATAAATGCCACTAGCACTAAGTAATAACTCTTGGTTAGCGAATGGTGCCCGAATGATTTCATTTATTCCGTCGGACTTCTTGTCATATTTTATATTTATCACTTCCTGTTTTGCATCCGGAAGGAACATACATCCCTTTGAGACTTCTGATTGACAGATGTCTACGAAAAAAGCTTCCTCTTCCATAAAAATGCAAGTGTTAGAGTGATGTTTTTTTTTATTGCGAAATTTATGTAATATAAAACTATTGTTTTGCTTTGGCATTGTTTCAAGTTGGTGAATTAAATAGTTTCGTGATACAACAATGGATAACTAAACAATGAAATATTCATCCAGATGTTTAATTATTGCGTCATTTTACTGACATAGTTTATTATTGCGTAGATAATGACGTCATGATATGGAACTTTCCGAAAAGAAACTTATATCTACTTAGCAGGGAAGGGGGGTGGGGGAAGTGTTATATTTAAAGAGATATTAGAAGGGTTAAAAAATTCCACAACTATTAAGTGTCGTTTAGTCTATTACGGAGACAATGTCTTTATGTTTAGTCCAATAAAAAATAAGTTTTACATCTGCAGCGAGATTTCTTTCTTTTAGGAACGAGTTCGCATTTTTCAGTAAAACAATCTGAGACTATTAAGTAGGTCGTAACGACGTAAAGGAATTCTCATCGGAACTCAGTGGACAGGAAAGCAAGCACGGGGTGAAATCTGTTACCTTCGTGTTTCTTAAAATGCTCCTTGCGAAGGTTCCACTTTTGAGAATCTCATCACAGCTAATGAGCCGTAAGGATAGGGATGGAAAAGGCGGTCGAGTGTAAAACTCGAATATCGCCAGAGATAATTTCAAACGAATAAAAAAAAAGGCAAACCAGTAGGGAGTGTACTTCATTTTTGTATAGTTAGGGTGAAAGTACGACAGAGGAGATGGAGATGACAGGCAATGATCATTTAAACACGCAAAGGTCCAGTTGACACGCACGTGCATAAAAAGTGTCTTTTTTTAAGGGAATTCGGGTAAATTAGATATATAAATGACCGAATAATTTTAATCGCATATAACGAGATTATGAAGTAATTACTGAATAAGTGAAGGGTGAAATTCTAAAATTGGAAATCAAAGTTTTTGGAGTTTTTTTTTAAGGAAAACAAGGAATAAAATAAAAGTCAAACCCAAAAATATTAAAATTAGCACAAACTTAACAGTCTCGTGCGTAAAGATAAATGATTGTTCGTTCGTTTGTCTGTCTGTCCGGTGCACAAACTTCCATCGTTCGATCTATCGTACTCTGGCATATTTTGCATCCCCATTTGAGTACGGGAACATGTACACAATCTCTGGATCGAAAGGTACGCTTGACCCATTGAGTGTCTTTCTACCTGCTGCAGTTTTAGTTTGCAGAGAATATTTGATGTGCTTCTATATTTATCATTTAAATGGATGTGATAAAAAGCATCACCTATTATTATAGTAACATCATTGGTATTTTTTTTCGATTAATATTTTGCCGAAAAAATGTTGTCATATGAAACTTACGCTACTGTAGGCCACTGTGGATTGTGTTAATACAAAAGAAAAAAATAAAAAATAAAATAAAATAAAATTTAAAAGAAGAGGAGACAAACGATTTTAATTGATCATAATACCATCATAGAAAGCTGGAATAAGTCAATTATGACCGAAGCAGCCAATACTATGAGGAAAGTGTAATAGCTCTGTCTATCGCGTGCTTCTTTGGCAGATTTTCCCGTCTTGTAGAATTAAAAAAGCCCGAGGAGAAGAAGAACTACTATCTTCATATGAGACTGGCTAACTGATATCAAAAGTGTTTCATAAAATTCTTCCTGTCCTAGATAGAGTTCGAACCCGAGTCTAACCATGGCGATGATCCTTCTGGCTGCATTCAGAAGGACATTTCACAAGATAATAAAACTGTTGATAAGAAAATGTAACAAGCTCTCGTCAAGGATGATTGGCATCAAAGTAAAATAACATCTCCCTCCCCCCCTTCAACTCCCGCCATAAGTGACTGTAAATCCAGAGCACGCATTAGCACTGTGATCGCGCCAAAGTGGAGGAGCTGCTCTGCAGATAAAATGTTTTTAAGACAGACTTGTCACTTTCGGCAATGAAAGCTTCTTGCACCAATAAAAGTAGCAACCAATAGAGAACTCCCGTCGTCCTTAAGGACTTAGGTGATGTGCGCTCTTGACTGACACAAGATCTGAATGTAGTAATTGTTTAAAGTAACGTCTTTCCACTTCGGTGAATCCTTAAGACAACTTCGCACTCTATGAATCTGGTTAAGTTGTAAAATATAACAAAAGAAAATAAACTGTCCTGTTGTACAGTGCTAAGAGCGACAATAGAAAATAAATTTTAAAAAATGATGGAAATAAAAATAGTAAAGGAATCGAAGTAAGACAGGTATGAAGGAATGTGTTGGATACAATAATAATGGCATTTTGCTAAAGAACACCTGAACTATAGGAAGCAGTGTACAAATAGAGAGAGAGAGAGAAAGAGAGAGAAAGAGGACCACAATATCCTCGACTTTAGTAACCATAATTCTAGGAAATGGTCATATCAAGTATATTTTGCATGTTAATTTCTCCTGATCGGGAGGATAAAAACTTTTCCACCTCTGAACGAGAGCAACTAACTCACCTTCAATTGAATGACCCAATTTAAGATTCTTCGCGTCTTAGACCGGTTTGAATCCGGTCTAAGACGGTCTTTCAACCAAAGGGCATTGTCGATATTGGCTGAGCCACGGAGACTTTGTCTAAAAATCCCCCAATAGTGCCTAATGTTCAGACAGAATGCAAAAGCGTCCTTTCTTTTTCCGAGAAAATAAACAACTTTCGATTTAAATCCTTTTTCAATTCAGTACAACTCTCTTTATTTAAGATAAATGATGACGGCCTGGTTGTCCTTGTGGTTAGCGTATCCGTTCTCCAGCCAAAAGGCTGCGGGTTCGAATCCCGCCGGATGTTTGTGATTGTCCGTGAAAGTATTAGTGGTGGTAGTCGGCGTTGGTGTTACATGATGGAGGTTGGTGGAGTAGCGAGACGAAGAATTGTAGAGTAAATGTCCTCCCTCGATGAGTCTTTGGACTCCCTGGAGGTGTCATGTAATAATAACAAGTGGGTTTGCTTTTCTTTTATCTTCTTAGATAGAAAACCTGGAGCAGCAGCATCCAACCTCATTAGGTGTCCTTTCTGTGCTCGCTAAAGTGTATGTGCTCTGGCTGGTTTCTCTGTAGGCAGCATGCAAACCCTGACATTCCGAGATTTAAAAATGTATCTCCTTATGTGAACTAACAAACTCAGAAAAGAAAACAAAATTTCCAGTATCATAATTACATTCGATTCAGGTTGTTTTCAAACATGTTTGCGTCTTCCTTAAGCATTTATCGTTCATCGTTCGCAGCACTGTGAACCAGAGTGCATTCACAGTGCTGAGTAGAATATATTGACCAAAATGAACCATTCGGGTTGCATTTTTTGCATTTAAAAAAATGTAAAAAATGCAACTCGAAAAAACTGTCTCAACGTTTCCCCCCTTTTCTTTAAAGCCTTTAAAGGAGAGAAAGGAAATGTGAATCAATATGTTCTTTGTAGCATCCTGTATCGTAACATGCAGCTTCAGCGTACAATGAAATTTAGATATAATTTCTCTAACATATCCACTTATACCCACGGACTCATTATTCTTGACAAATGAAGAGAAATATTTAAGATTAAATTGCTTGCGAGACAGTGTGCCGTTTATTTTGGACAGATAATGTTAAAAAGTTTCTAGAAGGAAATTTTATACGGAATAGCATATCCCATAAACTTGGAATTTTCTATTTTTTTAAATAAAATTCTGAATTCTCTAAGAGCACACACTGTTATATATGGTACGATTCAGCTGGAACAAAAATCATACAGCGCTTTAAATTTCATCACGTGACATATATCTGCAACTAACTCAGCCAATCTCTGCTCAGTAGAGCATTTCGAAGCCTCATAAAAACAGTGAAGCCAAAAAAAATAAATAAATAAATAAACATTTCAGAAATAAAACTAGCAAAATACTCGTATATCCAACAAAAACAGAAATAACAGATAGAAAATATTTGTCTAGAAAACGTTCATATGTTTGCAATACCCTTTTAGCTATTGGTTCGACAAATATGTTTTGGCAGAAATACTTGGACTTGTTACATCAAGGCTCATCTGAGTATCCAACATATTAAAGAATAGAATGTTTTGTGAAACATATTACAAGTATCTCATACTTCCAGGTGTGTCATCCTGTACTTCAAGGCGAATTTCTTATTCTTTTTTTTCCCTTACTGTTCCATGTATACTGATGTAAACGCGAATTTTCAGCCCATAATGTAATGCTGATAAGATGAGTTTTCTTAAAACTTAAAACTCTCGTTCGCTTTCTCTTACCCTTGATAATACCCAGCTGTTCAAACATGATAAATGTCTCTTGCGTTTTTCGTGTGTGGGTCTGATTACGTATTAAAAAAAATCACGCACAGATTTAGTGATTGGACATTTATGTTAAATTCAGAGCTCCATGACTTCAGTTTTCAATCTGTGGATAATCCTAATATTGTATACTACTCTGTGATGTTGTTCATGATAAAAACGAATGTGAAACTTTTATAAAATTTATTTCTTATTATTTCAAACACACATCTAATAAAAGTTAGTAACTTATATGTTACTTAAAAATTTAATTAAAAATTAAAGATACTTACATTATTATTTAAAATTTTAGATAAAATACAATACACCTTTATTTATTTTATATTACATAGTTTAAAAAATGATTTATATGAGAACTTTCCTGGGCGAATTCGAATTGATTGTTCAATCGATTGTGAGATGCGGTCGATTGGTTCATTAATGCTCTCGGGGGTGATGGATAGCAACGCAAAGCTGTACCAATGAAGTTTAACTGAGGTTCAGCTGTTGCTCTTACCCCCTTGGGCGACGAGTTTTTGAGTTCGCTCTCTTAAGGTTTTTGCCTTAAGGGAGCACTTTGAGTCTCCGGGGAAGGTGTTCTCCGGCACGGCCCGCTGAGGGGCTTTGTCGGTGAATTATTTTCCTCGGAAAATTTGAGCGGTTCTGCTCGGTAATCGAGTTTCACTGAGTAGAACCAACGCTGAGATTTGGACGGTCTTTCGCCCACGAATGAGTGGCCTAGAGATCGTCCGATATTTTTGAGATATCACCTTTACTTACACATGCGGTGATTGATTCATTCAATCCAATACTCTTGGAGGGTAATGGATGGCAATGCTGTAGCCAATGAAGTTCTAACTGAGGCTCGGCTATTGCTGTTACCCTCCTGCCATGATCAGAGCTTTAATAGCTCAATAACACCTTATCCATACACTGTCCTCTACAGATAACGGGGAAGATGAAAAGCATTCTTGCTTCGCCCCTTTAAGCCAGTCCTTATAAGGATAAGGACTTTCCTGGGCAACTTTTGTTGAGTAGTTCGTTTAGTCTAACAAATTTCTGGTATCGGTGATGATTTATATGAGAACCTTCCTGGCCAATTTTTGTTGAGTAGTTCGCCTAGTCTGATAAATTCCCGGTAGGGGTGATTGATTCATTCAATCCAATACCCTTGGATGATAATGGATGGCAATGCTGTAGCCAATGAAGTTCTGAGGCCCGGCTATGGCTGTTATCCTCCTGCCACGATCAGAGCTTTAATTGCTCAATAACACCTTATCCATACACTGTCCTCTACAGATAACGGGGAAGATGAAAAGCATTTTTGCTTCGCCCCTTTAAGCCAGTCCTTATAAGGACTATAAGAATTATTAACAGTATGTGAATAATTTTCTCGATGGCGAACTATTGTGCTGGAAAATGATTTTTAGAGAACTATATAAGATAATATTTCTTGTTTAGTAGAATTTAATTTTTATATTTCATTTTAATGTTTATATATATATATATATATATATATATATATATATATTAGCTTTTTTTCTTTCTCTTAGTGATTATTTTTCTCTGAACTGCAGTTTCGTATAAGTAAAGCAGTGCGCATGCTCAAATATCTATCCTATCCTAGTAATAAATTTAGGTACGCGGCCGCTTTACTGTTGTTATATTACCCGGTTGCACTTTCGAGATTTTTATGAGGGCCCAAGTACTTAGAAAAATTAAAATAGAAGCTGCAAATAAAGAAAACTTGTTTTTTTTTGCAGCTAAGAAATTACGATAGAAGTATATTTTTACAGATTTGTTTAACTTTTAAATGGAAAAAGCATTTGATTCCACTTCTCTTCATCGTAGTTGCATTTGGAAAGTAAATCTGGATGTTCTTTTTATAATAATTGTGCCCAAATTAAAAATTATCCAAGTTTTTCCCCTTGATGAGAAGTAGTCTGATGTCTCCTAACAATAAACTTATCTTTTTTTTTTTATGTACTTGTTTTTTTCTTTTGGAAACTTCAAATGCGTGCCACGTTCAAGCAACTTCACTTACCAGGGCCAAAACGGAAATGAGCGCATGACAAAACATCCGGTCTCATTCGCATCATGAAAATCCCTGTGCACACATGCAGAAACATAAAAAAAAAAAAAACTCACTTTCAGAGACAATTAGATGGACGATATCTCAGACCAGTTCATCCTGAAAATTTCTCCCAATATACTGGGAATAGTTTACTAAAGCAGGAATTGCTGTGGAGTAAGAAATACTTCTTGTAGCGAAGAGAATGTTGGCCTGAAGACAGCTCTTTTATGACAACGGGAGAATTCACAAATATCGGATTTTTACGATGAATAAATATGTTTAACATAACGGGTGTAGATTTCCATAGGATTCTGCCTATTTAATTTTATTCAAGTTAATAGTAATTAATATTGAACTTCAGTTTTAATTAAAACATCCAAGTTTAAGTTAATAAGGGCATAATGTTTATGGATAATATAGTTTAATGACTGATTTTAAAAGCTCATAATTAGAACGACCCTTGACCCTCAAGGTGTATCTAGACTGAACGCATGGCAAAATGATAATTAGGACTCTTAGCACTCCAGTGGCATCCAGTAATCCATACCGGGAAAATTTCTCTGGATTGCGCGAATGATCAATTTTCTCCCACTACAATTCAACTTTGGCCAATCAGGAAAACGCACAGCTGTTCGGCGGGGGGGTAGGAATATAGAATGCACTTTAAGGGATGGAATAATCTCGACTTTCAGAAGATGCTATCTTCCTATATTTGTAGAGCTCTCTGGGAGAAAACCAAGGCGTTTTGTTTCCTTACCAAATGAACAAATAAAGCGAACGGTAAATAAATATAAGAGAGATAGAGAGAGTCTGCATTTATTTTTTTAAAGGGCGATATCTGAATGAAAAAGAAGCTTAATTCTTTTCTTTTATAGGAAAAAAAGCTGTGTACGTGCGCGTGTGCTTCAAGGCTGTAAACAACTTCAGCATATCGAAAATTATATGCTGAAGTTGATCTCGAACCAAAGCTCGAGAATCACACTCAGCCTAGAAGGTCACAACTGCAACAAAGGCCATCAGCAGACTCTGAAAGAGCCAGTGCTAAAACGTGTCTCCTGCTCAGATGGCAGTCGAGCCTTTTGGTCCCTCGCATATCAGAGCATATGCCCTCCATGTTTCTTTCCACCTCTCTCTCTCTCTCTCTCTCTCTCTCTCTCTCTCTCTCTCTCTCTCTCTCTCTCTCTCTCTCTCTCTCTCTCTCTCTCTCTCTCTCTCTCTCTCTCTCGCACATCCAGCATCATTATAACATCACGACAAGACTGATCTCCTTACATCATTCTCTTCCTCCGACTATCACGGCAAAATATTCCCCACACTTTACCAAGAACTTCACTGCATGTCTTTTGTAAGTTTTCATTGGAAGGACATTAAAAGAACCTTGAATAATGGACACCGACAAGTCTTGTCTTGATGGTATCATCCAGTTACGATTACGAACTAATCCCCATTCTGTATTATCTTTAAAATTTCTCATTTTAATCTATCGTTTAGTCTATCATGGCCACTGACCTATCTCCAACTAGTCCCAAATAAAAAAAAAGAACAAAACCAGCTATTAAACTATCGTTCATTACCTACGTCAGTTTTATTGATGGCATCATTGATTGGAAAAACTTCCGTTCAAATTCCATCTAGAACGCAAATCTTTATATTGACGTTTCAGCTGAAGGTGAGTTAACCAGTCTTATACGGAGGATTTCCCCACCCGGAAACTCAGATTTTTCATTCAGAAAAACAAACAAATAAACCAGCCATAAGAATACATGCAATCAACTGGCACACTGCACTGGCCTCATAGCTTGAATTGCTTCGGCAGTAAATACAAAGCAACCAGTCAGCTCTGCCAAAGAGAATGGAGAAATATATCAACAAGCAACTGCTTCACCACCTAGAAACCCAACAGTTAATCATTGACCACCAATATGAACTGAGTCACTCTCGATTCACAGACGATATTACCAATATCACCATCTATGAACCCAAGTTATGGACTATTGTCGACCACTTACAATTAGCAAATGAACTTTAAATGTTCTTTCTGTTCGTTCATCCTAATCATAAATGATCTTCCATCATTGACCTCAAATTCTAATCATTTTGCCAACAGCGGCATACGCTCCATTCCTCATTTTTATCAGGCAAATCATATAATCCAAACTATAAGACTTTTCATCAGTGCCTTCAACACTGATCTCCTTGCCATATTTCAGTGGCATGAGAACAATATTGTGAACTTCGGTGCCACCAACGAAAAATCCTGTCTTGTTTCACTTAAAAAAACGATACATCATCTTTTTTCTACCTTGAATGATGATGCTCGGAACTCTACGAAGGATCAGATATCTTTCCTTGGACTGACTTACATCACTGATAAGCATATTCTATCCATGGCTGTCTCTTCATCCAAATAAAACAAAAGACGTCCTTTCCCCAAAACTGAACATATCTACTTACCTTGGAAATTACTGAATGGTGCATCAAACACATTCAAAAATGCTCGGTGCTGTCCTACAGAAGAGGAAGATCAGGTTAATTGGTAACTTTCTTCCTCTCTCTCTCTCTCTCACCGCACTCCATTCTCATGCTGTTTTCGCTTGTGTCTGCTGTGCATAATTGTTGACGCATAATTACAAATTATTACAAAAAATAATAAATTGTCAACAAACTTTGCTTTCAAAACATCGAAGACCTTTACAAGTCCTTACGCCATTTTGAAGACAAACTGCCCAAAATCTGTAGTATTTTATTATTGCCTTTGATTTGGTTTGAAACCCTGAATAAATATACTAATGCCTACGAGCATCAATCGGTTTCAGCACAAATTAGCACAAATTTAAACCATTTAACCATTAACATTACTGACAGGATGGGCGAAGCACTAGTGCTTTTCATATTCTCCTTTATCTGTAATAAGAGTTGCTTGGGAATGGGAGGTTTGTGAGCAGTTAAGCTCGCCCTCTGAAGGCAGTTGTGTTAGCTATGATCGGTTGAGAGAAGAATAGCCTTCGGTCTTTTGTGTTTGTAGTAATCAGTCTCATTGTAATTGACAGCTTGTACGATTAGTGGGTTTGAATGCGAACTTGACTTCACGAAGAATTTTTCTGCAAGATTACGAAGAAAGGAGGAGATGTATGGAGTGCCGGTTTCTCGGTGAATTTGTGAATTTCTGATGAACCACGGTGCATCCAGGATCATCCTAAGGCATTTGTTTTGGATTCTCTGCAATTTCGAAATGTTTGATCTTGAAGTGTGACTCCATGCTGGTGAGGCGTAGGTTATGACTGGACGTATTACCATCCGGTAAAGAAGCAATTTATTATGTTGGCTCAATTTGCTCTTGCGGTTGATCAATGGGTAGAGCTGTGCTATTACTTTGGAAGATTTCGAGCCAATGAGATTGATGTGCTTGTTAAAAAGGAGTTTCTTATCCATTAATACCCCAAGATATTTGGTCTCTGATTGTCATGGGATCTTTTGACCAGAGAGAAGGATGTCTTCTTTGTTGCAGACCTTTCTTCTTGAAAACAATATGGCTGAGCTTTTGGGGGGGTTCACTTGAATCCTCCAGTTGGTGAACCAGTTTGCTAGCTCATTGATACTTCCTTGGAGTCTAGTGATTGCTAGGCGAAGGCTGAGAGATCTAGCTAGAATAGCGGTGTCGTCGGCATAAAGGGCCGTAGTAGTTGTTCTTGAATTGAGAGGAATATCTGTTACGTAAGTTGTGAAAAGTATTCGCGCCAGAAGAGAACCCTGAGGTACTTTTGCGCATTGATGACACAGTTCCGCTAAGTTTTACTTGCATGTATCTTTCATTAATTTATGAATATATGAGTTTCACTAGTTTAATTGGGATATTCTTTTCAATTAGTTTGAAGATAAGGCCTTGATGCCAGACCTTATCAAAGGCCTTGGCAACATCCAAAAATACAGAAGCAGTGTGACGGTGCCAGTTAAAACCATGAGTGATATGTTCTGTTAGTCGGGGAATTTGTTGTACTGTGTTGTGAGCTCTGCGAAACCAAAATTGCTCATTTGGGATTATTTTCTGTTTGTCCACTGCTGGTTGTAGTCTTGATAGGATGACCTTTTCTATTACTTTGCCAAGACAGGAAAGAAGACTGATGGGCCTGTAGCTTTGGGGAAGTTGTGGGTTATGACCAGGCTTTTTCAGAGGTATAATGTCCGCGATTTACCAATCTGTGGGAAAGTACTGGAATCTTAAAATGGAATTGGTAATATTAATTAGATGAATTATGGCTTTCCGTGGGAGTAGCTATATTATTCTATTGCTAATTCCGTCAGGGCCGGGGGCCTTTTTATTCTTCAGATGGGAAATAATATTTATTGTTTCTGTTGGAGATGTGGGGGTGATGGTTTCTGAATCATCCTTAGGCTGTCTTAGTGCATTTCTAACTTTACGATGAACTTTGTAAATAAGATTAATATTTAAGTTTACGTAAGATGGGCTGCATTGATTTTCCAGATTGTCAATTAGGACTTCTACTTTTTCTTCATCTGAGCGTGCAATTCCAAGATTGGTCTTCAAAGGGGGAAGTGGTTGTCTTTTGGTGCGAAGAGATTTTACAAACTTCCACATGGAGTTATCTTCTGGGTTGATTTCCCCTAGTTTGGAATCCCATTTGGAATTCCTGTGCATCTGGAAGGCTTCTCGAACCTGTCTGTTCAAGTTGTTTAAGGTTGTTTTATCCTGCGTGGCTCTGGTGTTGTGATATCGCTTTCTGGCTTTGTTTTTGGTCCTAATCAGGTCCATTATCTCTTCTGGGATCCAGTTGGAAGCGTGGAAGACAGTGGTTTGAGTGACTGATGCTATTGCTGTGTTGATTTGCCTAGTTAAATTGCTTACAGCTTGGTCTATTTCTTCTTTTTTACGAATGGACCGTAAAAAAGAAGAAATGGACCGATGTGGACTGGGAGAACCTTAAAGAGTTTATCCCATGGTAAGAAAGAATAAGAAAGAATGATGGGGAGAGAGCTGATCTTGAAGTCCTGACCTGAGCAGGATGGGATTATGATCTGAGTTAAGCTCTTCTAATGTCTCCAGCTGGTATTGATATTTGATGTTTCTAAGGATAACTATGTCTAATACATCAGAACTTCCTGATGGGCTGTAGTGGGTGGGCTCAGTGGGTCCAGCTACTATTGATGAGTTGAGTAACGTGTAGTTGAACAAGGTAAGGCCTTTGGAGTTGATTGACGAACTGAACCAGGCCGTATGTTTGGAGTTGAGGTCTCCTGCTATGTAATTATGGAATCCGTGGAGCCGAGGAATGGAGTCGAAATCTGCTGTCAGTAGTGGAATGCTGGGAGGATTGTACGCTCCGTAGATTTTGAGTTTGCCTGCGTTATTAGTGTGCACCTCCACACCTGTCACCTCAAGGTTCATAGTTTGGGAGTTAGTCAACGAGTTGTGGGCACAAAGCATTGTGATATATAATCGAAGTATATTTTTACTTAATTTAAAAAAATTAAAAAATTTATAAAAAAACTTTTTTAAGAGCTATTAAAAATTAAAATTAAAAGAGTAATATATTTTATTCATTGTTCTATATAAATATATGAAACATTGATTTTAAAAAAAACGTGAAGGTTTTTAAATCTTCACAATCTGTACAGTCTGTTATTTTAGTGTTTGTTTTTGAAATTAAAAAAAAGGTGTAAGAAAAAGTTTAGTAACAAGGCTACTAAAAACCTAAAAACTGTATTGTGCATTTTGGTGAGCTTTCTCTGTTGCTTGCGAACTTTAAAATTGTTGATGTATATGATTTAAAGCAAGTGTGGTTTAGCTCATCCCTTCTTCTGTATCATATTCAACTTATAAGATGTGTATAATTAAATCAGATTCTTATCTGATATAGGTATTGAAAAGCATATTAAAAATTTGAAATTCTAATTTAAATTTAAGTTAGTATTTAAAAATATACTAATATATCTTTATCATTATTTTATACAAATATGTAATGAAAAAAAATTCTTTCTTTTAAAATTCATTTAAAATGTAAAAGAAAATACGACGATTTTCAATCTACATATTTTCTTACACCATTTTAAATGCAAAATGTTCATGCTATGAATCCCAGAATAAGTTGGAAATGAATACCCTTGGAGGGTAATGGATGGCAATGCTGTAGCCAATGAAGTTCTAACTGAGGCTCAGCTATTGCTGTTACCCTCCTGCCATGATCAGAGCTTTAATAGCTCAATAACGCCTTATTCCTACACTGTCCTCTACAGATAACGGGGAAGATGAAAAGCATTCTTGCTTCGCCCCTTTAAGCCAGTTCCTATAAGGACTATAAATAATTAATCATTTCTTCCTTTTTGATCGTATAGATAAAAATATTTACAGGGTGTTCGGGATAAATTTGACATATTTATAATTAATTATATTTTTCCGTAAGTTACATGTATTAACACACACTTCTCTTCATTTAAAAGTTTGGACCCTTCTTCATTCATATACAAGATGTCAGAAAGGATGGATAGCTGGAACCCACCTGAATCATGGAAGAGAATAACTTGTATCATGATGATTCGTGCCCGCCATCAAAATAAGGATATTACGACTGCTGCCCAATGCTCCCTGAATACAGTAAAAACAATCAGGCATGAACTAGAGACTTGCAATGGTGACTACGAGGATGTAGCAAGAAGAAAGATCCCTAGCAGACGATCTGATTGCGTTCGTACAGCAGAATTCCTCGCAAATCTGCAGGAACAGGTGTTGAAGAACCCTGGCATTGGAATTCGGGCTTTGTTCGTGGAGTTGCTAACTGTAGTCAAGCCCTGGATAACAAGGGTAGCCAATGGTAGGCCGTATGTATGGCAGCAGGATTCGGCCCCTTGCCACACCTCTGGGAAAAGTCAAAAATGGTTGTCTGAAAATTTCTACGACTTCACCAGTCCAAATGTTTGGCCTCCAAACTCCCCAGACCTTAACCCCATGGATTATTTTGTATGGGGCGCAGTTGAAAAAGACACCAATCGCACTTCCAGTAATACAAAAGCCCAGTTAATGGATAAAATTAAAACAGTTTTTGCGGCCCTTCCCAGGGAGACTGTAGCATCAGCTTGTTCGAGGTTCCGAAGCAGAATTGAAGCTGTGATCGATGCTAATGGTGGTTATTTTGAGTAAATCTTGTTGATAGTATTGTAATTAACTCTGCCTGTAATGTTTTTTTGTCAATTCATTAAATTTAATAGATACAAAGAAGATTTTCTTTTTCCTTACGAAACTGTCAAATTTATCCCGAACACCCTGTATATTTACGATGCGACTACGCGTTTGGGAGGAAAGAATTGAAATTCAAAAAATAAATTACAAATTTTAACTACCAATAATGAAATTATTTCCGTGATATTTTGAGTACGGTCTACATTGTTACAGTCTGAAATAAAGCTGTGTCCTGTCCTATTTTTTTTCGTTACAATCTTACTCATTTTAAATTTATTAGTATACGTAAGTTGTACAGTTTAAATTTTAAATGTTGTGATAATTTGAAAGCTGTTTTTAAATTTTCTGAAATAAAATGTCTATTACAAGTGAATGTATAGATTCTTATGAAAGTTAAGTAATCTTGGTGTTCAGCCAATAACACAGAGTAGGCAGTAGCGCAGAAATCTATGGAATGGACCGAATCATTAATATCGAACCATTAATCTATGGAATGGATCGAAACATATGCAGTTTGCTTCCAGCTGACATCCAAGATCCGAAACGTGTACTTTGTACATGTTTCGGATCTAGGATGTCAGCTGGAAGTATTAAAATTTGCCTTGAGAGACAAAACAATTATCAAAATTCAAACGAATAATTTTGAAAGTGTCAAAAGTGGAATTGTGCTTATTTGAACTGAGCTTTGTAAATTCGACGTTCATATAATGTCAAAAGACATTCGTGGACACGTGCATTAAGAGCATTACTGATTCGTTCGAAGGGTAAAACTGTGAATCAACACAAGTATTCTACGGTGTCTGGAAATACATGGAAAAAATGGAGTACTGGTTAGTGATTATTTTACTATTACAATGTTCCTGCTCATTCTGTTTTGTCTCTCAAGGAGTGTTTGAATAAAAATAAAACAATTTAAGCCCCCCCCCCTCTCTTGCACCATGATGTTTTGTTGGCTTTTCTCAAGTTGGCATTGCAGGGTATGATGGAGTCGTTACCATTTAAAAATCATAAATTCCACTATCCAAGTTCAACGGAATTGCAACTGTTTTAAATAATGAAGAAGGCGTCAAACTCACCTCTATTAGTTCTCAAGGGATCCATTTCAAAGAGAGATAGCAGGAAACTGACGTTATTTGGGGGGGGGAGACAGAAATGTGGCACAATTATCATGTGTTCTGAAATGCTGCGAGATAATTATTTTTCTGTGGATAAGTGCAATTTATTTTTTTCACAGCCTGAATGCTGTCCTATTTTTTAAATCACACATAAAAGAAATCACGAAACCTATAACATAATATCGTGTGGGCAAGAGATCGTACAGAAAAAAAAAGGAAATTTATTAATGCATTTCTTGGATATTTGGAAGCCCGAATGGGAAGCGATGATCAATCTGGGGAAGGTTGTTTCAAAGAACAGAGAAAAAACGAAATAAATCCAGAAGGTTAGAAAGTAGTTCTATAAGTATAAAGCTCAATTGTGTATGAAGGAGGCTGATCCGCGGTTGATAGTGTGTTTACAAGTTTACATTTAAGTGAAAAATAATAGTCAGTTTGGTGGAGCAGCGCCCGTAAAAAGATATATGAACAAATAGAGCGTCTATTACTGGATGGAGTCCTTGAGAGAGACAGAGGAGTGATGATCTTTTATGCAGATTGCTCTCCTTTGGATACAATCGCGCACTTTAAGGATGGTGGTGAATTACTTTAAATGTGAGAACAATATTCTAAGGTTTTTTCGGATTTATGATTGATATAGTGTTAGGAGTTGTATAGACGAGAAGGATTGCTTTGCACTCAACAGGACATTAAGTTTTTTTGGAGGCTTAGAAAGCTATTGGAGAAACTGCAGTGTGATTTTCTAATCGTTTATAAAACATGCAATCAAGTTAAGTTGTAAAAGTAACCGTAAATGTTACTTTTACAACTTTTTTGTTTTACATTTACATTTGTTTATATTTGATTATTTTACATTTTATTTATAATCCTTCTGTGAAAACGTTTTACAAGAAAATCTATAAACACTTTCAATAAACTCCGATATATCACAATGAGTATTATTTTGATTTCAAGTAAGCCTCTGAGTTAAAAAAGGAATTCTAGTTTGCCAAAGAAAACATTATTTTTCAGAATTGTCTTTCTTAGAATAAGGTGGATATTTTTCTCAAGGAAGTGACTTTTTTCTTTTCCTTAAAAACAGACAAATCTCGACTTTCGAATACTTGAAACGTTCAGAGAAACCAAAGCATCCGATTGACCACACCATCTCAGTAGCAAGTGGAAGGGATCCATTTAATGGGTTGGTGAAGATTGCACTAGACCCATGGGGCCAGTGTGATGAATATTTTTAATTTACTTTTTCAGAAAGGAAAAACCTTGAGTACCGCATAAGACTGATCAACTCACCTTCATTGAAAAGTCCTTATAAAGATTCCGCTCGTCATAACTGATTTTTTTCAAATAAAAGGGGAGACGTTTCTTGCTAGTGTAGAGTCCTTGCTGTAGTAATAATACATATCTCAGTAGTAATAATACTTGCTGTAGTAATAATACTTGCTGTAGTAATAATTCATATCTCAAAACGCGTTCAAATATTTAGGACTGAAAACAAAGTTTCAGTTTGAAGGTAGTGGTTTTGCTTTTTTTCCACCTTCATTAATAAATTGCTATAGACCACTATTGCAATTTCAGCCCACGGAGCTAAAATATTAAAGCCTGATATGCATTAAGTAATAAGAATCAAAAGTGATTACCGCTTTAAAATTATTATTCGAGTGTATTGAAATTTACTGAAGGCTGAGTTGGCTTCATTACTTTCAGTAGAGAGAGAGAAAGATAGTAATAATTATCGAAATTGGTGTAGCCGTAATATTATACTAATTTGTTAACTCAAGCCTAGTGAACTGTAATGCTTCTTTACAAATACTTTGAAGATATTTTACAATTAATTGTAAGCTAATCTCGCCATAAAAGATCAGAATCTACAGCACGTTAGTACGTCGTGATGGGATAAGGGTTACGGAAAGATTTCTCCAGAGACCACTCCCTCCAATAAAGAGGAGAGTTATGGTGGTGCTGTCGCATCACTTTTCTTCTAAAGACATTCACGGACATCCTTCAGTGACATTCAAACCCATAGCATCCTACACTGGAAGAAATCATAGCCATTCGGCTAACCAGCTTTTGCAATAACTGTTTTTTATTAAACTGTTGTATAATAATGTCCCTTAATAATATTGATTCCTTAAATAAATTTAGATATTTTCATTACAATAACAGTAATAATGTCATTAATGGCGTTGAAAGGGAGATGGAATGAATTGAAATCAAACTGATTCTTTTAAATTTAAATCAAAGCCTTTATAAAATAGATACATTGATGTATGTGTGTGTGTGTGTGTGTATATATATATATACACACACATGTATATATATATATGTGTGTGTATATATATATATACACACACATGTATATATATATGTGTGTGTATATATATATATACACACACATATATATATATGTGTGTGTGTATATATATATATATATATATATATATATATATATATATATATATATATATATATATATATATATATATATATATATATATATACTCTTCACCGGTGTACTCTTCACCGTAGATACTTTATGGTTCAATCACTTAACTAGATAATCGGATTTTCCCATTTGCATTTAAATAGAAGTTGAAAAAGAAAAGAAAAAAAACGACGAAACATTGAAGAAATATTCGAACAATAAAACGAAGGTTGCCGTTAACTTAAGACTTCAGCAAAAACTCGTTTTGATATATATCTCAGCATCAATGTTGGCAAGAGATCCAAAGAGAGCTACCAAAGGGTGGGGGATAAGAAGGGTGGGGGGATTCGAATAATTTTGCATCGAGTTTCAAAGCGCGTGATGCAATGTCCTGATGTGATCCAGGGAAAAAAGAAAAGAAAAGAAACAAGAAAAAAACGAACAACTTTATCGACCATTCCCGGGCAAAGCGTTTGTGTTCGTAGGTCTGATGCCAAAAATTTCACGTTTCACAAACATTTTTCGTGTCAAGCTAAATGTCCCCCTTCAAAAAGTTAGACTCAAACTTAGCTTTTAAAGTACCAAATTCGAGGATGAACTTTTGTGTCCAGGAGAGATGAACACATTTAAAAATAGTTTTTCTGTGTTGAAAGGAAGAAGAAAGCTAACACATTTTTCCATTTTATAACTTCAAGTGCAGTGCCAAATAATGGTGTGTGTAGGTTCAGTTTCTTATTTTTCTTAGTACCAAGTTAAATAATAGAAAGATAAACAGATGCTATAAATGTAAAATAGAAATGTCATATTTTATATAAACGAGGTTCACTTTTTAAGTATTTATCGAATATTTTAAAAAAGCAGATGTTATGCATTTATGTTTCGTTTCTAACTTCCAAAGAAACCTTGATGAAATTAAACGTAATCTTATTGTGGTATATTTAAAATGAGTCATTTCTGCTTTAATTTAAGAAATAGAAACGAAGCTAAAGTTATTCTAAGACGAATAACTTTTAATGACTTCATCGAACAACTTTTTAGAATGAATAACGTTATGATTACCAAATAGAGAATATAGGTTGGAATAACTTATAGAATAATTATTGAATATAAAATAAATATGGAGCTACTACGGCCAAAAAGTACTTGGCCGTAGAAGCTCCTTTGGGCTTTGGGCCTCTCAGGTAAACGAAATATAGGGTAGAACATGAAGAATAACCAATAGGAATATTCGAAAGGTAGTCACTATAACATAGCACGTTTATTTCGAAGAGTAGATTTCAAAAAGCAGTACCTGATTAACAATCTTTCATAATGAGACAAATGTGTTGCTTTATCAATAAAAAGTTGCTAATTACACAGTCCAACACGATTTTTGCTGACTTTTATATGAGACTTGTTTTTTACTAATTTGGGTGCGCTGATTTCAAATATCAAACTCATTTTTCTCTATCACGTCAGGTTTTTCCTCTATGGCATTTTCTTTTTGCTAATTTGTAAGTTTTTGATAGTTTTAAGAAGGCAGTACTATTTAGAGGATCAAAAAAAATCGATTTTTTAATATTATTTTCTGAAAGTATGTACTTTTAAAAATCTGTTCCTAACTTTTTATCAAGAAATTCGAAAAATTCCCGAAGATATAGCCTATTATTGAAAGCGGTGTGCAGATCAGAATCGGAGGGCTCACCGCTCTCGCTTGTTAGTAAACGAATAAATGCGTAAGAACCTGCAACGGTACGTACTGGCGCTTTGAATGCGAGAGAGGCCGATAATTAGATAAATAACTACTTAACAATATTCATTAAAAATTACAAGAATATTTATAAAAAAATAACAATTTTACTTACACATGAGTTTTAGGGAATAAATTTTTGTTTGTAGCAATTTCTGCTGTATGTTCTGTTTTGGCAATCCCTTTGAATACTCCAACAGTAGTCGGCCATCATGTGAGAATCCCATCTTCCTTGGTACCGATCTTCCATAGTTTTTAAGTCTTGATGAAATCTTTCGCCTTGTTCATCACTTACAGCACCTAAATTCTCGGGAAATCTATCAAGATGACTGTATAGGAAATGAAGCTTTATGCTCATGTTGCAACCTAGGCGCTGGAAATTTTCAAGCATTGTTTCCACTAAATCTCTGTAATTGCACGCTTTTTTGTTTCCAAGAAAATTATTCGCAACCATCGTAAATGAAGTCCAGGCCTCTTTCTCAATTTCGTTCATAGAGTTGATGAAATTTGGGTCTCTCATTAAAGTTCTAACTTGCGGTCCATCGAATACACCGGCTTTAATTTTATCATAACTAAGTCGTGGAAATTTTTCACATATATATTGGAAACAGTCACCTTGTAAATCTAAAGCTTTAACACACTGCTTCATAAGACCTAGTTTGATGTGTAGAGGTGGAGAAATGATTTTTGCTCTGTCGATTAAAGGTTGATTTATAACATTCTGTTCTCCAACATTTAAGGATATTCTAAGAGGCCAATGTTTCTGACTCCGGTGTTGGTTTCTAGCTCGACTATTCCAGAAGCATAGAAAACACGGAAACTTTGTACATCCTCTTTGAAAGCCAAGTAAAAAGTTCACCATTTTAAGATCCACACAGATGATCCAGTTATGGTCTGTATATTTTAATAACTTCAGAACCTTTTTAATATCTTCATATGTTTCCTTTAAGTGGACTGAATAGCCAATAGGAATTGAGCCATATACATTCCCATTGTGTAGTAAGACACACTTGAGACTTCTCGCGAGAGCGGTGAGCGCTCCGATTCTGATCTGCGCACCGCTTTGAATAATAGGCTATATCTTCGGTAATTTTTCGAATTTCTTGATAAAAAGTTAGTAACAGATTTTTAAAAGTAGATACTTTCCGAAAATAATATTAAAAAATCGATTTTTTTGATCCTCTAAATAGTACTGTCTCCTTAAAACTTACAAATGAGCAAAGAGAAAATTCCATAGAGGAAAAAACTGACGTGATAGAGAAAAATGGGTTTGATATTTGAAATCAGCGCACCCAAATTGGTAAAAAAACAAGTGTCAGATCATAATCAGCAGAAATTGTTTTTTGTTGGCCAGTGTTATTTATCAAGGCGTGTGTTCAGTAACAACGAAAGACAATCACGTTTGATTAAAAGATGCACGTGGCCAGGAATCTCATAAATAGTGACTTTTATTTATTTCATTTCTTTTTTTTTGGCTCTGTCACTTAATTACTAATATTAAACATTCTATTTCACTGATCGTATGACCTAGTATTTTATAAGGCTGATTCCATAAGCAAAAGTTTATAAAAACGTAAGATATAGACTCTAAGATTAAAATAACATAATTCGGAAAGCCATGAAAGAGAAATAGGTTAGTCTTTGTGCTTAGCAAACGGAAGACTGAATCCTGTGTGTTTTGTGCCCAGAGAACAGTTATCTCAGTAGAGAGTCTCACAGTAGGTACGGAATACGTCATAAAGGAATAATCACTGCCAGCAATATTATACTCACGCCAACAAATACGCCCTCATTTAAGCCAATCGTTCTAACTTTTCATGTACCGCAAGATGCCATTATGCATATAAAGTTAGAACCATTTTATGCGACTATTTTCCTTATGAAATAATAGCATAGCAAATGATCAATCAAAAGTAATTGATTTTGTTTTCAATTTGGATAAACATGAAAAATACTTTTGGTGATATCTGTTGCTGCTCCAATAATCGAAAAAGCAAATTTGGACTAAAACAATTTTTGTACTCATGGACTAGAACAAAAGTATTCGATTAAGTGATTGAAGTATGAACTGATACATTCTTATAACACATCAGCCAAGAAAAACAAGATCAGTTTATTAAGAACGTAATTTGCACTCCTACAATGACCAACTAAAATATCGAACAGATGTCTCACTCGACACAAAGTCTGTCCAAAGAGTATACGGATTGGATACATTATTCTGATAGCGCGGTTTCTACCCTTTTAGGCAGCTAGTCACCCTGTGATATTATCCCGCTGTGCTAAGCTAATAAGGCTAAAGATATTTACTTTCTTAGCGATTTCTAAAAAGTCTATGATAAATTTGATTTTTAAATTGGCTATAGAATCTTGCGATTCGATTTCAGTCGAAGATCTAAATATTGAGCACATTTCAGCAATATTCACACTCCCGTCTCAACTTGTAAAGCATTTTTCCTGGGAAAAAATTAACACACCACAGTCCTAGAGGCTTCCGTGATTAGCGAATTGGCTTCCATGTGATTTTTGCTTGTGGACGAGAAATTTGGTGAATTTAAAGAAATTCGAATGAAGATACTCCCCAAAACGGATTCCAATTAATGTTTTCAATAGTAACAGAAGATATGAATAAAGTATATTGTCACAGAAGGAACTTACTTTTAAAGCGATTCAACGGCATTTATTTTTATTTTTGTGTACTTCTTGAACGGTGTTGTTTCGGATTCTTCTTGAAGAGAATCTCAAAACCTCAGTCGGTAAAAAGATGTCCTTTTGTTGGAAAATCTTGAGTTTGAATCGGTCTAGGGACGGTACTACTACAAAGTTTTATAAGTACTTTTTAAATGAAGGTCAATTAGAATTAGCGACCTCATGCGGAGGTAGCAGGCGTTTTATTTATTTATTCATTTTTGTTTCGGCAACTTGAGTTTCTCATTTAGCACAATAAGCAAACCTGCCGGTGAATCAAACAGGATACACTTGCTTAGTTGTTTTAACTGTTAATCCAAAACAATCCGATTTCTCCGATTTTTTCCCCCTCATTTAGCTTCCAAAATATGAGAATAAACGAGTGCATCTCAATAAATAAATATAAATACGTTGAACTAAGAGATTTACTTACTCCTAGATGGGAAATCATTTGATTTGAATTTTCCATCCACTAACTCACCATTCAAGCTTTCCTGGTTCTCGGTTAAGGTTTACCAATCATAATTAATAATTATTAATAATTAATAATTGATAATTGCAGTGGACTGGCTGATGTCCGAATAGGCAGTAAATATCACCGTTGAAGTAAGTGAATTATACTAATTTTGTATGTAAGGAAAATAATATATTAAATAATAATATAGAAGGACATAAATTACTTAAGAACCTAAGAATAAGCATAAGACAGAATTACAATAACTATTATACTTAAAGAGAGAAAAATTAAATAGTGCTCCTAGAATTACTTAAGAAACTGTCCAAAGATACTACACACATAGACAAAAGTGAATAATTTTTACAAAAATATTAATTGAACACAGTGTCCTAACGTTTGTTGCAGAAACATGACTTGAGGAAAGTGACATTATTGAACAGCTGTTCCCAAAGTCACGTGTTTCAAAAAAGAGAAAAAAAAAAAAATAGCAGGTACACAAATTGATGGCTTATAGATGAAACGATCCTTAAGTACGATACATTGCTTCTAGACGAATTTTCTTTTCCAATTGCCAAGATATGTACTGATACAAGTTGCCTTACAGATTGAGGATTACTCCGAGAAAAATCTGTATCACTTCTCAAACAAACTGGATAATTTTCACAAATATTTCTAAACGTACTGTTTTTATCAATAAACAACATGGAGAGCCACTTTCGGCAACGTCTCATCGCGTGAAATTGTCTTCGACATGCCAATGCACACATCGCACTGGGATTTAACTTCCACTTGGTTTACACTTTGGTGAGCACATTTTAAGGATGGTTGGCCAATCTCGCTTCGGTCTAGGAAAAGTAACTGAACTGTTTCATAGCTAAAAAGGTAGCAATGATTGGCTGGCTGTTTTCCATCTCTCTCTCTCTCTTCGAGTTTTTTTTTTATATTGTAAAATAAATTCATATTCTATCCAACACACTTTGAATCCGAGTTAAAAGACTGCAGTACTTCTCAAGAATTATGTATACATTTTAAGAGACTTCTGAGTGTTTCTCTTTTCTTTTTTCCTCTAAAAGCCTTGATTTTTTTTTTCATTTCTCTTAGCACACTCTTATAAAGTCCACTGAGTGTATATTTATTAATAAGCTATTTTGATTATTTAGAGATAAATGCCAAGAAAATGTCAGGAGGGGAGGCTAGTGACGACAATCCATTCCACGTGTTTTATAATCAGTTTATAGGAGAGAGGAAATTACCACAAGGAAAAACACATTAACCCCCCCCCCCCATTTCGTCGAAATCCCCTTAGTTCCTCGTTTTCTAAACAGAATTCGAACCCAGGACTTTCCAAAAGGGCGTGTCCTTCTGCCAGCTGCGCACTGGAGCTACATACTAAGTAGCATTTTAAAAGTCGTTTTTGGTTTCGTAGCACGCGACCAGAACAACTAATGACTGAAAATATATAAATGTTTTAACAATAACAGTTTCCTCTCCATTTACATTTACATAACAGGAAAAGATCTGGTCGAATTCTAATTGAAGAAGTCGGTAATAACACTTCCTATTTTCACCAAAAAGAATATCTTTACTTCTTGCAAATCCATTTATAATAATATCACTACTCAGTTTTCTAGGGTTTCTGAAGATATTCGGTGCTAGTTATTAAAGTTCATCTAACTGTATGTAACAGTCTAGTTACGTAACGAAGCAAGCCCGTGCAAGTGTCAGCTATGATGTAGTTCATCCCCGAATCCTTGACATTTATGTAAGAATAAATATCTACTACAAATGGCTTGCATTCAATGTTTCACTTATAAAGCTATCCCTTGAAATATCGATAAATTCATTTAAATACTATCCTCTTAATATGTGAAATAATATCATACACAATTTATAAATTTACAATGTAAAATTGCAGGCAAAATGTGTTACCCTGCACATATGTCTTCACTGCACTACTCAGGAATCATACAGAGAAGTTCGGTGATGACATAGCCTCAACATCTACTAAATATCCAGTTAGGTGTTAAAGTATTTGAAAGTTAGAACCTGTAGGATAGATCGCGTAAATGTAGCATAGACAGAAGCCGGTTTACAAATCTGAAGCCAAGCATTACGACGAATATGCATCTCGCTTTAAATCCCTGCATTTACTGATGCCGTGCATTAATTTGGCAAAGTGCACAAATCCGTAGCCACAATTAAAGTCCGTACCGTAGAGAATGAGAGCAAAGTTAGAATTAAACGCACTGTTGACGACGAATACGAGAGACAAGTGAAATTTGTTTGATATGGACTAAATCCGCGATGTACAATGACTTAGTCATTACTATCATCAGTCATCCAGAAAGGAATTCAAACTAATGCTGCCACAAGCAAATGACTTACATATTGGTGGGATACAATAGGAGAAACACTGTCTTTATTCACCAATATGAAGTCAGGTGGTAGATAACCGATGAATTTTGCATTACTAATGAAACGTTGTAGTGTGAAAAGAGTGTTTGAAACAGGGAAGAAGAAGAAGAAGAAGAAGAAGAAGAAGGGAAAAGAAAGCAAGAATAAGCAAATTAACAACATAAATTCTTGGAAGTTTATTTTTCACTTAGTTAGACTATAATAAATTTAGTCTAATCCTTTAATCGCCTGAAAATATCTTCAGGACTGAGTCCTGAAGATATTTTCAGGCGCAAAGGATAAACTAAATTTATTATAACATAAATTCTTGTTTTCGATAAAATTAGCGAAAACAGGCTACACTTCCAAACTCTTATTTTATTATATTAGTTTTGTATCTATGGAAAACACCTGATGTTTGATTTTTTTTCCCTTCTAGCTGTGTAGTTAAGTAATTGTAGTGTGACATTTAATTTATTCGTAATTAAATATGTTAATGCGCAGAATTCATTATGCACTTCACGTAATAATGAATTAATTTGGTCCTCACTATTCTCTTGAAAAAGAAATGAGCACTCCGTCAACGGTTAATACCTAAGTTGTTTTCGATCACAAGGAGGGGAACATTTTTTAATATTCTGAAATATTGTCGAGGAGGACATTTCGGCTTCGGGTAGTAATTAAAATTAATGAATCGATATTTCTAAGCTGGCTGTAATTTTCCTTCCGGACGACGACAAATTAAATATTCAGCGATGTATAATGGTGGCCTACATATACTGCATTTAGTTTGTTTTTTTTTCTTAGTTTCTGTAATTCTTCACTTAACACATTAAGGAAACATACGGTATTTTATTCTTCCCCTCTTCATGATAATAACCTTTTAAACATTGCGAAAATGCAAATCTTCCTAAAGAGTGAAAAAGATTCTGTGTCATTTTTAATAAGTAATAATTGCTCATTTATAAGTTCTTTCATTCTAAATATATTTTTCTCTATAAAGCAGTGGCAAGACCTGGAAAATATTTTCTTTCTAAAGCACTCTGGATTTTCTTTCGCGAAAACAGATATTCCTAAGAATGCAGATAGATTTATCTTGACCTTAACTATCAACGTTCTAAAATATAAAAACGGCGTCTGCTGAAAGATATTATTGTTGCTAAGATATAATTGTTGACGATAAAGAGCCAAGAATGAGTTCTATCCATATGATCCAGGGAAAACAGTTGTATGCCCTAAATACTACTACAAATGGCTTGCATGCTTATTATCAAATATATTTGCCTGTCTTGAGCGGATATTTTTGAAATAGCTTATGTGAAATTGTTTTAAGCAGTGTGTGTGTGTGTTATAGAAGTTATATCGCGCCTCATACTGTCAATAATTGTCTTCGTAAATCAAGTATTAAGAATTTATAGCACTACAGTGGAAAAGTGGATAAACTGTGATAGTTTCACTTTAAACGTGGAACTCGTTTCGCAGTCGCTGGAACACCGATGTTCATAGTTTGAACATAGATCAACAAATTCTATGTTCTTTAATGGACTTTAAATTTATAATTTTAACTTAGTTAAATCCTACCAAAAATCGTGACGATTATTTGAATAAAAGCAGCCATTTGAAAACTACTTTCGAGTTCTCTATTAAATGTAGTGTCGCCTTGTGCGTTCTCTAATTTTTCATTTCTTTAGATGACACTTTTCTAAGCAAACTTGGCGCGATTGTAACGCTTTGCTGGTGCAGTGGCTTTCTCCAGATGGGGAAAGTGATTTAACGGCGAACATGGACATCTGTCTTCTAGTTAAGCGACTTTAGCAGTTTTTCCAGTTTCTATCACGTAAAAGAGATCTGAGGTTAACACCATGAATAACAAATTAGGCACTGTGTCTGATAGATTGCTTATTCACACAAAGCTGATTTCGGCGAACATAACTTATCCTAAATGATATCTGACTCCATAAAAAAAGATAAATAATGAAAACCCTGCATACTTTACTTTCTATAAACATATATTCATTGTCAGCTTTAAAAACGTGAATTATTTTAACTTTTAATTCCAATGATATGAAACTGTAAAAAAATTAATAATAATTTTTATCAAAATAAAAGAATAAAAATAATTTATCAAAAAAGGCGTAATACGTTTAATTTCTAATTGCAAATATTTTCGATAAATAATAATATTATTATAAATACTATTGAGTATTCTAACCGATATCTTACTGCAAGTATTATTTATTATTCTAGTCTATATTATTGTTATAAATATTCTATGTTAATTCTAACCGATATCAACTCTTCAAATCAAGTTTAGTCCAAACAAGCTTATAGTACCAAACAACAGTCGAGAATCAACATGACATTATTAAGCGTTTATTAAATCGACAAGAATAATGCATTTAATTCTAAGCTACGTACTTCAAAAAATTAAAGGTGTATTGCATATTTTTATAATATTGAGAAAACATTAAATTAATTTTAAAAATTTAGTATTAATTTAAGGTTTTATATAAGATACAATATTATTTCTATAAAAATATATTAATTTTTTTATTAAATCGTTTAAAATATGCATAACTTCAGATACTTCTCCAACTATTAATCAACCAATAGCAAAATAACATTATTCATTATAGCTATTAATCAACCAATAGCAAAACTTGTTTCATTGTATTATTTCAAAATAACATTATTCATTGAAAACAATAATGCACATAACTTCTGTGCTACGTATTTTAATGAACAAACACTTAGTATCTCGAAATACCACCTAGGACGATTCGCAAACGGACATATGCCATTACCTAAGAAATTTCTAAGTTTTGAATAATTCTACCGACTGATTTTTATAACTGAATTAATTCTATTGGCATTTCAGTCCTGCTAAAATGTTGCATTGCATCCATCTATAAATGCAGAACATTTCTACATAATGAACGAAATAAAAATGTTGTTATCAAATCAGCTTAAACATAAATTTAACAAGCAATAAATAAGCCTCTTTTAAAATGTAAAAAATTGCATTTCGAACACAGATACTAAAATGCAAAGAAAACAAAACAACTTGCCGCGAACTCTTCTCCGATCGTTTTGTTCTCTTTATCTTTATCTTTACTTTTCCCTTGCCCCGATCCTCCGCTAGAACGGGGTTTTCCCGAGGACATTCCCGTCCCCGTCGTAGCACTTCCTCCATAGTTCATGATGCTACGAAAATGTCAGAACAACAACAAACGCGAACTGAAAAACATCAAAAGAATTCAAATATTTCAATCGTCCTACTTTAAACTTTTGATGGTTTCAAGGACAATTTTGTCATCTTCCACGAGTACACGAAACTTACACATGAGCACACTCACACATACAAACACACACACAGACATATATTATAGATATACACATACACACACACAAGCACGAGACCGTTGGGATGCACGCCACGAGGTCTGGAAGTACTGTAAACTAAGAGGAGCTGAACAAACAAGACGCAAGAGGGCGAAGCTGTCGCCTCTCTCTGATGCAGATAAACTGGAAACACACCTAACAATAGACCACGTGATGAGAACGTAACAATTGATGTTTACCCAACCGTCTCCAAGTAATTCTTGGTTGACGCCTTGCTTAATAGAGTCGCTAGTACTTTATAAAGGTGTGATCGTAGGCATAGTTTGAAGCGCGCAGTGATAATTACCCCTTGTGTCATTTTACGGTGAAATATGAAGAACGACAAGCCTTAAGCCTTAAAAAAATGACATATTTTGACACACGCTGCTAACTGGATAAAAGAGCAGAGTGCAATATTGTTAGTGGCAATTTGACATCGCTTGCATTTTATGTCAAAGGCTTTGATATAAATCAGCTTAATCACATTATGTTTAAAGATTGTGAACCAGCCAAGCGAATTTTTATCCAAATATTATCTGGATAATATTTGTTAGAGAAATTAAATTTAAAATTTAATTTTAAATGCATCCTAATAAAATGTAATAAAATTGCGGATAATTAAAGGGGTGGTAATTATTAAAATATTATTAATAAAATTAACATCAATTGCAGATAATACCGATTTCGATTTTTTTTTTATCAATAAAATACGAGGGACAAAAAAAATACAAAATATAACACGTCGATTCTTTTGTGTATAATTCTATTTGCAAATAAAATTTTTAAAAAAAAATCAGTTTTCGCAGATATCTGCAAGGCATGAAATTCATACTGACAGGCTCATTTCAGCTTGAGTGTCACATGACAGTATGATACAAGAACGGTCTATAAAGGGGTATGTAAGAAGGCGCAGTGTGTTGAACCGTCTCACAGATGAAGAAGATATAACAGTAGATGAACCTTGCAAGTTCCATTCTTATAAACTAAAAAGCAAATGACTTTAACATCGAACACTCGAGGACTACAAAATAGTGATCTGGTTAATCGACAAACTCAACTTCCAATTAGTGCATGATGACTGGAGGAACAGAGTATGTCGATGAACACTTTGTACTAACTGGCAACATTGTACATGTGATGCTATTATAGTTAGAAATGGCTTCCTGGAGTATGCTCAGTCCTTCGAATGCTAGTGGAGCGATGTTTGGATGCTTTGCGAACATTGGTTGCAGAGCTTGAAATATCTCTGTCTTGTAATATCAACATAATGATATTACAAGACAGAGCTCGTCCGGGAAGAACTTCAAATATGAGGCTGAATGTGCCGTTAATTCCCTGTGAGATGAAATGGGAAGAGCTATTTGTGGTAAAGGATCCTCCATAGTCGGGTCTGAGGCAGTTGCGAAATACGATCAATTTGGCACAGGATCAACATCACTGTGGAATTCTTTCGGTGTCTCTCTGTGCCTCCATCACCGGAGACTGTTCCGAGGGTTAACAGGCGTTAATGCGGAGAGCGGTTACTATTTAATAGCTGTACCTAATAAACTGACTGACCACACATTGAAAATAGGAAATCGTTCAGTCTAGTTAAATGGTCGTTCGCGTTTAAATGAGGTGCGCTATAAAATAAACCAAAGTTAGGTTAATCTGTGAACTCGCAAACATTTTGGGAATCGTAAGGCTGGTTGGCCGAGTGGTTAACGTACCCACCTACGGCCAATAGTCTACGGGTTCAAATCCGCCGTGGGTGAGAGATAAATTTCATTACTCGATGTGAAGCCACCGCCTCGTTTATTTGGAGGCCTGAAGTGGCTTGAAAAAGTTTCGTGTTTCCGGACTATAAAAATTAATTTAAAAAAATCAATCAAATAAAAATAAAAAATCTTAGCTCGCTCACTCTTCCAAGTCCAAGGTTCTTAGTGTCTAGACTGAATTCGAACCAAGTTCTTCCAACCAAAGGGTCTCTTCGATACCGAATGACCTACGGAGATTAATCAAACCGAAGAAAATGCTTTTATAAACGAGCTGTTCCATGTAGTAAGCTTCATTTAATAGGAAGCTTTGGATCAAATTACCTAATCCAAATTTGGGAGTTATATTTTACTACTGATTCATGCGTTAAATTTCTTAGACATCGATCTTCGAGATGAAATGTTCGATGCCATAAACGGCTATATAGAATGTGCTTATAGAAGCGTTCTGTATGCTTTTCTGTTAAAGAATACTAAAAATAGTATTGAATTTTGTTATTATTCATGCTAAAATCGCTGTTCAACTTTCTACCAATTATGGAATGAGTTCAACTACTTCCAAGAAAACTATAAGTTCGAATCCCACTGTGAGCAAATATTCTTAATCCAGATGATTTTCATTGTCTGGTGCGAAACCGTTACTCTGTACATTGGAGCTTATGGCTGATTGCTCTGTAGAGCAGATATTTCTGATTATTTATTTCCCAAACATATACCAGAGTAGAATTACGTAATAAAAATAAATCAAAAAAAAAAAAAACTCTGGCCATGAAATAAAATATTTGGAGAACACAAATACAGAATGCTAAACAATGTGGAATATCTTGGCATAGTTATTTGCATAATGATCAACTGATTGAGAAGTGTACCAGATTACAGTAGAGGTTTTCAAACGATGGGGAGGGGGGAAGAAAGCCTTCTAAGAGAGATGCAAATTTGTTGAATGGGAATTATACCTCACAAGAAATTTTAGTCGGTAAATATTTTTATATTTTTGATTTACTTGATCTAAAGATATTTTTTCACCAGAAAATTAAGTACGTTTCGATTTGTTATGAAAAACTGGTTGAGAGTTTGAAAACTTAACTTCAAATTAATATATTACGAAGCAGAGAGACAATACCTGTGACGTATATTAACCTCCCTTCTATAGATAGTTCGTCTTCTTTGTGCTACAAAAGATAACTCTCTACTGATTGAGGCTCAAGAGCAGCACTTTGTTTTTCTCTTATTTTGTGTTTGAATAGCAAGTAGTTTTAGATGAAGATGAAAGACTGAAGAGCCACAGTACTAACGTTGTAACAAATAAATAAACTAAGACGAATAAAATGAGATAAATGACTCAGCTGCACAAGTTTTGTCCTTATCCTTATAAGGACTGGCTTAAAGGGGCGAAGCAAAAATGCTTTTCATCTTCCCCGTTATCTGTAGAGGACAGTGTAAGGATAAGGTGTTATTGAGCTATTAAAGCTCTGATCATGGCAGGAGGGTAACAGTAACAGCAATAGCCGATAGCCGAGCCTCAGTTCGAACTTCATTAGCTACAGCATTGCCATCCATTATCCTCCAAGGGTATTCCAGCTCCCTGACCTAAACGCACAAGTTTTGATTGATGGTAAGAGAACCTTGATTGTGAAATATTCAATTCTAATTGTGGTGTTACTGTCATTTCAATCCTGAGGCAAAGCAAAGCGGTTTGGCGAAGGCGGCTACAAAATATTTTAAAGTTTTGTCCAGTTTCTTGGGATTCCTTACTTCGCTTCTACTGAAGACATTTACCAAATATGGAACAACGACAACAATTTATTTTATAATTATTATTATATTCAGTACAGTACAAATTATGAATATAATTTGTATCTGTAATCTACCACGCTGTAGAAGGGCATATAATCGATTATGAAAATTAAAACATGTTGATGATTAATTACAAAATTTATTATTCATTTCTATAAAAAATATGAAAAAGTTATATTAAATAAGAATATTTAAAATAATTTCTTTCTCTTGGAAAATGTAAATGATATAATAAGTTTAGTAACTACACCATTTATTTATTAATATAGCTATTTTATTGATGATAATGGAAAGCGAGTGGAGCGACTGTGTTTTTCAATACAGAATCGTATTAGTCCCTTATTATTACCTAACTTTATTTATCTATACCTTTTTATTTTTATATTTTTATATATACGCATACAATAAATAAATAAAATAAAAGCTTTATCAATTCAATAAAAGTCACCCTCAATAAAAAGCCTGAGGTTCTTCGCATCCCATACGGGATTAAAACCAAAGATTTCCAATCATAATTTTATACATACATTTTAATGAACCATCAGCCAGTTATTACAATTACTAATTCTACCTTAAATTTACATAAATTCGCCGCTTTGATAACTAGTTGATGAAAGACATTCCACATATTTTCAACCTGAATTGAAAAAAAAAATCGTATTTATAAAAGTCTAATAATGGAACTTTCTTTTATATTTTTATGTGGCTCCCACCCATGAAAAGTTTTTCAGTAAACCTAGTGTACTCGTACACCGTAGGGTGGTCTAAATGTTTTCTGAATAATATGAATTCTGGTTTCTGAACTTACGATCGGATTGATTCATTCAATCCAATACCCTTGGAAGGTAATGGATGGCAATGCTGTAGCCAATGAAGTTCTGAGGCTCGGCTATTGCTGTTACCCTCCTGCCATGATCAGAGCTTTATTAGCTCAATAACACCTTATCCCTACACTGTCCTCTACAGATAACGGGGAAGATGAAAAGCATTCTTGCTTCGCCCCTTTAAGCCAGTCCTTATAAGGACTATAAAAAAAAAAAAAAAAACTTAAAATCCGACGTCCACACATCCCAACTATTTGGTTCAACAAGCTGCAGCATACGAGCCAACGGACATATTTAAATATAGAAGACCAAAAACTATATTAGCCTCCTATAGCGATACATAATCTCCATGCCCATTCAGGGCGAGCAAACTGCTCGTAAATTTTACCCTCACTGTAACCACGACAGATAGCGGGGAATATGAAAAGCATTTTGCTTCACCCTTAAAGAATAAATGTCAATTGTCAATCAACTTAAAATCCCTATCAATCAAAATATTCAAATCTTTGTATTCATTAATTGTATGAATTTTTCCTACGCCTATCTATCCCACATATTCGTCTTATGGTCTTCTTATCGAATTTAATATATACTTGCAGTTTTTTCACATTAAATTTTGAATCTCACTTCTTCGTACACTCTTCCAATAGTTTAAGATCACCCCATAAAAAAAAAACTACTGTGCCCAACTTTACATCATCAGCAAAGAGCGAAATTCCACTTTTAATATTTGAAACTAAAACATTCTTTAGATTATCCTGTTTTCCTTTTAGTCTTAATTCCTCTTACAATATCAAACGATCATGGGGGGACAGTTAATATGATCCATCATTAATTCCTCTGATGTTATTATCACACTTTTCAACACTAGTACGTTATCTATATATGTTGCTTTAGATAACTATCACAAAGTTGTCCCAAAAATGTATATCAGCGCTTTCATTCTCTGAGTCAGTATTTCTTATATTAAAATCTTCCGTTCATAATGCGTTACTTTTTCTTATCTCATTAAGTAACCTGCTCTTAATATTATTGCATATTTCTCAGCTATTTAAATATAGTAACTACAACGCATAGATGAGAATCTAATAATACGAATTTTGACTTATGCAATCTAAAAAAGAGCTGAAACGGTTAAGATCAAACAATTAAACACTAAGACAGAAATAAAAACTCCTAGGACGAACAAAATTTGATAATAATAAAAATGAAAAGATATACAAAAATGTTTGGCTTATAATCAGTAAATAAATGAATAGCAGAAAGGGGGGGGAAGAAAAGAAAAAATACAAAAATTGAATACTAAAAGACGCCTGGACGCATATCCCACTTCCTAACTACACTTTTCATACATGGTTTTATGTGATTTCAGGAGATTGATAAACCACAGTTACAGTTTTTGTCCAGTTGTACACTTTTCTATTATCTTGTACACCTCTGACACTCCCCCCCCCCTTTCTCTCTCTCTCTCTCGGGATCCCTAAACGCTTCTTATCTTTAAATTCCATGCAGTTTGGCGAGGTGGAACCGCATCATGATAAACTTGAGGGTGGGGCATCCTTGGGGTCTATCTTTTGTGAACTTATTTGACGATACTCATTTCGATTGTTCCTTTAGGTGTGTTCCCGCATGCATGGTAATGACTGCTGATCGATATGCTGGGATAGAAGACATTTTATTACGGTCTATATATAGTGTCCCACATAACAGGTAACACTGCGTTAAATGAGAGACTTTTAGCTAATAGGATGAGCATCTAGTTTTCTGATGTAATTATGAAAATTAACAACTCCATTTGCGTATTGAGACCTCTGAAAAACTCCTCGCCCCTTTGAGATAACAATTTCACGCAAATTTTATTAATTCGCAAGCAAATGGACTAGCCATCTTCCATGGGTTGCTCTAAATGCAGCAAAATCGGGGAAGAAAAAATCCTTGTCTACACAAGCTTACATAAGTCTGTTTTGGGGTGAGGAGGGGATAGGAGGAATAAGACGAAGAGAAATGGATAATTGTAGTAATTAATAGATCGATAGTCATTGCTTTGATATCGGTACTCATCCTTAAATTTTAATTTTAGTTTAAACCGGACAGCTTACTTTCTTGGATCTCTTTCTCTAACAGATTAAGTAAATAAACCAATAAGATCCTTTGAAGGGTGATTAGCGATCTACGGTTGATTTTGGTTTAATAAAAACACTTTCAATAAAAATTAAACAATATAAAAAAATTTAGAACATTCTACTCACTGGATATTCATTTGTTTAAATTACACTGACAATAAAGAACAACATATAAAAATATGTATCGTTTCATTAAATTATATTTAGTTGAATCTCCCAAAGACGTGGATCATACTTTTAAACTCATCATTTGGTACATTTCATTCAGTTTTATCATTCAAAATATTTAGGTTTAATTGTGGTGATATCAAGTCATCTTAAATGATTATACAAAACATAAAAAACGTTATAATGTACTTGGGATTTCGCAAGATTTTATCAATGAGTGACCGAAAATACATATCCGTTGAGTTTGATAAATCAGTGAAGACTAAAATGGCGAGATGCTTTGTGGCTCTCCATTAACATCACTTATTATTCTTCATAAATGCTAAGAAGAATGAATGTTCGTCAACAACAGTGTTGATCCTTTTAGCTTGTGGGTTATACGTCAATATTATTATTATTATTATCATCAACTCCAAGGAGTCCTCAAACTCATCGAGGGAGGCCCTAAACATTATTGTCAAGAACTTCGCACAGCATATATCATACTGTATGTTTATGTATGTATTAATACTAAGATCACCGACAGTCATTTGAACTAGGAGGGGTGGGGGGACGATACAGGTGATAGTTTGGTGTGTGCTGTACGTCTCGAATGGTTAGATGACATTAAATATGAATAGCATTTTTATCTCTCGATATCTGTCCTATTTTTTAAATAGTGTTAATTTTTAGAGTCGGCTGTATGTGTGATAGTTATAAATAAATCATTAAGCCTTCATAATTCGATTTCTGATTCAGTTTATCGAAGATGTCGAGATCTCTCTTTCTTTTCACAGCCTCCTAGGTCAAAAAAAAAGTGTTTTTCGTATAATTTATTCATTACGCATACATTTTTCATTCGAGTACTTTTGGGCATCTATGTATGAGAAGCAAATTGGTTATTAAGAATTAACAAGACATTTCTTATTTAGATCACGCTTTTCATTTTTGCTTGTATCCCTTGTAACGTGACTTACACGATCAGCATAATTGGTTAAGTACAAAAAGGTTGGAAGTAAGAACAAAGGGAGAGGTGGGAAAAAGAAACAGGAGAGAATGAATCATTGAATATCAGTGGAATTATAGGAGAGTAAAACGAATAAAATTAAAGATCATTTATAGAGAATTCATAACGGCTTTTTGAGCTAAAGATAAATAGCAGAAACTCATGGAGTTACTTTCAATGACGTAATCACCAATTATTCCTGCTTGAAAAAAATAAAATAAAATCACAGAGAACCATATCAGAAGATTAAGGCAGAATACTGAGCACAGCCGTGTCTAGAAACGTTTCCTGTACACAAAGTAGAAGGAGCGGGTGCATTGTTACGATGGAGAAATCTACAGAACGCAATTATTTTTTATTATTTACGTCACACATCTTCCTATAGAGTAATGGAGCTGTTTTCATGGATACATTCCTGGATTCACGTCATATTTTTATCTATTTTGTTCATTAGTAGCCGTACCGAAGTTTGGTATTAAGAACACGTGTCACGCCGCTTTTGAACTTGAAAAACTAATCTAATATTTGGGCGCTATTTGTGATTTCGTATGAAAGAGCAATTTTGAACATCACAAAATATTCCGTAGCCGTTTTTCCTAGTTTGAAGTTGACTTTGATGCACGTGTGTTACCAGCGTGGTTGACCATGTAAACAACGTTCCTGCTTTTTAACCAACAGGCTGTAGGTTTGACACCCCCCCCCTCTACTGATCTTTCTTCACGAGTGTCTTTAGATGGAACACTATTTTTGTTGTCTGACATTAACTTATTGGAGGCCTGAAGTATTTTAAAAGAGAACTGTGTTCGATTTGAACAAACATGAGAGTTCCCAGATTATCAAACTGTTTTCCTAACAATAGAACTGATGAACTGTAGGTTTACAGCATTTCCGAGAGATGATTCCCATTTTAAAAATTAAACCATTATTTGAAATCTAACAGTTTTTATTAACTGGAACGGATATCACAAAGTCCACAAGCACAGCCACGTTTCCCAAGATATTACTTCTCGTTAACCAGTGAAATAAATGGCGAATGACCTAAAGATTAGATTTAAAGATCCGGAGACGAAAACAGGTTTCGTACTCAATCATATTGGTGACTTCAGTCGATGAATTTGACGTCGGATTAGAAACACTGATTTCGAGCACAACGCAGAAAAGACCGAATACTCACGACTGTTTTTACTATGCCCCCATCTCAAGGTTATCCTTCAAGAAATGCAGGCGTTCGCGCAATTCTCGAGATGAATTCTCATTTGCAAGCAAATTAAACTTTTCTGTTCAAAATTTCTTAAGTAAGAATATCTTCTTCTTCTTCTTCTGTAGTTCTTGACGGATCCTTGAGTGCCCATAACCATTCAAGGTGTCCTTGAATTTGGCAACTGTGATTCCCGGATAACGTGGTTATCCTATAAGTATATGTAAGTATATTTTTATGTAAATTGCGTGTGTTATCCTTGCTGGATTCTCTCTCTCTCTCTCTCTCTCCTTTCCATCTGATTCAGACTGGTTAGATCTCCTCCTAATGAGGAGTCACGGCGTATTAATGCAGCCGGTTCGCCACTCCTCTTCTGCATCCCCTAAAGGCGATATTCATAATTACATCCGTGTGTGTTCGCGGGGCCGGTTTGCCTGTTTGCGGGATGAAAACTGTGTGTGTGGTGGGGGGGGGGCTGCTTTCCACACGCAAGACCAGCTAACTTGGTTAAGGCTGAGGAAAATCCTTAAGCTCCTCACGTCACGTCGTCGACGGGAATCGAACCTAGGACACTCCTTCCCCAGGCATATGGTCGCGAAGCGCACAGCCATTAGGTTAACCTCGCGGACCTCCTTGCTGGATTGCAGGATGAAAAACGCGAATTTCCAGGAGAACAGACCTTCAATCTTCGTATGAGATCGGCTAACTCACCTTCAGTTGAAGAGAGTAATAAAGGTTCTTCGCATCTTAGACAGGATTTGAATCCAGGTGTTTACAAACGAAGGACTTCGTCTGTACCGACTGAGTTAGGAGGCTGTCAAAGAATACGAAATGAGGAAGAAAATGATCGAGAAAATCAACGATATAAAAAAAAGAAAAGGATAACTCCACTCATCTTCCCATAGAATCAACAGACAATTTCAGTCATCTCATTAAAATAAATAAATAAATAAATAATAAAAATAAATTTAGTGAACTGCATTAACATCCCAAACTATTTGAAGATCTCCTTTGGACAGCGATTTTTTTCTGTTTCCAATACATTTTTTGGCAAAGAGAATGAGATTTATGCCTCTTTGCCACTTGTAAGTACACACACACACACACACACACACACACACACACACACACACACACACACACACACACACACACACACACACACACACACACACACACACACGGAGAGAGAGAGAGAGAGAGAGAGAGAGAGAGAGAGAAGGAAAGTAAATAAGGCTTCATCTGAATCATGGAAAAAATTATTAAAACGCCTTATTCAAATTTTTTTCTTAAGTCATTAATCAATCCTTTCTCTTATACGTGAAGGGAAATGAGAAAACCCTCTTACTCCAGTCTGAATAATCAATTCGGCGCTCTAAATTTTCACACCTTCGTAAACATTATTATTTCCTAATGTAACATTTTGTGCTGGGAAGTCTTTGCAATTTTTCAAAAACTTTTGCTATCGCTTAGTTTTCAGCACTTTTTCGCATTGCGTGTTTTTACTTTTTCTTTCTTTGTTCACTGGGATGGAAAGATTAAAATGCCAATTGTTCATGACTAAACTCATCATTTCTTCTTTGTTCTCTTTGTAATGAAACATTTTCTTATTTAAATATAAAATGCTCATCCAAAATTCAGTCAGCAGACGTTTAGGCTAAGTCAATTCAACATAAATGCTATCTACACTAAGTGATCACAAGTTTAGCAACACTTTTCAATGAAGGTCCTTTCAGAACCTTCGTAGATTAATAGCAGATTTAATTCAACGTAGCCAAGGTTATAGTAGCATTTGAAATTCTGCCTGAGATAATTGGAATGCAAGGATGTCTCTATGCACATCAATGATAATCTCTCATCACTTACGTGATAAGAGATGCCGACCTAGTTGACGGGCATATGATGCCGGCTAACAAGGCCGGCATATAATGATGCTTCTGCACCTGTAGTCACTTCTGGTGCATCCAATGGATTCTTAGTTGAGGTAAGATGAGAGATTTGGAAGACAATGTCCAATATAGAAACATCAGAGAAACAAACTCACAAGACTTAAATATGCACTCTAATAGTAAATACAGTGACCTCACTAATTCTAATTTCACCTCCGACAGGCAGTGTTCATACATATGAATAGATTCGGTGAGAGAAGACTACTGGTTTCTTGGAGAAAAAGTACAGGTAAATAAACAGTCTAATCTTTAGAGGTACCTGTGGCATAATTAAAATTAATAACACGTATAAAACCAACAGTAATAACTTTAATGAATTAAAGGTACAAATATTTCCTACTGAAAGTAACAGTACATCATCAGTGGAGAACAAACAAAGTATAGAACAGTCGGTGGATTACCAATGAAAATTATTGCCGCGTGCCAGAAAATTAATATTAATAAATTATTATTAAATAATTCTTAAAAACTATTTTATTGATGGTTGCATAATATAACAATCTCCCAAACTTTTGGGAGGAAGAGGCAGTCATTTCGATTCAAATTCGGCCGATGTAAAAGGGCTTCGCAACTTTCTTTAAAAAGACGTTCATATTTAAACTTGCATCTATGGAGGAGAATAGCTTTATCCTACTGGATATTATGTTTAGTGTCAATGCTATGTTGTGCTAGACCAGACTTATGAGGTTTCATGTATTCGATATAATACTGATGTTCCTTCATTCTTTTTTTCCACAGAACGGCTTGTTTGTCCAAATTATGATAAATTACATTCACGAGGTATCTGGTAAACACCAATTATCTGCTGGATTTGATTAGGGTTGTAACCATTAGATTCTATTGACTTTTTTTACAGTGAAAAGTTCTTGTTGTAAGCTTAATGGGGAGGAGCAAAGTTTATGTGCTCTGTTAAAGATTTGATAATGCCGATTTTTTGAGAGGTATGATGAGCAGACTTTTGATGAATGTATCTGCCTGTAAAGGTAGGTTTTCGATAGACACTTGTTGACAAAGTACCAGAGGATGTGCGTGTAAGGAGTATGTCCAAGAATGGTAAACAATTTAATTGGTAATCCATCGACTGTTTTGTACTTTGTGTTCCATTCCTTTAACTGCTTGTTCTACACTGATGATGTATTATTAATTTCTGTACGAAATATTTGTACCTTTAATTCATTAAAGTTATTACTGTTGGTTTTATACGTGTTAAGTTATTAAGGTAAATAAACAGGCCAAAAGTACTATTGCATTAGTAAGAAAGTTATAAATAGAAAGTCATCCATCATTACACACAGTAACTGACAGGAAAAGAGGGGTGGGGGAAGAAGTTACAAAAAAAAGAGTTCAGAGTGGAGGATTGTTAAGAAAGCCTCTCTCGACTAGACCCAATCAAACACCCTAGAAAAATCAACAGTCTTAGCTTGACTTTCTCCGAGCCGATCATTGATGAGTATGCAAAGATGGACTATGCAGCAAGGAGTGCCCTCTGGATCGAGAGTACCAGAATTCATCATGGCAGTTTTATTAAATCATGAATTCACCGGTAAAGAAGAAGATAAATGCTGATTACATCCATTATTTTTGACAGACGTGGAGTCAGAGCATCAAGTAACAACTGCGACAGCAAACTACTTGACTTCCCTTAAAAAAAATAAAAAAGAAATAAAAAAAAGGAAAAAAAAGTAAGATAGCGCAGCGAGTAGATTACTTAGTAGATTTTAATTTTAACACCCGCTGAGTTTGTAGACTTTACTCCGTGGTCTCAAATTTTAGAACGTACGTTTTGAGCAAATTTGGCAGAAATGAATTCATTGCGACCAAACTATTTTGGTGCAGAGGGCTTTGCTGTAGAGATCTGCAGCAGAAATTTCTACTTCGAATCCAGTCCGGGCTGATGTTTTAAAGCGAGTTGAATGCCTTACTGAGATACTGATTTTACAACTAGATCCCGCTCAAAGAAACTGTGTGCGATTTCAATATGAATGAAATATATAACTCGATTCAATGTACCAAATTTACCTGATTTTCGAGGGGAGGAGAAAGAAAGAAAGAAAAAGAAATGAAAAGTCAGCGACAGGGAGGATTATATCATTTCTATTCTATTATTTATTTTTTTACATAATATTGCAATCCTACTCTAGAAACCAAACATGGAACCAAACAAGCCACTTCGGGCCTCCAATAAGCGGGTCGGTGGTCTCACCGGGAAATAAACTTCATCTCCCACGCAGAGACAACCTCCCCCCCCCATCCCTTTATCGTCCGTCCAAGACGAGTTGAGTCCCTAATTAGGAATAGGCAATTTAATACAGCCGGTTTGGCATTCCTCTGCTGCATCCCTTAAAGGGAAAGTATTCAAGTATAATTTTAAAACGACTCTTTGGAAGCTTAAGTCGCCGATAATTCCAACCCTCCCCCCACTCTCTTCCTACGTACTATATTGTACGGAGCGGCAGTGTGTACACTGCATTTATTTCAATCAAGCAATTTTACTTTACATGATGAAAGTTGTGTCCACGTATTCATTTGTAAACTTTGTTTCAATTAGCCAACTTATTTTGATTTCATAAAAATATAAAAACATAAAAGGTGAAAATTTACTTGGAGGGAAACTTGAGAAATTATCACTTTAATGAAAAAAATATTTCTTTAATAAAAAATGTGATTATGCAAAAACTCCTCACAATTTTAGCGAAACTGCTTAATTAGAGTTCCATTCACTTTACAAGAATGGAAAGTATATTCTTAGGATAGGAGGAGAATGAAGAGCGGAAACATACTTATTGATTTTTATCCCCACCCCCGCTTAAGTTTTCAATTCGGATTATCTCAGTCTGTAGATATTTCTGCAATTCGTCTTCGGTTCGCTTACTGACTCATTCTCGAGAGATGTTGAAGTCGAGGAATTTGGGTCAACTAGAAACAGTAGGTTTTCTCGACTACGCTGTTCATCAACTTTACCTTTTGCTTCTCAAGTTTTGTCATTTGATTGAAGAATGTTCGGAGGCGTTACCATTTTTTTTTTTCGTGAATAAGCGCTTTCTAATGTCAAGGATTTCGTTTTCTTGTTCCTCAACTTCAAGAAGCATTTAGAGCTGTGTAAAATTTGACCACAAATCTTGCGATCTTCGTAGAGGTCTCGAATATTTTAATATACACTATGTTGCCAAAAGTTTAGGAATACCCCACGAAGAAACTCTTATTACACAAAGAAAATGTAAGTAAAAACTATGCAAATAGTATATAAATAGCGTTCTAGAAAGTCTTATATAAGGAATCAGTAGACACCATATTCCAGTTTATGCAAAACGATATGCGGAGATCACTTACAACGTAATAATAAGGATGCATTACTTAAATTAAGGGGATATTAAATCCCACATAGTTTTAAAACCGAATAAGAAACTCAAAGATTGAAATCAGAGAGTTTCTTGCCGAATATAGTAAACTATAAAGTATCGGCGACACTAGCGTTAGCCAATGCAAGTGATCCTAGTACGTAGTACAATACCGGACGACTCGTTGCAAAGGTGGGGGAAGTTCAGATCGCTATTCTTAGGTATTTTCCATAATGTAAAAACACATTTCCTAGGAAATGTATGCTGTTATTACATTAAGGAGGGAGGTCACTACCCAGACCGGGTTCAGCCTTATGAGTAAGTAAAGCCGTCTCTAAAAATTCGGATGATCCCTAGGCCACTCAATCGTGGGCGAAAGACCGTCCATCTCAGCGTTGGCTCCACTCAGTGATGGCCTTCCACCCACACGCCACGACCGAGCAGAACCGCTCAAATTCCGAAGAAAATCATTCACCGACAAAGCCCCTCAGTGAGTAGCTAGACCTAATACCAAAGTGTATAGCGAAAAGAACTTAAATACTCTGCGAACGAGTTATCCAAACAGGTGCAACCATTAAGTTACTTAAGTATAAAGAGCTAATAAGCTTCATTTCGGCAATGAAAACATTACTGGTTGCTGTAGCGCTTGAGTGCAAAAACTGAACTCTGGAAGGCTGGAAATGGATGCTTTGGAACGACGAATCTCGCTAGAGTCTGTTTTCATCGGAAGAACGAAGGATCTGGCACCCTAGCGAATCACTACGAAGTGCGGTGGGCTGAAAATATAATATGACAGTATAGCTAATACATTTGGTTTTCATTGATATTGCCATGAAAGGAGAGGCGCTTCACCACGTTCTGGACAATGTTTTACTTATGGAATTTTGTAGTGAAGGACCTACTGCAGGTAGGGCAATGCTCACAGAGTAGTCTGTTATGTTCTGGCCAGCATTGGCCGATTCAGAGCCCCGATCTGAATCAGACAGAAAACTGGCGCTATGAAGTGTGAAAATTCTCTCCTGGGGATTAAGGTAACTTAATTTCACACAAAACTTCTCAGAAGTACGAGAAATTTACTGCATAAACTAAATTATGTAACATGGACCAAAAGGTGGGACTAGGTTTTATATATATATATATATATATATATATATATATATATATATATATATATATATATATATATTTCGATCCGAAATCGAAACAATTTTCGATTTTGGATCGACATAGTGTATAATAAAAACGGCATTCTACAAACTCAGAAGCCCTCTGGTCTCGGGAAGAAGTCCCTTTTCTATGTGTATGTAAACATTTTAATTAACATAAAACAATAGATGTTTTAATGAAAGAGTTCGAAGAATGCGAAATAATTAATAAAGATATAGACCGAGTCCAAATGGAATTCAAGAACATCCTTGGATACTGGACCAGTGTGATGACATAAATGTGTAGGCCTCCACTTTGGTGCCCAAGTGGATAAATGCCAGTTTTGCCACCTCTACGAGTTCGAATCACACACTACAACATGTGTGAAAGACTTTTAGGTAGTAGATGATTTGATTTAAATCGCCTAAGTGAAACCACACTCTTGTCACGGTAGGATTGAGGTGAGTGGCATAAAGAAAATGAACAAGCATATTTGTCTTCAGAGCAGAAATACAGTACCTACCAACAGCACGTATATGTAGTGGTGGGAAGGGTTCAGGTCAATATCTTTTTTTTTTTGACATCCTTTTTTGACAAAAGATGAAAGGAGAAATGGGACGCATTGCTTTTGTTGTTGTGAAGTGCTAAATCAAAGAATCGTAAAAATTTCATAAATTTTCCACTCTCCTTCCCACCCCCTTCCAAAATAAATAAATAAATTACTTATGAGTACATTTTAATTATATAAAACTAAATAAATGTTCTAATGAAACTTATTGCTGCAAAGAGGCGATTTCCTGCGTGTCGCATTTAAATTTTAAAAATACATTTCAAGTGTATTTGACGCCAATAATAGGCTGGTCACGCACAATATGCAGCCACTTCCAGCGAAGTCAACCATACCTTCCTTCAGAATGGTATGTTTCCACAAACGGAGATCTGGTGAGGCGATATTGCCATCTTGTGAGCATATCTTCCATAGGGAAATAACCAACAAGACCTGGAGATAACTTTTATCTCCTGATGAAACACCACTGTCCTGATGCGTAAAGATGACTATTGTCATCTTTTTCCCACTTTCTCTTCCTACCATTTTTTCACACGTGCAGTGTGTGTGTGTGTGTGTGTGTGTGTGTGTGTGTGTGTGTGTGTGTGTGTGTGTAAGGGGGAGGGGGGTAATTAACTAGGTAGTCTGCATTTCCTACATTCGAAGGTGCAGCAGTAAAGTGGTTTCCGCAGGCCGGCTGCTAAATAGCTCACTGGACTGAACTTGGTAATGCTTCGGGAGGATTCCTGATCAGCTAATAATCCTGCTGCAGGTTATTCTGCCAGGTTGTACCTGTAGGGAGCCTGCTATACGCAGGCTCCCTACAGGCACAACGACAAATAGCAGTATCAGTGTGGCTATAATAAAATATTCCGCTAAATATATATATATATATATATATATATATATATATATATATATATATATATATATATATATATATATATATATATATATATATATATAGCACTTTCCCAACAATACAACTAACGAAAGAATAGTTTTAAATACAACTAACGAAAGAATAGTTTTAAATACAACCATAACGATTTAGTGTCAATTACGAAGAGTCTCTATGAACATCATAGAGACTCTCTTATGATGTTCATAGTTTATTTAAGCTTCAGTGTTTTAGTGTTTTTTCTTTTTTCTTTCTTTTATAATGTCACCTGATGAAGGGCTGTTACAAGCCGAAACAAAACCTTTTTACTTAAATCTCGGTTCTAGTCATTCAATTCTTTATATATATATATATATATATATATATATATATATATATATATATATATATATAGCATCTGTTCTTCCTAATAATGAATTGCTAGTGGTATAATTATTAATGCTTAAATATGAAAGAATTCTTTGAAATAAATTATATAAATGGAACTGATATTTATCTAAATAACTGCATTAAAAAGCTGTTTGGTTTATCCAGCAGATTTTTAACGGGAAAGTAGTGATGAGTATCCAGTTCACAAAACGATTTGCGTTCAAGCTATTGAGCTTACATCAACTATGCACCGCGCTTATATTAATGACATAAGCACAGTTCAAGTTGCCTTCCTTTATCTGAGAGAATGCATTTGTTGACGTCACTGGTTCCATTGATTCTTTATAATTTAAAATTCAAAATAACAATAAAATATCGAAAATATATAATTATTTATATTTTTCTGCTTTTTTTCTTTATTGTTATGAAAATGCAGAGATAGTTAAATGTTATGAAATAGAAAAAAAACTAGAGGTTACAAAAGGTAGAAATTAATTTATCTGGGTATTTTGTCTTTTTATTATAACATGGAAAGAATCTAGTGACAGAAGTAAGAAGGGGAGTCTAGAATTTTTGAGTCATCGTCATTTGAGGATGACTCCTGCTAATATCACCGGTATCTGAGCGCATGTAATTTTCATGATTGTTCGGTCCTGTTTGTAGACATCAGCATAGCAACTTCGCATCCTAAATACATTTGATTAATAACTCAAATTAAAGAATCAAAATTTGCGTATGCCTGTTTTTTAGATCATTTTCATGTTTTTCCATTCACTAAAACAGGGTTTTCCAAATTGTGTCCTGCGGAAAGTGAATAAGTGTTCCGATATCAGTGAATAAGTGTTCCGTGTTTAAAAATACACGACCAAGTCACGTATTTTTAAACATGGAAGTAATTAGGGAAAGGGAATACCGCTGTTTATGACCTGTCATAAAAATTGCCTGCAAGCCGATTACAACAATGGGCGGCGTATCCTCTGTTCTCAAAACTAAACGAAATGACATCTGCGTCGCAAATGTTAGTGACCGATTAGCAAGGAAGTATAAAGACAAATTTTCCATTGAAATTGAAGATCAAGGTAGTCTGTATCCGGTTCTCAAATCTAGTAATACTGAATACTTTCTTCACAAGTTCGTATTGTAGGGTAAAAGTGCTTGTTTCGAAACCGTGGTGCCGTGATTTTTTAAAAGTAATAGGCCTACAGATTTAAATTTTAATATGAAGAAGAGACAAGGCACTTTGTTTAATTTTGGTGTTAAGAAATCTCTTATTGAAGGTGTTTGTGACGCAACAGATAGTGATTCATCCACCTCCAGTCTGCAAAGCGATCTCCAGGATATACAAAAGAAGGGGAAAACTGCCAGCATACAGTAGAAAAAGTCTGCATTCACTCGTAAGTACTTATAATAATATTATAAACTTTTGGTGATCAGAATGGGATATGTCAATGAAAATCAGCACAAATTAATTTAATGATGTTGGCCTGAGGAAACTACAATATGCTACAAGATTTCATTAGTCCAGTGATTGATAACTGATTTAAATGAAATTTTATATTTGTCAGCATGTCACACCGTATACATAAGTGTACTAATATTCTTTATGATTATGCCATAATTAATTATTAATACATTACAACTTTTCAGGATTTGTGAAGTGTTCCGTCGTAGGAAAAATCTGGGAAACGCTGCACTAAAGCTTGACCTGATTATGTGGTAGTCTGATACGTGGGGAACTCCAAAAAAAGTTTTGTTTTTACTGAAACACGAAGAGAATCCTGAAGCTGTGTGTACCTAATGACGGAGGTAATTTTCGAAAATATCCATTATTTTCCCTGATTAATGACTTCCGATCTCTGCAAAGTAATTCCAGTATGTAATTATAGATATTATCGATTGGCATTTATGATTATGTTGTCAAGTTTTCAGGTAAGGACGCGAATAGAAACTGGTTTGTCGCTGTGTTTCAATCTTAGAATTTCAATCTTAGTATATAAGGAGTAAAGTGAAGAAATTACACTGGCCAACAAAAAAAAATTTTTTTTTCTGCTGATTATGATCTGACACTTGTTTTTTACTAATTTGGGTGCGCTGATTTCAAATATCAAACCCATTTTTCTCTATCACGTCATGTTTTTCCCTCTATGGCATTTTCTTTTTGCTAATTTGTAAGTTTTTGATAGTTTTAAGGAGGCAGTACTATTTAGAGGATCAAAAATATCGATTTTTTAATATTATTTTCTGAAAGTATGTACTTTTAAAAATCTGTTCCTAACTTTTTATCAAGAAATTCGAAAAATTCCGGAAGATATAGCCTATTATTCAAAGCGGTGCGCAGATCAGAATCGGAGCGCTCACCGCTCTCGCTTGTTAGTAAACGAATAAATGCGTAAGAACCTGTAACGGTACGTACTGGTGCTTTGAATGCGAGAGAGGCCGATAACCGACCTAATACATTTAGGTGATGAAAAGTAGGCGATGACAACTGCCTAAAACAAATGAATGCTATATGCGTCATAGCGGACAAAGAACGATCGAAATCAGTCAATCGATCGTGAAAGTATGATGAGCATATAACGTTTCAATAAAGTCTCTGGTTTTTTTTTTTTTTTTTTTTTTTTTGTCTTGTTAATTGCATGTTAGTCGGCAGCGAAGAAAATACATCATGTCTACTACTCGAAATTGTGTCAATAGTGTAGATTCCTTCTGCTACATTTGTGGCAGCTTTTACTGTTCCCAGTCAAAGGACAAATATCACTGATTTCGTTAAGAAAGTTTGCATACTTTGACGTAAAAATTGCAGATCGGGACAAGTCATGGGCTCCAAATAAAGTGTGTAAGTCATGTGTAGAAAATTTATGACAGTGAAGCGAGGGAAAATGCCAAAAATTAGCTTTTGGCATTCCAATGATTTGGCGTGAACCGAAAAATCACGTAGATGATTGCTATTTTTGTTTAGTTCAGACTTCTGGTTATAATAAGAAGAATAAGAAAAAAATTGTATATCCAAATCTCGACTCAGTAATTCGGCCAATTGCTCATTCCAATGAAATAGCCGTGCCAATTTATAAAGGACTTCCTTTACTTGAGAACGAGCATGATCGGGATATGCCAGATGTTCTTGAGGAGCAAGACCCAGATGTTGATTTAGACAATGAAAATTTAATTTCTAGTTCTGGACCGCAACGTTTTACTCAAGCGGAATTGAATGACTTAGTAAGATATTTGAGCCTATCAAAGGAATCATTGGAATTGTTAGCTTCAAGATTAAATGAAAAAAACCTACTGGAGCAAGATACGAAGATAACTTTTTATCGTAGCAGGGAAAGTAATCTTGTACAATATTTTAAACACGAGTGTGGGTTTGTTTACTGTAACAATGTGTCAGGTTTACTAACTGAAATGAGTGTTGTACAATATCATCCAAATGAGTGGCGTTTATTTATCGACAGTTCAAGCAGAAGTCTCAAGTGTGTCTTACTACACAATGGGAATGTATATGGCTCAATTCCTATTGGCTATTCAGTCCACTTAAAGGAAACATATGAGGACATTAAAAAGGTTCTGAAGTTATTAAAATATACAGACCATAACTGGATCATCTGTGTGGATCTTAAAATGGTGAACTTTTTACTTGGCTTTCGAAGAGGATATACAAAGTTTCCGTGTTTTCTATGCTTCTGGGATAGTCGAGCTAGAAACTAACACTGGAGTCAGAAACATTGGCCTCTTAGAATATCCTTAAATGTTGGAGAACAGAATGTTATAAATCAACCTTTAATCGACAGAGAAAAAATCATTTTTCCACCTCTACACATCAAACTAGGTCTTATGAAGCAGTATGTTAAAGCTTTAGATTTACAAGGTGACTGTTTCCAATACATATGTGAAAAATTTCCACGACTTAGTTATGATAAAATTAAAGCCGGTGTATTCGATGGACCGCAAGTTAGAACTTTAATGAGAGACCCAAATTTCATCAATTCTATGAACGAAATTGAGAAAGAGGCCTGGACTTCATTTACGATGGTTGCGAATAATTTTCTTGGAAACAAAAAAGCGTGCAATTACAAAGATCTAGTGGAAACAATGCTTGAAAATTTCCAGCGCCTAGGTTGCAACATGAGCATAAAGCTTCATTTCCTATACATCTTGATAGATTTCCCGAGAATTTAGGTGCTGTAAGATTTTGGAGTATTCAAAGGGATTGCCAAAACAAAACACGCAGCAGAAATTGCTACAAACAAAAATTTATTCCCTAAAACTCATGTGTAAGTAAAATTGTTATTTTTTATAAATATTCTTGTAATTTTTAATGAATATTGTTAAGTAGTTATTTATCTAATTATCGGCCTCTCTCGCATTCAAAGCACCAGTACGTACCGTTACAGGTTCTTACGCATTTATTCGTTTACTAACAAGCGAGAGCGGTGAGCGCTCCGATTCTGATCTGCGCACCGCTTTGAATAATAGGCTATATCTTCGGGAATTTTTCGAATTTCTTGATAAAAAGTTAGGAACAGATTTTTAAAAGTACATACTTTCAGAAAATAATATTAAAAAATCGATTTTTTTGATCCTCTAAATAGTACTGCCTCCTTAAAACTATCAAAAACTTACAAATTAGCAAAAAGAAAATGCCATAGAGGAAAAACCTGACGTGATAGAGAAAAATGAGTTTGATATTTGAAATCAGCGCACCCGAATTAGTAAAAAACAAGTCTCATATAAAAGTCAGCAAAAATTGTGTTGGACTGTGTTATTAATGGAACGTCTAATGAATCCAAATCACGTTAATATCTGCAGTAACATCTGTCATAGCATATGCATACATATACAGAAAAAAAAATTCATAAAAGGTGAAATCAGTGAATGATATAAATCGCATTCTTTTGCATCGAGAAAAGTTTGTTAAATCAGGAAGGAGAATGGAAAAGACTGTAGAGGAAAGAAAGGGCAAAAAAAGATAGAGCCTTTGGTAGCCTAGCATCATTTGCGAAGTTTCACAATAAAGATCCTTTTCATCAACACAGGATTAAGTCACCAGTAAAAAGTAAAAAATTGCAAATCAGGATTTGAAGCTTTTGATCACTCTATCGTATTTTTCAGATGACTGTGTGATCAGATCAGAAAAAAACCAGCACGCAGTTGTGAACTGAGTGCTTTCATTTGGAATGCTGTACTCTAAACTCATCCGCATTGCAGGATTTCACATTGTGGTTGCTGTACTACGCAAGTAAAATTGGTGATTGATGAAACTAAAAGTCGAGTTTCTGTTAGAAGAAGATCTGATTTTGAAAATTGCCGATGCAAATGGACATTAATAAGGACAAAGTGGCGTTATGATATTTATGCAACTATTTAACTCTGAATGGACGCACTGGTATAACTTGCAGTCAAGTTTCTAGCTCATCATAAAGCTGATCTACGGAGTTTACCGGAACTCTGTTCAAGCCACCTAAAGTTTTTTACATCAGTCTGTTCCATAAAGCTGCTACAATGCAAGTAGCATTGTAGTTCGATCAAGGCTTAGCATTTCTGCATTGTATTATGAGACGTTCACCTAACTGATTGGAAAAAGTTTAATATTATTCATCTCTTCATATCAATGAGTTCTAACGAGTTCTTCACACTACTGTAGCGTGTATTGTTGATTGCCGTGGTTAATGTTTAGCTTACATGCAACACCCCTTCCACAGGAACCCAGACAAAGCAAATATTTGTGTAGCTGTACACTACTACTACATATATACCGACCACCGAATTAGAAAACATTATGCGTTATGCAGATATACGTAAACGTCTGCAGAGTATATGCAAAATAATTAGTCACGTGTTCTAGGCAATAGCCGTTGGTCAGTCAATCGTCAATAGTGTTGATCACAATGGGAAAAACAAATGATCTTTCGGGGTTCGACAAACGACCCATTGTGACTGTCCGTCTAGCTGGAGCCACGATTTTGAAAACAGCACAGCTGATTTGGAGAGCGGTGGTCTCAAAAGGTGAGATAGCCTGGGTATTTAATTAATAGAAAAATAACCCACATTGCTTGTCTAAGACAGCGCTTTTTTAACTTTTTCCACTCGCGATCCCCTTTTCACCCGAGAAATTTTTACGCGACCCCGAGTATATAGGTATACAAATCAAACATTTACTGATAATAAATCATAAAGAAATTTATTTTAAAACAATTCTTTGGTATACATATAATTTTACCATTTACATAAAGAATTACAAACAATAGCCTCAAATATGAATTAATTTTTGGTCGCCGCGTTCAGAAACCTTTTACTGTTGCCAAATTTTTCGTGACCCCCCCCCCCCCCCCCACACACACACACATTCGTTTACGCGACACACGATTTAAGAAGCTCTGGTCTAAGAGGCGTTAAGTGTCGTCCTAAAAGTCTGTGAGGAACGAAATCGCCGTAGTCTGAGAAAGCCTGTGCGAACAAACAGAACTTCCTGTGTGCAGTAATTGACCAAACCATTTAAAGAAGAAGTCCGACCCATATCTCACTGAACTATGGGAGGAGTATTGAAGATGATCAGTATTGGCAGTCCCATGCCTATACGAAAACCACTGATTTCCGCGAAGAACCGGAAAGTCCTCTACGGTGGTGTCAGGAACGCTGTGAATGGACAGTGGAAGACTAGAAAAAAGTCATGTGGTTCAACGACTCACGGAACACCTTGTTCTGTAGTCAGAGGTTGGAAGTGTCATGAAGCAATAAGCTTGCCTTGTAAACACAACTCAAAAGTTCTGGAGGTGGTGTTATGGTGTAGGGATTGTTCTGTTGTTACGGAACGGGTCCCCTGATATTGCTTGAAGGTCGAGTGTCCTCCAAGGAATATCTGTACAATGTTGCCGATAAGTCCATCCTGCAATGTTTGACTTTTTATCCAGCAGATGACGATCGTTTCATTGACGAAAATGCTACTATCCATCGAGCAAGAATTGTTCAGCAGAGGGTGATTCAACGAACAAGACAGCGACTTCCACCATCTTCCCTGTCCAAATCTAAACTCCATTGAGAATGTATGAGGCATATTAGATTAGAAAAACAGATCCGGGAGCAAAGTCCTCTTCCGTCAAATCTGAGCCAGTTAAGGGCCTATGTGGTGAAAGCCTGGTATGTTGTAGACGTAAATGCAATCCAACACCTTGTGGAATCTATGCCCAAACAGCATACGTAGTATAATTCGAGCTAAAAGAGATCCAACACGGTATTAAATAAAAGTTTCTAATTCTGTGTACAAACCTGTATACTCAGTGAACTACTGGTTGATCGTATTTGCATCAAACATACTGAGATTTTCGCATCATTGTATTGATAATGTCAGCTGCAATATCTTCTTATTGCAGCTGACATTATCAGCTGACATTATCAGCTGCAATATTATCAGCTGACATGTTGATGAAACCCTCAACATGTCAGCTGATATTGCACACAGCGAATTCTCCGTGATGTCCTCTTTTACCAATCTCACAACACAGATGGACCACTGATGTGGTAGCTTATAACAGCTCTCTCGAAGGTCTTTGGTTTTCCGCACGTGCCATTCACTGCTATACAGTACTCCGGTCAGCTAAGGTATGTATATTTTATATGGCAGTGTAGGTCATATACAATGACAGACCATAAATTTCATTCTAAAACAAATAAATACACTACTTTCCATATATTATATTAAGGAAGAAAGAGAAAAATAACGATAACTCAAAAACTATTTATTCATCAACATTAACAGAATGCTTGTTCCAATTATTTTTAATAGAATTTGTGTTGAAAGGATGTTTTTGAACTCTAAACATTCTTTGTATTATATATATACTTTTTTTCATAAAATGAAAGCAACGATTGGAATCATTTGCTTTTATTTTATAAAATGGCAATATGAATATTCGACTTTATATAGATCGTCACTTGATATGTATATCCTCAAGGAGCCTCTGTGGCTTATTCAGTAATGATGCCCTTTGATTAGGAAAAACCTAGGTTTAAGTCAATCTAGGATGCAATTTTTATAGAGGCTTTTCAACTGTAGGTGAAGTAGCAATCTCGTACAGAGATCGTGAGTTTCTTCTCCTGGAAACTTCTATTTTTTATTCCGAAAAGGAGGTAAAACTGATCTGAAAATATACTCAGTTACTAAATATAATCCAGTGGTTGCAGTGCTATACTTGTTTCTCTGACTGTACTTCTAAACAAGCACGCAGAATAGTATGATAGTACAATTGTATAAAATCTTACACATCGGTGTTCTAATGCATTAACTTCAGTCCAACTAGATCTTGGTTTTCCCTTTTCTCTCTCTCTGGCATCAAACACCTACCTTTCAAACTAATACCAAATTCTTTCTAATTTTTAATGATCCTGTCATTGATGCCAACTGTTCATTGTAATTTTCTTCAGAACTCTCATGTCTCATATAGTCTCCAATAATCGCTCAGGCGTTTTAATTCTAAACCTTGCTTATATTACACTATAAATTAAACCAGCTTTGTTTATTTTATAGTCTTCTTTCATATTTAGTTTCTCATCTTTGCTGAAATTTGTATCTAAGTAGCTGATACATTTTACTTGTTCTATACATTCTCCACTCGTTCTTTCAATAGTGGTTATCTCCATTGTTACATAAGAATTTTACATTCGACTATCTGCATATTCTATATAATATCAACCTCACACCATTGTAAGGTATATGATTAAGGTGTTGCCTTAATCATATACGCTGACAGCTTTTTCATCCATATTTCGGCCCTGTGAATTATGTTGTGCAGTCACTATTAAAATTCTTATACCTTCACATTTGATCATTTCTGTTAGAACATTATCTACTCCTGTATTCAGGAGTAGATAATGTTCTAACGGAACCGACTGTCACCTTTAGAATCTATGATTCTTCTTTCTTCCATTTCTAAGTTTTTTCAATAACCACCAATACATTTTTTCCACCTCCATGATATTTATCATCCTTCTCATCTTTCCCATGATTTTAATTATTTTAAGGCATATCTTTCTTATTACATTCTCTAACAGCACCAACCTTACTTGTCACGACAAGTAAAATTCACTTATGACAAGTTCAGATTATTCAATTAGCCATGAAATTGATCTTCCTACCGTCACAAACAGCTTGGCACATTTCGTTCAGATTTTACCACTTAAGGTCAAGTTTTGGTTTTTTGACTTATGGGCCACCCTGTGTGTGTGTGTATTAACCACCCTTCAATTATTTGAATTAACCTCTCAAACTGGTTTTCCACAGCACTCTGATAATTGCATAACAGTTGTGATACACTGGCCTCACAGCCTTAGTTGAACCACAGATAAACAGGCTCCTTAGAGAAAGATTGCATGAACAAAGTTTCAAAACACACATTGTTCAAATCTTAGTGGATCTAATTGGATTATTGCAATCCTATTATAAGAAATATTACTCGATGTTAATTCAGTTATTTTGTGTGTGCACATTTTTACTAAAATCTGCAAGAATGTTAATTATAATTACACCATGCCAATTTACAATTCTTAATCTGCAGTGTTAGCCTTGCTCATTTACCCATCCTTAAATTGTGCTGGTGACATATTCAGCAGAAACAGTCTGAATGAACCACATTCTATGTAAATATTCCAGCACGTATTATATATTTAAGTTTTTTCACTTGGTTAAACTATAAATTTAAGATGCCAAGAAATTATATTCTTCGTTTAATCTTGGATAAAGATTAAACAAAGATTAAATATAATCTTTAATCTTTAAAAAGAAGATTAAAGCAAACTTTAATCTTTATCCAAGATTAAAGTTTGCTTACACTTGGATAAAGGATTAAACCAAGAAAATAATTTCTTGGCATCTTTAATTTATAGGATGTATTATAATTTAATATCAACTTACATGTAACAAAAAAGCAAATCAGCAAATATGTCTCAACATTTTGTCGAATAATTTTACTCATGTAATATTAGAAATGACATTTTAAAAAAAAAAAAATCTTTTTTCTTGACCGAACTATTAATAGAGGTTCTTTCTACATGTCATGTTATTTGTAAAGCAAAAGTTGTAAATAATATAACTTTTGCTTTACAAAAGTTATATTATTTATAACTTTTGTAAAATATAATTTATTTTAAAAAAGTAAATTATTTCTGCTACTATATGACTGCTTCAAATTTTTGCTCACTAAACTTGGCTATCTCTCTCTCAGAAATTATTAACAGGACTAGCTTGAATACTTCAGATGCATGTTACTTCACCAAATTTACTTGGCTACTACAATTCATATCAGTTCAAAGCACCAATGAACTGATGCCCAGGATGTTCAGTTTATTGCAGAATTGCAAAACTAGATTCTATGGGACTACAGTAGACATTCAAAACCTACTAGATGTACAAGCACACGCACAGAATGCAATAACTATATTGTTTGAATACAGCATATTGATAAAAAAATGAGTGTGTGATAGCCTTATCAGAGATTTGGCAAACAATTTAATATTATGTACTACATCTCACTTTAAAGTGTGAATTGAGACGTAGTATAATTGTATATTGTGAATTTTCGGCTTCACCTAACTTGTTTAAAAAAATTGGCACTAATTCTCAGCTCACAATTCCTAATGAAAGCTACACATCACCAACTCCTCTATTTGCATATAAATGCAAATAGAGGAGTTTGTGATGTGTACTCTTATATGCATTTATCTGTATATAAGATTTCAAATTTACAAGAATAAATCAAAAAATAAAGGCAATTTGCACATGAGAATAATGCAGCTCATCAAAATTCAAGGTTGTCATACTTACTATGTAGTTAAACAAGTTTAAGTATGTCCTCAAGTTGTCAGTGCTCATAATCAAAAGGGCATGTCAACTCAACTTTCAAATTGCATCATGAGTAAACAATGTGCTATTCGATTTCTGCACTGAACAGAACAAATTTTGCTTGACAAAAATCATTCAGAACATAAATTTTGCAACAGCAAAGAGTGTTCATTGAGTTAATGCTCTTACAACAAAATATATTATGTTACTGTTTTTGCCAAAGTGATTAACATCAGCTTTGAATTTGCTTATTTGACCATGCATAATGATCAGAAATATCAGTTTACTAGGTGGGTCCTTAAACAGCTCAGATGAACACAAACTGAAGCACATAGAACTGTACACTGTTTTTGTAGCAGAATGCCAAAGGGAAGATACTACTATAGAAGACAAAATGAGTGCACCATGATTAAAAAAAAAAAAAAAAAAAAAAAAAACATCACATCCCAACCAAAAAATTCATTCCATCTTTTGACAAAATCTTAGAATTTCAATAAGCCTAATTCTGGAACATTATCAGAAATATGGGCAGAATGTCACATTGCAACATATCATTTGATTCTCAAAGAAAAAATAAATAAAGCCTACTTATCATAATAAATATAAAAGAGTACTACCAAAAGATGTTCTTTGTGATATTGATCAACCTCCATTAGATGATATAACCATTGAAATGATTCAAGATCTTGCATTAATAATCCTGCCAACCCATCCTACATCAGAACCAAGACCCAAGTGATTATCAATCACTTTTCTGTTCCTTTAAAATATGCAATGGATGGATGTTGATTTTTGTACAATGAAGTCAAAAAAAGTGGTTTTGCTGGCTGCAGGAACTACCAAAAACATTCTCAGATGGCATTAAGAATGCTTGTGGATCAATTTAACATGCAGTTCAAAAGTGTGGGAAAGGAGTAATAAAATACTAAAAGTTTGTGCATTTCACTTTTCTAGATTTAATACGAAACGGCTTTCTTTCACTTTTTAATTTATCCTCAATTTATGATACAAACATTTCAGGCACCAAAAAAATGTGTAATTGCACTCATTCTTTTGTTCAAGCTTTTCAGAAAAACAAAACCAACCAAGCAATCTGACCTCTTAAAAGACATTATCACTAAAACCATTGTGGGTTTTATTTTAGAATAAATTCAAATTATGTTGTAGGGTTATGAAAGTTGCAGATGTAAAAAAAAGTGGTGTTATAGAGAAAATTGAACATTAAAAAAGTTCATTTAAAAAAAAAATTCCACTGACATTCAGAAAAAGCAGTCAAGTCACAATGATAATGGCATAATACTTTTTTTTTATATTTATTATGGTTTAAGTATCCATACATCATTCTATACCTTGAAACATGAAAAGGTTCGTTATAAGATCATATTTTTTATTTACTAACAGTTTGCATCTATACAATTCTAGAATGTGGCATAATGTTTTACAAAAATCTACATTATATTGCTTACAATGGCATCATCATCATGCACTAGCTTAAACCAATAGCCACACTGACAACGTTTAGATTCTCCTTCATACAACCACATCCAATTAACATGTGTGGATTCCTCTTCACCTAAAAGAAGCAGTTCAAGTAAAAATATCAACTCAATCCAAACAATATCCTGATATTCTGTTAATTTCAATTCATAACAGCAATTTCAATGGAAATCTCTAAATATAATTCAAATAATTTTTTCTCATGTTATTTAACATGCTTTCGTAAAATAAAACAAATTTTATGATGTTTTGTTTCTGTTAGGAAGACAGACATTTTTCATAGGTGGTGTGTGTGTGGAGGTAGTAATCACTCTGAGCTCCTAAATTTTTGATTTACATATTATATTATAAATGCAGAAATTATTCAACTCCATTGAATTATGCATAACGAATCAACTTAAAAAAGTTTAATGAATGTAAAGTTTAATGAATTTTATTTTTTCTGGCATGAGTACAAAATGTATGAGAAAAAATGAAGGTAAGTCCAGAGAAAGAGAATTTGGACAAGAAAGTTTGATTGTGTGATAATTATTTGATAATATTAAGTTTATTTGTAAGCACCGTTTAGATATAGATGAAACAAGGCAAATAGTACAGACAGCACTATTCCAGACTGACTTAAGTGGAAACTTTAGGCGGGATCACTGAAGAATATCAAATTAATTAAATGTGATATGAATTAAATGCAGAAATCATTTCACTGCAGCAAATTACAGAGAAATGATAAATATAGTAGGTGATCTGGTAGAAGATAAGTGTTCCAAGTATTGAAAGCAACAAATCAGAGACAGATAATACTAGTGATGATAATAGTGATACCAAGTAAAGGGGATAAAAATCTCTTATTGTTTTTCAGCCAGTATGCGAAACTCTAAGATCGAAAACTACGATCTAAACGTTTCATGCCTTTCATACTTATCAACCTCACCAGAAAATAAAAAAAAATAAAAAAAAATAGCCGTTTGGCTTTTCATCTTAGTTATAATAGTGATACCGATTTAGGTGAATATATTTGGCTTTTAGTGGATGAATCCTATGTGAAGAAGGATTTTAATAGTCAGGAACCCTTGCTTGATTGAAGATTAAAATTTATGGTGATTCTACAATAAGAGGTTGGAAATATTTTTTGCAGGTGAGATTACAAATATGTTTGTCTGTGGGTAGAGTGATCAATGTTTACTTGAATGGGAAAAGTTTTAAAGCTGGGATTACTTTAAAAAAAAGCTGAGAGTTACAAATGTTAAATTTATTCATATAATGCCCAAATTAGATAGCAAGGAATCCATAATCAGAGCAAAGAATCCATTGCCCTGACTGCAGATATTCTAAGTTATACAAAGCATATGACTATGGCTTTATTAATATACTGGATCAGTTTTTAAATAATTGAAAATAGTTTGGTGATGGTGGTATCCACCTAAATACTGATGAATCAACAGAAAGGCCAGAAATTCCATAGCATTTTTAAAAGACTTAGAAACAATACCAAAAGGATTTTTATGGCAATTGAGTAGATTTGAAATGTATTCCAAGTAATATTAATAAGGAGGCTGCAAATCATGTTAATTGGAAGGAAAATCAAACATTAACTGTACCTTGAATGGTATCATGTTCTTATATATGTCAAATTATTAACAGGAGAAAAGAAGTTGCATATGTGAGGATTTCTATATCATGACTTACATGATGTTCATGACATCTAAGTGCATATTGATAATTATAATGTTCAAAAGAGAGTGAACAGGTGAGAGGGAAAGTCATAATAGGAGATTTTAATATGGGAGATATGAAGCGAGAATGAAAGAGATGAAATAATAGATCTGGTAACAAATTTATGGAAAAACTTCACAATAGTTATCTAAAGCAACATATACGAGAACCTACTAAAGGGTATAAGATTTTTGATTTCATAAACAACAACAAGGAATTAATAGACTATATTAACTACTCAGAATCTCCAACAGTGATTGTTTGACCATGGAAGGAGAATTAAGATTCATTAATTATTCATAAATTTGTGAATTCATAAATTCATTCACACTGCTTGCACTCAACATCCAATGGCAATCATTCCAATCATGCACCACCCTATGAGAGAAAAGTCTAGCTAACCCCCCCCCATCTTAGCAGCATTCATTCTCAGCTTCCAAGGATGTCCTCTTGTCATTTCTCCACCCTCCATAAATTGAAAAATTCTATCAATAAATCATTCCATCAGAGTTAAACTTTATACAAGAACTCCAGTGTATTCTAGATGAGATCACGAGTGACCATGTTCTCATAACTGGGGATATGAATACTGACTTGCTGAGATATAGTAGCTCCTCTCAATATCCCCATCAGAAAATTCAATGGTAGTGTATCATGCCTAATCCCATATTTGGGAGAACTTTAAGTAGCAACAAAATTCAAGCAGCAGTTCTGCATCAACCTCTCATGGATGACTTTTTAATCAGTATTAAAATACAATTGCAGCACAAAGACAATACAACCAAAAATATCTCTTAACAATTAACTATAGAGTATTGAAACATAACTTGAGCACTCTCTTGGGAAGAGGTAATGATGGAAACAAATATTGATAACTCATATCATAAATTGGTTAATATATTAAACAGTAAAATACAAGACTCAAAGTTAATAAAATAGACAAAATGAAAGAAACTAAGCACTGGATTACACAGGAAATCAGACACTACACAAAAATTAGAGATAAAGTGTATAAAAAGCTTAAAATATTATAAACCACACAATATTATAAACACAGCTTCAAGTACTATAGGAATCCAATACACTATAAATTAAAAGAAAGTGAAACATACCACAGAAACGAATTCCTAAAATGCCAAGGAATCTCCAGAAAATAATGGAAGTTTGTGAATACATTCATTGGCAAAGATATACGTGAACAAATCCTGCCCACACTTACAGATATCAATGAGAATGAAGAAAACAAAGACAGAGGATCAGATGAAGAATTCAATAGTCACTTTGTCACAGTCAGTGAAAGCATTCTAAGGAATACCCACTCTTCTGAACTGCACTCCAGAAAGGATTGATAATTCAACATACCTTTTCCCCACTTATGAAAACAAAATCAAAAAAGTGTTATAGATGGCCTAATAATAACCACCAAATAATCTTCGAAATACAATGGCATTAACACTAGCACTGTAAAAGAATGTCAAATATATATATTACAGAACCCCTAATGCATATTTTTAACTTATCATTGATGACAGGTATGTTTCCATCAGATTTTAAGAAGGCCATAGTAGTAATAGTACCAATTTAAAAAAAGGGAAACAAAAATAACTTGAAAAATTACAGACCGATCTCTGTTCTACCAGTCTTTTCAAAAATATTATAGAAATTGGTAAAATTTAGACTGACAAAATTTTTGGACAAAAATATCTTTTCAAAAAAGTAATTCAGGTTCAGAGAAAAGTTTAGCACAGAATATGCTTTGCTGAACTCTACAAACACAGTTTATACCTCCCTAGATGACCATAAACTGATATTAGCAGTACTTTTAGATCTACACAAAGCTTTTGACACTGTATCCCATGAAAATTTAATTTTAAAAAAATAGTAATCATAGGATACAAGGTACCCTAAGTTGGTTCAAAAATTATTCAACTGGTAGATCGCAAACTAAACATAAACAAAAGCAATAGCAGTTTCCAAAATGATTGACTCTGGTGTACCACAAGGATCAGTCTTAGGACCGATTTTATTTAAAATTTATATCATCGATGATTTTTGCAATCTTAAACTAAACAGTGAATTAAACACTTTTGCAGATGAAACAGTCCTAATCTTCTCTTCAGACACAGCCAAACAAATGCAAACCACAGTGAATGCTGATCTTTTAAAAGTAACAAATTGGTTCCAGACAAATAAACTCAATCTGAATGTCTCAAAAACTAAATATGTAAATTTTAATTCACGAAATACAGCAAGTGAAATAAACTCTGCAGCACATTTATTTTTACATGATTAGAACTGCAGAACAAATTCATATTGCAACTATATAGAAATAGAAGAAGTCAATGTAATAACTTATTTGGGATAAAAATTAATAGCAATTTAAGTTGGAAACTGCACATCACTGAAGTCATAAATAAAGAGAAGATTATGTTAAACAGACTTGACTTTTAAATATAGATTCTTAAATTTAAATATGTTAAAAATATTATAATCGGCATGAATTCAAAGCCCACTACAATATGGTATTTTAAGTTGTGAAGGAATCTATTGTACTACACTGAAACCTCTAGTTTTGACTTAGAATAAAGTAATTCAAATCTTAACCAAAAACAAATACAAGGATACTGCCATGTGCAATAAATACATCATACTAAACATACAATGCCTTAAATATTTATACATAAAAGAAATAATGAACATAAATATTAAATGATGTTTTCTTTAGTAGACATAAGTGCATAAAATATAATAGTTTCTAAATCAAATAAAGAAGCCATATGCAAACATACTTATTTAGCACCAAAAATATTCAACACACTACCTTTATCAATAAGAAATGAAACCAACTCAAACTAATACAAAACACTAATCAAAGAATTTTTTTTTTCAAATTAATTGAAATTATTAGGTTTCAGGTAATGGTTTCTAGCATGTCTATGTTCAAAGATCCAGGCTCATGTGCAAAATGTAAAATTTAAATACTATTTATCTACTTTGTTTTATTTTGTCTCTAAACCTAATTAATGTTGCATGCAACTTTCTTTCGGTATATATATTAGCATGTTATTCTTCTCTGTATATATAGTGCTTGGTTACATATAAACAATCCCTGTGAATAATGTGCATCATGCCATGAAATGAGTCGTGTTTGTAGCTGGTACAAATTAGAAGAATATGATGCTCCCAAAATCAGTGCAACTGTTGACAAATTGGGTCAATAATCAATGATACAATATACTAAGATGGAAGTGCAGAGAGTCAACTGTAAGTGGTGGGTTTGTCCCCCTAAGGGGACAAACCCACCACTTACAGTTTAGATGTCAATTTAATATTAGATTATTGATCTTAGATTTACTCATCAAGGTTTTTGATGGATATCAAAAAATCAGAGGTACACGGAGAAGATTGACATGTGTAAAGGCATTGTGTACCATGATAGTTATGAGAATCAGTTGGTTAGTTGTAATCTAATGAATTTACCTAACAGGAGACAGAGGAGATTTAAATGGAGTTTATAAGTTAGTTCAAGGAACATGAAGACAGGTATAATGCATTTTTGGTTGAACCAGTCTTTATTGGATGACATAGCATAAAGATAGTGAAGAAAAGCAAACAGATATACAAAGTTGTTTTTAAGGAAGAAAATCTGGAACGGCTGTTATCAATGGGTTACAGACGGGGGTCCAGAAATATCACGTAAATCGTGATATGAAATCGGTCACGAAAAAAATTTACTCACCCATAATATGAATTTTGTCAGGTGTGTGTGCATGATTGAGTGTGCGCACATGCATGCATGCACACACATGTATATACAGTGCAAATGAGTTTGGAGAGGAATACAAATGTCTCTTCCACTTTTTATCTATCCATCTCAATAATGGACAAGTTTCCCCTCAATCTGATATATCTATAGAAATATAGATATTTCTATAGAAATGTAGTGAGTCTTCTTCTTCTATAGATATAAAAGAAAACTCACTACTGAAGTCTTTCATTTCCTTAACTAATTTTTGTTTAATGACATCAGCAACGACTGACACAAATTCTTCATATTTCATGTCATTTTGATACAGTTCTACTATCGAGACTATGAGGTTTTTAGTTAGAACCCATCTTTCTTTGAAAAATAGTCAGAGGAATGTTATCCAGGTGATTTCTGGTAAAGTCTCTGTTACAGCATTTTTTGTGAAAATTGAATATCTCATGAATCCCAAGTAACTCCGACTTTAAATGGCTTCAAAAATCTTGTATTAATCTTGAGATTCTGTCAGCATTTCAAGGATATTTTTATACATTACAAAATGCAACTTAGCCTTTGTAGCACACTGCCACTTGATTTCTTTGAGCCATTTGTCTTAGAAAAGATGCATTAATTGATGACACAACAGAACTATTTTCTCCAGTATTTTTAATGCTTTCCCTTACCTTTGCCTTTAATTTTGCACTAATTCCCAAACCTAAAAAAGTGTAGTTTGCATTTCCCATCATACGTTGTGCATAATGATGGTGAATTTATAAAACAACCATATACAATAATTCAATAGGAATACAAATAATGAAACACGAAAACAACTAAAAATGGTCAAGACAAGCAAAGGAGACAGACTAACATTTCATGATGTTAATAATATGATCTGGTCTCTAATTAATCTTTGCAAGACTAGTTTTGCAAGTTGTTTCTTAAATAACACTATTAAAAATAAAAAAGCTTTTCCATCATGTAAAAATATTCAGGTATATAATTACTCCAAGCCAATTCGTGTTGTGAAAATAAGCTTATGCTAATACTCCATTACAATGCATATTTACTTAACAGTTAAAGAGAATGCTGGGAAAATAAGCATATAAATTTGCTTTATTTCATATTACAGTTGGCAATGAAACAAATAAAAATTGGCCTCTTAAATTATATATATAATAGACAGTATCTTTGTGTGAATAACTTTTCACAGGGAGGACAAAGTCTGTCTGCAAAGAAATTAACATTAAATTATCCTGGTTGAATATAAATCTTAATTGTTATATTCACTGGATGCTGTGGAGAGCAAATAACTTGATAGTGAATAAAATGATGTTTTGAAATGAAATAAGAAATATATAAATTATGCAAAGAAAATGGAGAAATATAGTTTGAATACATTTAGAATGAGGTTAAAGATTCAATTGTCACTTCTCTCTAATAACTCCTTTGGTGAGTGGATTTCTAGAAACCTTGCTACAGATGTGGCAAATTTATGTAATTAATTTATGTAACCTTCGATTTTACCTTCAACCAACTTTTTCACTACTTTAACCGCTACTCTGGAGATGCTCATTGGCCTGTAATTTGGTACTTCTGTTTTGGTGCCACCTTTCATTTGTAACTTTTAACCCTTGTAACCTTTCCAGAGTCAAGACAAACAACTTCATCAGAGGCACTGCCAATTCTCTTGCACATTCTCATAATACATGGGCCATCATGCCATCCTTCGTCCTTCCATACTCAGTCTTTGTCTTACTCACTACATAAAAAAATCTCTTGGATTTGCTTTGGCCTGCTTAGCTAATTTTCTCTCCATCTGAATTGTCTTTTTTTTTTTTACCATACTAGTGTAAAATTTTATATACAAATTTTTATGATATATAATAAGTATAAATTTATTTTTTTGATTGTGTTTATTCCTCTAATGAACTTATACCCTTTCTTTAAATTTTGACTTATGTTGTATTATTTGTATTTTTTACTTGTTACTTCTTCAACTCTAAAATTTTGTCCTATACAATTCTTACAGACTCTATCCTTATTATTACCTCTAACCCTTGGCTGCTATTAGTGTATTGCCCACGTGTGCAAAACTCTATAGACAAAGGAAATACCTCTGGCTAGAGCCAATTCCTTTGTTAGAATACTAGTGTTAACCTTGTTTCAAATTTCGGAAAATTTATTTGTTTACGCTACACCACCAAAATTCTATAGATAAGAGAAATTTCTTTATCTAAGAGCAAACACCTGGTACGGCACACGATCCTGTATCCTTTTCTTCTCTATTTCTAACCACAGTAATCGAATATATTCTTATTTTGCAGTGCAGTCGTGACTATCCCCAATATATTTACACATAGGTTCTCTTTATGAGTGGTGCATTGAGATTAGTGATGAGGCAAGTTATTTGGTTGACAAGAAAAATTTTTATTCATTACTAATAAAGCAAGTTACAATTATTTTTATAGACACTAACTTAACTAATGTTGGTATGAAAGGTAAATAAGATAACTCGACGTAACATGGACATTCTAATTCCCTTACAACATGAAATATTATCAAATACTATTAAAATGGGATGTCCTTCTAATTACTTAACACTCCTAGATTATTTTCACACAATTATTTGTTCAAGAACTACCCGACAATGACAAACTAAATTATTTTCACACTGCACTTTTCCAAGTTTTCTGACTCAGATCAATTATTCCCTATTCATGGTTTAACTCCTAAAGTCCTACAACACTTCATAAATCACAATTCTAATTAGTCCCTTTTACCGTTACAATCTAACTTTCTTTGTATACAAAAATTGAAAAGTTCTTACTTTACCGAGGTGTCGGGATCTCACTGGCTTATACTTGCAATCATCAATCGGAATTATACAGCTCGCGGTTTCTTCATCTAGTCCATTTTCGACGAGATCAGCAGGCTGATACTTTCCTTAGGTTCTTGCTTCTGGAAGGTAGATATGCGAATATGATCACGATTCATTGCCTGCGATGTTCACAAAGCACTGCTGCCGATGCTGGTCCAAGAGGTTCCGCATTTCCTTCTTGGCCTATGCTGACTTTCCACTGGCCGCATAGCCGCTCTCATTCATCTCATCCAGACCCCACTGGAACTTCCTTTCTCTGGGAACAACTGGAACAGATAAAAGGCAAAAGCCAAAAGGCAAAAGCCTCGTTTTCATGTCACAAAAAACTATATACCCGCTCGATGACTTTCACACGGCACCTTCATTTCTCTACACTCTGTTCCAACACTTCTCCTTCTTGTCCACGAGAGACCCCCGCATGCAACTTAGACCTTTGCGTACGTGATGGCCTCAGGTCATGATTTAATCTTCTTATCTTGTCTGGGATTTTAACCTAATGTTCACATACTAACACATACTTCACCCATTCCTAAATTGCTTCCCTTCCCACCCTTTTTTTTTTCACATAAGACAATTGACAGTACAATATTCAGCAAATTTCAAATCAAGGATGTTATTATCATTTCATTTACATTCAATTTCTTTTTATTAATATACAAGTATTACATCAAGAATTTAGATACCTGTTAAATCTGAATGAAAGGTAATACATTATAAATTCTCTTTCATTCAAGATTTAACACTAGCCACTCTTCTTGCCTGCACTTTGTACTGTTCATGAGCATGCTGATCACCTTATTCTTTATATTCCCTCCACAATATTTTCTTTTCTTTTTTTTTTTTTGCTCCTCCTACTTTATATCTCTACTCATCCACCTAATTCCTACTTGGTTTATCTCCTGATCTTGGGTATGCAGTCTGATACTACTTCTCAAACAATCCCTGACCACATCCCATGCACTACTCATTCTTTCCTTATAACTTCTTAAGCCATGGTACTGCTCTAAGCCACGTCTCAAGTTTGTCATAATTACCAACTTCCTTCATAGTGGAGAATTTATGGAGACACAAAAAATTATTATTATTATTATTATTACATGACACCTCCAGGGAGTCCAAGGACTCATTGATGGAGGGCACCTACTCACTCCACCAACTACACTAACAACATACAGACAATCACAAACATCCATGCCCACAGCGGGATTCGAACCCGCAGCCTTTTGGCTGGAGAGCGGATACACTAACCACTCGGCCAGCCTGGCTGGCCAAGTGGTTAGTGTATGTTACAAATGTTATGATTACTTTACTTACAATTAAGAAAATAATATTCTATGTTTCAACCTCTGTATTGAGGTCATCATCAAGGAAACATATGTACAGGACACAAGCTACATGACACTACACAAAAGTAAGATGAATCTAAATGCTTTGTTAATCAATTTACCCTAGCCTGACCTCTGGTGAAAAAATAAAATAAACTTTTCATATATATATGAAATCAGTATAATAATATACAGATGATAAATAAAAGTTTTATAGCAGAACTACATGGCATGGATGTTTGTGATTGTGAGTGGAAATGTTAGTGGTGGTAGTTGACGGTAGATGGCGTTAGTGTAGTTGCGGTCAGTTGGTGAATTGATTTGTTGCTCTACAACTTAAAGTTGTAGAGAGCAACAAATCAATGCACCTGCTCTACAACTTAGAGAGTTGTAGAGGAGGTGCGCCCCTGATGAGTCTTTGGAGGTGTCAAATAGTAATATATGGGATGAGCAGTGTCATTTATGAATCAGTATGCCAACAGCTAACAAGCTGAAAGACTGCATTCTTGAATTATGCATGGTGTTTTAGTAGTTCAGTGGTTTTCTTCTCCTACTGAAATGGCAGATTTTAAGGAGCAAAGAATCTGCATCAAATTTTGCTTCAACCTAAAAATTTTGCTACAACCCACTGAATGCTTAAGGAAGCATTTGCTATGAGTCAAAGCAAAACGTTTTGTACAAACACTTCAAGGATAAATATCTGTCAATGATAATGAGCTCTGGACAATAACACCAGAAAACATCACAAAAGTACACAAAGGTATTCTTAAAGATCGTAGGCGAACTATTCATGATGTCTATGAAATCATACAACTGTCAAGGATCGATAAATGGTTTTTTTTGGACATTTTGAAGACAAGACACATTGATGCAAAAATATGTGCTAAGACTGCTGAGCAATGACTGGAAAGAATATTGCAATTGCTGTCTGCAGAAAGCTCAAGGATCAAACCTGAGATGACCCCAACTTTATCTCCAAGGTGATAGCTGGTGATGATTCATGGGTTTATAGTTATGACCATGAGATAAAGCAGTAGTCATGACAATGGAAGTTGCCAAATTCACTGTGGCTGAAAAAAGTGCATCATGTTGGCAGCAATGTCAAGTCAATTTATCATTTTTTTGACATTCAAAAGGGTAATTTTTATTAATGTCAAATTCTTCGAATTTTGCATAGAATCTCATATGGGTCACATTATGAAGGAAAGTGGTATATTAAACCTGATATCAAATTGGAGATGTTCATCTCAGCTCTTGACTTCATGCAGATTTTATACTTCTAAAATCAAGTACCAGCTGAAAGATTACCCGACTAAGCTACAATATCTGCAATAACAAATTTGGTATGAAAATCAGCAATGAAAATAGGCAGAAACATCAATATACAATTGATGTTGGATATTTCCATATGGAAATAACAGAATTAGCAAAGTTGGTATGGTAAGAAGACTGATGAATTAATTTATACAGAATAAAAAAGCTATTAGGAAAAAACTAAACCAGCTGTCTACAAGACAATGTTCAAACCAATTTTAACTTATGGATCTGGGAGCAGGGATTAGAAATTTCACACTCGATTAGAGATTGGGGCTTGCAGATATAAATTAATTTGGAAGAAAATTGTTGATAATAAGTTAGTAATGATACAACTTTTTCATGCAGTGCTATCATAATATCCTGTACACTCCATGAGGGTACATAATTAGGAATTTGAGAGTTATTTATGTATATGAGAAAGATACTAAGTGAAATTAAAAGCCTTAAGAAAACATCTGAATTACTAGAAAAATCTAAAAGAACATATATTCTCTCTCTATCACAAAGGCTTGTGGTTGAAGGAATCATAAAACGCATATTTATATAGACAAATTGGACTGTACTGGTTGTAAATAGTTCATGATTTGGTCAAAAACTAATCAGGAGGAGACAAACATATCACTCATACAGTGTATCCTATCTCTATGCCATAAAGAGGTCTAACACCAGATTGTCTTCCCTTCAGGCAACATAATAGTGTAGGTGAGAGAGGATAATGGACCAGCTGATTAAGAAGCCTTTTAAATGTGTCGCCATCATATTCAATCCTGTAAGTTTGGTGACCTGTTGCAATCTTGTAAATTGACCAGGTATTATTACTTTTGCAGTGTGTGTGTGTGTGTGCATTTTATTTTATTTATTTATTTTTTTTTTGTATCATTACTGTAAATGACTAGCTGATCAGTTTTGTATTCTGGGGAAAAAAAATTTTCTGAGAGAAAAGCTGTGCTGTTTCTACCTTAAAGTCATTGTTCCTGTCTGATAAAGACCTTCATAAAATTCACCCCATCATCAAAGATAGGATTTGAACCTAGCTCTCTTTCCCAAATAAGTGACGCACAACAATTCTACCACGAAATATGCCCTTTATATGTGGACATACTATATGGCAGAAATATATCCAATAATATGCAATACAAAGTAAGCAAAATTACCTTGTATTACATCTCTAGTCAATCATAGAAAATAAACAAGAATCTAATAGTATCTAATAGAGCTTTTCAAAGTGTGGGTCACAAAATCAATTTAGTGGGGGTCACGACAGCATTTTTTTAATGAAATAGAATAGAAAATAATATTATTATTAAACCTCCAGGGAGTAAAGGAATCATTGATGGAGGTCATACTTCCAAAGATGTCATATCTTTTTTAAACTCATTCACACTAGATGCACTCACTACTTCAACAGGCAAACTGTTCCACTCACTCATGATGATGAGAAAAAAAAATATAGCTCTTACCCCTTTCTTAACTGCATGCAAACTTTCACTGATGCCTCTCTTGTCCTCTCCCCACTTTCCTTATAATGAAAAATATTATTGACCAATATCCTATAATGTCCTCTCAAATATTAAGACTTCTGTCTACCAGCATCTGAGGTCCACATACTCAATCTACTCTTGTAATCTACATTCCATAATTCTGATATCATCTTTGTTTTCAGCAACTTCTTTATCCCTTCGGAATCCAAATCTGCACACAGTAGTCCAGTTGCAGTTGTATCAAGGCCTTGTAGAGAAGTAAAATGATCCCATATCCTTTCAATATCAATGTTTGTTTCAACATCTGAGTTGCATTTGCAATTTTTGTTATATGACCTCTGAACTTTAATTTTGTATCCATGATAACTCCAAAATCTCTAGCCTCATCAACTACTTCAAGTATAATCCAACATATAATATGCTATCAGATATCGCATCATGCCAAAATGCATAACTTTATACTTATTAACAATAAACTGACAGCCATTTTTGTTTGTCCATACTTCAAAGCCTATTCAAAATCACCCTATAAATGCTGTATCAGTAGCATCTCCGATTGCCCTGCCTATCTTTGCATCATCAGCAAGCAACTGAAAATCTCTCATCAGCTCCTTTCCAATACCATTAATGCATAGATTAAACCTATGATCCAAGTACCGATCCATGTGGCACACCACAGGTCACCTTAAATCCAGCAGATTCACATCCCCAATATACCACTTTCTGATACCTGTCTTTAGCAACCCACTTATCCAAGCCAATAGTTTTTTTCAAATCCCATATTCTCTACTTTTTGCAACAGCCTTCCATGTGGTATTCTATCAAATGCCTTAGCAAAGTTGAACAGTATCAGAGTGTACCCATTCCCTTTATCTAACTCTGGTGTAACATTATTATAAAATAAGTAAATTGTTCAGACATGACTATGTCTGAGCAATTTACTCATTTTATAGCTTATATTTTATATTTTGCAAGGAAAAGCCATGCTGTTCCTTGCAAAGTATATTTGTTCCACTCATTTCTGAATGCAAGTTTTTATCAACTTCTCTAAAATCTTTACAATTACTTCAGAGATACTGGATAGGTCAACAGATATATCAATCTTTGCATCACCTTTGTATAATCAAATGATCATACATTCTTTCCATTAATTTGGGATTTTTCCTGACTAGGCACTTGACATCTTTGTATAATTTGAGTCTGCTAAGACTCAAGCCATTCATTCACTCAAGCATTGCTAAGACATTCTTTTAGCACACATGCTGACAGCTCATCTGTCCTAATTTTGAATTCTTATTCAAGTTATGAAACAGCTCTAGAACCTCATTCTCATGCACCTCTCTCTCTTCATCAAATGTAGTGTTAGAACTGTGCACTATGTTACATACAACAGGTTGATAGATCTTGAAGTGAGCACTCATTATTTGAACTACCTCATCTACTTCTGATAAAAGGGTACCATCTGCATTAAGTAAAGTTTTTTTGTTGCCTTTAGAGTGTCAATTTCTTTTCATACTCCAACTTAGCTTTCTGTACAATCTGGCTTGAGCTTTATATATTTCATAAGTCCTCTCACTCTTATTCTCAAGATATTCCTTCTACATTATCTTTCTATGGATCTCATGTTTAATAGAAATGCACAACCATTTCATTCCCATTCTATTTGTTTTTCAAACTCTAGGAACACATTCAGATACCGCATCATTTAAGCATCTTTTCAAAGCTTCCCCAGTGCACTGCTAATATTCCTCCCATTCAACAACTGATACCATGGAACCAAAGATAGTATTCTCCTTTTGTCATAATTTCGAGATTTGTAGTTCAATATATAACATGTCCTGATTAGAACATTCATATAGTTGGCCACTCCCCAGGTCAGTATGACATGGTCACTGTTACTATCTAGTGGCAAAATAGTCACATCCTTAACTGAGACATCTTCTGACACTACGATCAAATCAATGCTCTTTGTCCTTGAGATGCTTCTTTCATATGTTGCTTGAGAAAGTTGTTATGGAACAGTTCAATAAATTCTCCTTCATTCTTATGAGTTTTCTCTAATACCAGATCAATAGTCGGATAATCTAAGTCCCCCTATAAGAATTAGTGATCTGAGTAATTTGGATATGCATTTCTTCATTCTCAACAAATGAACTCCCAGATAACATCCCACTCATATTTCATGCTGTCAACCTCCACTTCACACCAGATAATCTCAAAATCAGTACTACACAGGAAATTATTACCATCAATGCTTTCATGTGTTTCTATCCTAACTAGACTCAACTCATCTGATAACATTAGTAGTATGTCTCATCCTCTCCTACCTATCATTCCTAAAAATGCTATATCCTTTGAACTCGATTCCAGTTACAACATCTGACTCTGAGATGTCAGGTTTCACCAATGTCAGGCCCCAACAATATTCACCAAAGCAACAAACTCAACAATTCTGTTTCTGATGCTCCTGGCATATGTGTACAGACATAAGTTACCTCCTCACTTTTTCTTATACTTAAACCTACAGTGTGCTTGACCTAATTGGGCAACTTTCTCTTTTTCCTTCTCACACACATCAAAACGCCTGAATCCAAAGTGTTGTCTATCTATTCAGCAGATTCACAACCATGATCACTGTCATCTCCATCATCTACACATCCCAGCTGAACTTACACATCCTCGGCATTTCTCCCAAGATGACCTAGTTTCCCTGACTCTCTGAATTAGGTCTCATTCCAATAAATAATTTCTCAAGACACCAGATGCCAAATCCATTCAAGTGCAGGTCATCCATCCTTCTTATACAAATCTTTTCTACCATTAAACTTACTCCACACATCCAGAAACTCACTCATTTTTTCTACATAGTCTGTGCAGTGAATCATTTGCTATTGTTATCCTTCAATTAACTCATTATTCTATATCATTATTCTTTACATATTCTATCTCAGTAATAAACTAACAATTTTTACTTTTTCACCTTTCTTTCTCACTTCTTCCATCAAGTCTCTCATAACCTCTCTCATACTAAATTTGTCGCGTAAATCATTAGTTCTGACAAGCACTACCATCTCTTTTTCTTTTCTTTTCTGTTTTTCTATTGCCTATGTTACATCTTTTATTTTAGCTCATGAGAAGCTCAATGTAATGACTCCATCAAGTGCAAATTTAATTATCAAATCACTAACCTAGTTGTACAACTTTGCTTTCTTAGCTTTTAAATGACTTACCTTATTAGATATATGAAGAGCCAAAGGCTTCAATTCGGCGACATACAACATGTTTAAGTTAAGGGATATTACATCCTATATCATTTCTTAGCCGAATAAGAAACTCAAAGAGTTTCATGCTGAATATAGTAGAAACTATAGTGATCGGAGCTTGCTCCACCTTAGACATGAGTTGCCTCAGCTTGCACTACCTTTAGGGTCAGTTGCTGCAGTATCCAGGTATTTGCTTATGCTTGGAGTCGCCGAACTTTATATAGTTTCTACTATATTCGGCATGAAACTCTGAGTTTCTTATTCGGCTAAGAAACGATAATGGGATGTAATATCCCTTAACTTAATCATGACTTACCTTATTATTATTATTATTATTATATTCACTGATAACCTAGAACTTAACATGCTTTCCTTCCTGTTATTTTTCTTCTCTGTTCTCTTTTCCTGTTTTAGTTCTTGTAAACATTTTTCTGCTTTCTCAAACTACTTGGTTGATTTTCAAATTATTCTTTTTAATCTTGAAATTAAATATATTAATTTTGCTTCCTTTATGTCATCAATATAAAGGTTATCTTTACTGGGTTCCATGCTCTCATTAGCTTCCAGGTTTTAAACAACATTTTTTAAAAACTATCTTAATTTAAAAATGACTTAAAAGATATTAGCAAATGTACTGAATATGATAAAAACAGTAAAAGCCACGTAACATAGCAAAAGTACACTAAGTAATCTAAAAAAAATCACTTATTTTACAAAACTTCAAATTACACATCCTCACATGGAATAGCCTCAGACTAGACTCCTATATCAGAAGGATCCCAGAGATTTCGTAGCTTTAAAACACTTAGATTTCAACAGTTGTATAAATTCAAATTAATCTATACAGCACAAATGAACAACACACCTATTGCATTACATATTTCCTAAATAATGGAAAATAAATGCCCACTTCTTTACTATAAGCATATTTAACATCAGTGTATATTCTTTCTAAGAATAAGGCAAACATATGATACATATGAGATGTATGTATTCTGGACAATAGGCATGTAATAACACCGTAATTCCTCTGTGTTAATTAGAATTCTCCAATTAGCACTGCATTTTATCAAGAGAGAGAGAGAGAAGATAATTCAATTATAATTGCAGCAGGTAACACTGCATTAACATAAATGCAGTGGGAACTGATGCAGCACCTAAGAAAGCTGCAGTTCAACAGTGTAGTGAATGTAAGCAGAGACTGGTATCGATCCATATTATTGTGCCAGTGATGACATACATCAACAGTGTAGACTCCAGGAGAACAGACAAATCCACATGTAAGGAGACGGGTGATGGCAATCACTGCAACTCTTTTTTGGGATGCAGAGCAATTTTGGTGAATGGTAATGCTGTTCCTCAACTCATGTTGACCTGATTGAAAAGGCATCTGAGAGAACAGTGTTTCTCATGTCTGAACCAAACAGACACCTGTCTAGGAGGATGGGAGGAACAATGCACCCATGTACTTTCAAAGTAACCCACTTGCATCTGTAATAACATTCAGGGTATCTAAACAAAAAGAAGATGCTCTGAAGCCTTAACTTGTTTTTTTATATATATATATGAGGGTCATTTCAAAAGATCTGTACAATGAACATGTGGCCTGTGGGATGACATGATAGCATTTACCTTCACATTATCTATAAGCTGAACTAATAAATATCACATATGCTCATTTTCTGCTTCTGGTATTCATGTTAAACAAAATAAGACTTAAAAATGGAGGAAGAATCTAACTCAAATATCACAGCCAGGTTCCTGTGGCCTTTTAAATGATGATATGTTTCATTTGCATAATAATATGTCCTACATGTTTCCTGAAGTATCTAATCTAATGGAAAAGTATAAATGGTAAGTGCTCACCCATCCAGTCCTGACATGAATCCTCCAAATTTCAATCTGTTTCATATGGTGTAAGAACTATTCCATGGGAAACATCTCACCACCATTCGTAAGACTTCTGTTGAAGTGACCTTACTTATCAAACACACCAACAAAAACGTTTTGCACTGACAGGAATACAAGACTACTCAAACATAGGATGATAAGGCAGAACAGAAATTATACTGAAGCCTATAAATATATTTTGTTAAATAAATGATTGGTTTAACAACATAAGTACTGTGTATAGCAATTTTGAAATTGCCTTGTATAAATGTTTCCAATCATATGTTCCTATAATAACATACACACACACACACACACAAATTTTATATAAATATTAAATGTGCATGTTTTATAATTTATATTATATTTAAGTGGGAGATGAATTTCATTGCCTGGGGGAACCAATGGCACTCTTACTGGAGGCCTGAAGTGGCTTGAAAAAAGTTCCATGTTTAGTCTCTAGAGCAGGGTTTCCGAACTATATAAAAATAAATAAAAAATTACAATATATATAATTGATAAATATGGAAGAAAAAAAGTCCTTAGCCCATCCACAGTATATATGTACTGTGGATGGCTTACTAATTTATTTATAGGCTTACTAATAACCTTTCATGGGTGAGAACAACATAATAAATATACATTATGTAAAATAAATATTTATTTATGTAATGTATTTCACACTGATTTATGGTGACCCACAAGAGAAAGCAAAATGCATGCTATTGATGGCTGAACTGAAGTCATCAACCACAGCATGACGATTCCAAATACAGTATTTGGCAAGGCACCACCACCACCACCACCAGCATTAAGTGGCATTCATGCAAGGATGAAAAAACTTGAGGAAAGCATCGTCAGCATTTTGAAAAAGGAAAAAGCAACTGAAATGGGCACAACAAATCCTTGGAATGCCTGCTACCTTCCAAGGAGGTCCATTCATTGTGCTAGTAATAAACTGCAAATTCTGTGTGTAACTATCTACAAAGTTCTGTATGGCTATGGCTCTATCCAACATAAGCTACAAGTGGTTTAGAAGATAACATGTAGTCATATCAAAAGGAAAAACACTATTCACACAACATACAGTCTGAATCACAATCCAGAGTACCTGAACTTGGTCATAATCCCCAGTGAAGCAAACAATTTACTCATGGGAAAGTTGAACAGAACTGTTGCATCTAGGAAAAGGAGAATCCACCTCCCACCCATAAGGTCAAGAGACCAAAAGTTAATGTTTGGTGTGTAAAAATTTAACAGATCACATATACTTTGGCTGCTTGTGACACTACTGACAACTTATTCTCATATTCAAGCAAGATGGGGGGGGCCCTTCAAAACTTAAATACAATGAAAAAAACGAATTTATAATTTCAAAATTATTTTTATTTTTCAACATAATCTCCCTTAAGACTAATACATTTATTCCAGCCATGCCCCTCCAGCACTTTATTCCATCCCTTTAGTGGTTCTCAGTAAGATCTGCAAAATATCCCTCTACAGATGCAGTCAGCTCTTGATCGAAGAAAAATGCTGACCAGCGAAGAAGAGTTTTAGTTTTGGGAAGAGTCAGAGGGAGCCAAATATGGGGAATAGGGTGAATGTTTCAACAATTCACAGAGCAGATCCTTTAATTTTCCCATTGCCAAAACACCTTTGTGGGCAGGTGCATTGTCCTGATGAAAGATGATTTTTTTTTCTTCTACAAACCGAATCTTTTCATCTAGTCTGGTTAAAAGATGAGAATAATATTCTCCAGTTATTGTTTTACCCTTTTCAAGATAATTAATAAACAAAATGCCTTTACCATCCAAAAACACTGATGCCATGAACTTTCCTGCTGATGGAACTGACTTTGTCTTCTTTGGCGCTGAACAACCAGCTTCTGTCCACTGTTTTGAGTGCTGTTTGGATTCTGGTGTGTAATGGTGAATCCAAGTCTCATCCATAATAATAAATTGAAGCACAAAATCAGTTTTATTCTTAAATTAAAGGGACAAAAATCCCTTATTATTTTACAGCAAGTATGCGAAACTCTAAGATCATAAACTACGATCTAAGAGTTTCATGCCGACGAAATATCGGCAAATCCAAGCGTAAGTGAACACCTGGTAGTACAACACCAAGGCAACTCAAAGCAAGGGTGGAGCAAGCTCCCTCACTATCCTTGATATTTTCTCATAATGTAAAACACAGCTCCTAGGAGATGTACTACTGCCTTACATTATGAGGAGAGGTCACTACCCAGACTGGTATCAACATTTTGTGAAGTCTCATCAGTGAGTAAGTAGACTTTTAAGTGAAAAGAACTTACATACCTTCACTATATGAATGCCAGAAAGGTGTGCCCATATATTATAAATAAGACAAATTTTTTGGAGATTCTAGGAGATAGTGAGGGAGCTTGCTCCACCTTTGCTTTGAGTTGCCTTAGTGTTGTACTACTGGGTGTTCACTTATGCTTGGATTCGCTGATAGTTCTTCGGCATGAAACTCTTAGATCTTCAATCTCAGAGTTTCGCATACTGGCTGTAAAATAATAAGGGATTTTTATCCCCTTAATTTAATTAACTTCGCCAGTTAATTAAATTAAGGGGATAAAATAGAAAAAATAACCGTTTGGCTTTTTATCTCAGTTTTATTCTTGTTGAAATGCTCGAGGCACTGTTCAGAGATTTTCATGCAAGTGCATTTTTGATCCACTGTGAACACACGTGGCACCCATCTTGCACAAAGCTTTTTCATTTTCATTTGCAAAATATATCCTACATGTTCTTTTGAAATGCCTACAGTCTCAGCAATTTCACACACTCTGACTGGCCACTCATCCAATACCATATCATGCACCTGATCAATGATTTCTGGTGTTGTTACACTTTTTGGACGTCTTTCACATGGATCATCTTCAAGGCTGGTAGGTACGGCCACGTTTAAACTCGGCAGCCCATTTCTTAATTGTCGAAAACAAAGGAGAAGAGTGCCCATAAACTTTAATGAAATTCAAATGAATTTCTTTTGGTGATAAACATTCTTTTACAAAGAATTTTATAATCGCACAATACTCAATTTTATCCATTTCAAGGGATAAAAACAACAGTTGCTTCAGACAGCTGTATAAAACAAACTACTTGATAGAATGACTTGCAATTTCACATGGATGTATGACAGATATACCAACTTAGAAAGAAAAAAAAAAATCTTGCTGATAGTGTTGCCATCTATGGTCGAGAACTTTTCAGACCACCCTCGTATAGACTGCCTATGAAGTTCAACCATCACATATATCGCATTACATACTCTATATGTGATGGCTGAACTTCATACCAGCAAAGATGTTGCTATATACCACATGAAACTGAAGTATACTATATATATGTAAATATTCCTCTTTCTACATTCTTCGGTAAAAAAAAGTTAAAGATTCAACTTTTTTTACTTTGATTTCTATATAGACATTCTGTTTATATCATCATCATCATCATCATCAAATTCCTGCCATGTACCCTCAAGGGGTGTACAGGATATGACAGTACTACATGAAAAAATTACATCATTACTAACTTCCTATCTACAATTTTCCTCCAAATCAGTCTGTTGCTTGTCAAGACTCCAACATTATCAGATCTTATATTTCTATCGTCTAAGGCACTTTGTACCGTATCAATCCACCTATATCTTGGTCTTCCTCTGGGTCGTTTTCCTGCCAACCTGGCAGAGAACACTTGTTTTGCTAATCTTTCCTCTCCCATTCTATTTAAGTGACCATACCATCTGAGATTAGCTCTGCTAACGCATTCCTGGATGCTGACAATGTCAAGTTCTTTCCTAATATCCTCATTTTTAATATGATATTGCCATTGATGCCATCTGTTCCCGCCTCTAATCTTTCTCAGGACTCTCATATCTGCGGTCTCTAGTCTTTGGTCAAGTGTTTTACTTCTGACCCAGCTCTCAGATCCATAAGTTAAAATTGGTTTGAACACAGTCTTGTATACAGCTAATTTAGTGTTCCGACTAATTTCTTTCTTATTCCATATGAATTTATTCAATTGACTTCCCACGATACCAGCTTTGCTGATTCTGTTGTCTATTTCTATATTTAGTTTACCATCTTCAGTAAAAAATTGTGCCTAAGTAGCTGAAATGTTTTACTTGTTCCACAGGTTCTCCATTCACAACACAGTTGACATTTTCAATGATTCTGCTTATTTTCATTGTCTTTGTCTTTTTATTGCTGACCTTCATACCATATCTATTACAACAGCTATTCAATTTAGTCAGAGAATCTTGCAGACTTGTAGCGGATTTATTTAGAAGTATAACATCATCCGCATAAAGCAAAGAGCTGACATTAACATCTCCAATTTTGATATCAGGTTTAATACCACATTCTTTCATAATGTGATCCATATAGATAATGAATAACAGAGGGGATAATGTACATCCTTGTCTCACACCAGATTTAACATTAAACCATCTTCCTGTACTTCCTTCAATTCTAACTGCTGACTCACAACTCAAATAAAGACTAAGTATTGCTTGATATAATGCCCCATTGACACCATATAACTGCAGTGTATTGAATAGCTTCTCTCTTGGCACCTTGTCATATGCCTTTTCCAAATCGACAAAACTTAAATACAGATCTTTGTTATATTCCCATGCTTTCTCGACTATTTGTCGTAAAGTGAAGATCTGATCCTGACAGCCTCTATTTGGCCTGAATCCAGCTTGTTCTTCACCAAGCTTTTCTTCACACAATTCTTCTCAACCGTTTCTCAAGTATACTTGCATAGATCTTGCCAGGAACACTCAGTAGGGAAATACCTCTGTAATTCTCACATTCAGTTTTATTTCCCTTTTTATATATGGGTACTATGAGAGCTCTACTCCAATCATCGGGAATTCGTCCCTCTGTCCAGGCTTTCTGAACTATGCAGTGCAGCCACTGTAAGACTCTTATACCACCATACTTCAGCATTTCTGGTCGAATATCATCTACTCCTGCTGCCTTTCCACATTTCAAGCCTTTGATGGCTTTTTCTACTTCAAGTATGGATATGTATTCCTGACTGCATGCCTGGTCAGTGTTTTTTTTATCACTGTGCTGTCATCACTGCTTGTTTCATTTAGCAGTTTTTCAAAGTAATTACTCCATACTTCAAGGATATCTTTTTCTCCTGTTTTCATTTCACCTTTATCATCTCTAATTCCTTTTACAGCACTCTTTCCTCCATTCCTAAGCTTCTTCAACAACCTCCAGAATATTTTGCCACCTTCTTGATATTTATTTTCTATATTCTTGCCAAAGTCCTCCCATGACTTTTGTTTAGCTAGTTTTACACACTGGTTAGCTTTCTTACATTTGTCTCTGTATTCTGTAAGAGTAAAAGCTGACTTATTTGCCAGGAACTTTTGATATGCTTTCTTCTTTTCCTTCACTGCCTCTTTAACTTCCTGTGTCCACCAGGGAGTTCTGATTTTTTTATCCTTGCACACAACCTCACCACATGCCTCTCTGGCAGAATCAATCAATGTTTCCTTCAGAGTTTGCCACTGAATCTCCAAGGTTTGATTCCTGTTCTCAAACTCTTTCATTTTCTTTTCAATAATATTTCTGTATTTTAGTCTACAGTTTACATCTGAGAGCTGCTCAACTTTTATTCGCTTTAAAACTTTCTTACATGTTATTCTTTTCAATATGAAATTCAATTTTATCCTGCTCAAGACTAAATAGTGATCACTTCCAATTTCAAATCCTCTGTACACTCTGGTGTCCTGCACCAGAGAGAAAACATCACTATCAACAATAACATAGTCAATGAGACTTTTCTTATTCCTAGCCTCTTCTCTCCATGTGAATTTGTGCACATTTTTATGTTGGAACATGGTGTTAGTAATAACCAGTCCATGTCCTGAGCAGAAATCCAACAGATATTTGCCATTATTATTAGCTTTGCTCTTTTCTCCAAATTTTCCCAAAATATTTTTGTATGTCTCACAATCATTTCCTACTCTACTATTTAGATCCCCAACAAGGACCAACTTTTCCTATTTCATTGTGTCAGGTGCTTTTTCTAAAGCCTCAAAAAATTGCTCCACTTCTACCTTAGTAGAACCTTCTGTGGGACCATAGGCACAAATAAGTCTCATTGTCCAGTTCCCCATTCTCATATTTGCCCACATTACTCTACTTGAGACTGACTGCCATTCAAGAAGATTAGCCTCGTATTTTGTGTTGAATACTATGGCTACTCCTTCTTTTCCTTGATTGTCATTGCCTGAATATAACATTTTGTATTTATTGCTCAGAAAGATCTCATCAGTTTTGGTCTTTTTTGTTTCAGTCACCCCTATTATGTCGATCTGGTACTTATCTAATTCCTCAGCTAGTTCCATTTCTTTGCCATTCAGGCTTCTTACGTTGATAGTACCGATCTTTAACTCTGGTGATGTTGAGTTGGGGTTTGTTTTCAGATTTGTTCCAGTAGCTGACTTTTCACTGTTCGCCCTGGTTCCCTGGCGAAAACAACGGGGGCCTTGTTTAACCGGGCGACGCCCCAGCCGGCATGAAATTTTGTCATGTTGTACCATCATTTTTTATTTTGGTTTAACCAATAAGAATACAATTTGGTCGGCTAAATCCCAAATTGCCAGCCCATCCTCGTTCGTTCAGTATCCAAGTAGATACCCAACATTCTGTTTATATGTATGTATAAAATTTGATGTTATGCTACTAACTTCACTTTTAGTAGAAAGAAAGCCAAAGAAATCTATAATTTGCAGACAATGTTTATAAATTACTAATAATTTATATAAAGTAAAATTAAGTATTAGCAAGTAACCTCAAATGCACACTTCAACAATCAATCAGTTAAAAAAAAAAAAAAGCATACCTAACTTATGACATATCAACTTTCAACTACAGGGAACTTGAAAGGATGATTGAAGGACTAAATGTCCAAGCAAAAACTGCACTACAGGGAATTTCCTTTTACAGCACTAACAACTGTCTTAGGCCAGAACTTTTTATTAGTTTGATTAATATGTGCAAGTCACCATAATGATGTTTGCAATATATATAATATGCATATACATACATAAATATGTATATATATATATATAAATACATTCTTCAGACTGTGTGTGTGTGTGTGCACACAGTCTTGCCATAAATACTGTTACAACTTCTGCACTCTGCCCACAGAATTGGGTAAGCCCAGTTCCATTAGTGACACTACACACAAGCAACACTGCGTGTGTTAATCAGTAGTGAGAGAGTGGTCTAGCTGTATAGGTTAACATACAGTGAGGAGATTATGAGGACTGTGTATCTGTACACAGTTCTCATAATCAAATGCAGCTGCCTGTTATTTTCAACACACTAGAAGCACTCGGGATCAGTAGGACATTTGCGTATCAGACTATTAACCATTATAATGATTCAAAAGACATATCTAACCACCAAAGAGCAAGTTGACCATGCTGTGTTAGGATGCAAGAGCTTGTGAGGACTGTGAAGGCATGTCTCCACCATAATCCTGTGATGATGTTGCAAGAGATGAATGCTTTGCAGAGAATGATGTCACATGTACTAAGTGATAACCTGGGAGTGAAAGCCTAACATTATTCTACTGGACACTTCCTAACACCACAACTTATGCATCAGAGGGTGATAAAATCAAAGGCACTTCTCTAGCAGTACGAACAACAGGCACAGAAATATCCTGTTCACAGATGAGAAGATTTTCATGAAAGTCATTTAACTGCCAGAATAACTGGGTATATGTCCCAGATGGACAAACAGTACATGCCACAGAACCCAGGATTCAGAGTGGTCATAACTCCATGTCAGTGATGGTTGATGGGGAGAGGATACAAGTTTCATTTCTGCAAGAAATGAGTGAAAACCTCAAAGTATATCAGGACACTATGCTGGAACCTGTGTTCTAACATAGTGTATGATCCCTAAACAACCTTGTTTCATGGTGGGCAATCAACCTTTTAAAAGGACTCGATCCCCACACACAAGGTGAGAACCACACAACAGTTGTTGGAGGCAAATGTGCCCAACCGCATATCACCATCTGACTAGCCATCTGGAGGTTTCAATCTGAATCCATTAGACTTCAAATTGTGGTCAGAGCTTGAGAGAAAGTAACATGTATTAAACGACATGCCAGCATCACCAGCCTGAAGGTGGATTTGGAGCAAGTAGCAGCAGCGTTTCCATCTGATGTTGTGCATACTGCCATTGATATGTGGCCTCAGACTTCATGTGTATGTGAAGGCAAAAGAGATATTTCAAACATTGAGTACTGCTATATGCACATTATGCATGTGGTTTATATGTGCTGAAAGCTGCAAATAATTTGCTGATAGATTAAAGGTTTATGCAATGTTCAAGTTTTAAAAGTATTTATGGCTAGTTCAGGTATATATATATAATGAAAGCAAATAATAAATAAATTGTGCATTTTCACAAGCTCATAATTTTAATCTTATCCTAATAAAACTAACTGCAATAAAAGAAACAAATACTTACATATACAACCCATTATACGCTTATCAAACGCTGAAGGAATCAAGTTGGGATTATTCTTAGTTCCTGGACCTCTCTTATACACCCTCATATCAAATGGATTCTAAAATTTAAATGGACATATGCATATGACTTTCTTTGAAATTCAAAGAAATTTAAAATGAAAATTAATAAATATTCATAATTTCTAATTATCTATTTATATTCATACACAAGCACAAATTTAAAAGATTGGGCCATAAAAGGCATCATAACAGTTCTAATAGCTAACTGTCTTCATTAACACATTCACATACTAATGGTCATACATTGTACATAGGGTGAGACATGAGAAATTCTCTCTCACTTTCATTTGCATACCCAACAGGCCATAAATTGTGATGTACGTTTTCAACTGAATCCAAAGCTACGTAGAAGAGAAAGATTCAACTAGTTTCAGGATATAATTATCCAGTAATTAAGGATTTCTCTACACAGGTGATATATAAAATTAGCAAAAAGTATGAATAAATTACCAGTGAACCAAGAACCTAGAATAATGCAATCTGAGCAAGTTTAAGATGAAAAAGAAAAAAAAAAAATTGAATACAGAAAAATAAATGCCCAATAATTTATACGATTTCTGTATGCAGGTGGTATAATAATTACACATGAACCTAATTAATCTTTCATAATACAATGAATCACACCCAAATTTTTTATGATTAAGGGAGCAGAAAACATACAAGAAAAGGGATTCATTTGCAAAAAAAAAAAAAATAAATAAAAGAATCAACAGTGTTTACACATACTATAGTTTATATAAACTAAATAACTTAATTCAGGAACAAACCTCTTTGACAAAAGTATGTATGACTGATGATTTGTCTGAACATTACAGAAAATCATGTGACAGAGAGAGGACCCCCCCCCCCCAAACACACACACACAAAAAAAAATGCAGGATTTTATTTTCAAAATATTCAAGAAAAATTATGCTAATCCTTTTATTTCATTTTTGGAAATCACATAAAGTAAAAAAATAAAAATAAATTACAACTAAAATTGTAAGAATTACTGAACTTATTGATGTGCCATAGACTAAAAAAAAAAAAAAAATTTTTTCTTTGGTAAATGAAATAATCTGACTTAAGTAAAAAAGCACAATAACAATGTGTTGTTGTTGCTTTTTAAATAATGTTTTAAATATTCTATTGTATGGCTATATCAAAAGAGCAGAGTAAGAAATGAAGCAGTCCTCACCTTAATGTTCACATTCATTAGGTAAAAAGCTGATGTGACAATTACATGTTTTCTCTTGCTACATTTGAAGATCATGCTATAATTCAAATTGAGCTCCTGCTATACATACAAATATCTTCACTCAGCAAAAAACAAATTCCAATAATAAATAATATTTTTAAAATTAAATAATTTTTAATTATTTTACATATTTGTAATATTCTTTCTTTTAAGGTTACACGGTGGTTAGCATTCATAGTGAAGAATTTATGGAGACAAAAACATGTTGGAATAATTACTTCATTTATATAATTAAGAAAATAACACTTCACCTTTCCCCTCCAATATAGCTAATAAAATAAGGATGGAAACAGCCAACATACTAAATTCCAATAAACAGCTAAGTTGCAATTTAGCCAAAATAGAAAAAATAGTCCTTAAATCTTTAAGAAATAACCAAGATATCATTATTACCAAAGCAGATAAAGGTAATACCACCGTCATCCTTGATCAGAGAGCATACCTTGAAAAAATGGACCAACTGGCATCAGACCACAACACGTACCAAATAGTTAACCACAACCCTACAAATTACATCAAAAAGAAAACAACAGAATTAATCAAGTCAGTGATCACGTAGCCAGAGAAAACAATTAAAAAGCTATTAGTGCATTGTGCCCATACTCCCAAAATTGATGGCCTGCCTAAAATACACAAAACAAACACACCACTACAACTGATAGTTGAAGGAATCGACAGCCCCAATTATCACTTAGCCAAGAAACTGGCAGCTACACTCAAGGAGTTAGTAGGTCAATCCCCTCCCCCTCTTACATAAAATGCACAACACTTCATAAACAAAATTAGAAACATCACACTCAGTGACATAGATTTATTAGTCAGCTTTGACATAACTGCCCTTTTCACTGATGTCCTGATCCATGATACTATTCTTCTCATACCGAACATATTTTTGCCCAATATCATGACCCTCCAGGTATTTCATGTAGCAAAATAATTTCTGTCTGAAAAAAAAAAAAAAAAAAAAAGCTATAGCCATGGACTCATCCTCCTCCCCCTCTCCCATAGCTAACTTTTACATGGAAGCATGGAAGACTCGAGCAACAAGCTCTTGATTCAGCAAGCATAAAGCCCAGTCTGGCTCAAACATATTGATATTTTCACCGCTTGGCTCCACAGCCGCAAAACATTAAATACATTCCTAAGCCACCTGAACAAACAGCATAAACATATCCAATTTACCATCGCGTTTGAAACAATAACTCTCTTCCTTTTCTAGACACATTTGTCATACATCTTCCCTCAGGCTACCTTTTTCATGGTCTATCATAAACCTACACACACACACAGGCCAATACATATATAAAAATTCATACCACCATCCAACACAAAAACTAGGGGTCACGGTCATCTGCACCTTCAAACATAGAGCCCGAATAATTTGCTCGAGTGAACAGGCACTGGGCAGGAACAAAGAATACGAAATTATTAGCCAAATGTTTATAAAAAATGGTTACAAAAAAAAAAAAAAAAGAAAAGAAAAGAAACAGCTCACAAGATTCTCCACAAAAATACCATTAAAAGCAAAAAAGATTACAATACCATAGCCATACCATACATTAGGAGCATATCAGAAAAAATAGAATACAATACTACATAAATATAATATTAAGGCAACTTTCAAACCTCCCGCAAAATTAAGAAATTTACTCAGCTCATCCAAAGATCCTCTTCAATACCTTGCCCACCCAGGGGTTTACAAAATACAGTGCACCTGCAACTTATTCTACATAGAAAACAGGGTGCACCATCCCAATAAGAATAGATAAACATAAACACAGCATTAAATTTCTCCACTATGGTAAAACTGGCCTGTCAGACCATGCACTTCTAACATGTCAGAGAATCAACTGGAAAGGCACCAAATTACTACACTGCACCAAAACTTGGTTTGAAAGAAAGTTCAAGGAAGCCTGTGAGATGTGAACATCATTTGAATCGAAACGAGAATGACGGATTAATATTTCCATTTCCACGGAAAAAAAAGACGCTAGTGTCCTTGGTGAATGTGGCAGTCGTGTTTAGTTAGGCTAGAAAAAGTGTTTTTAAATTTAAGTATAGTGTGGCTTTTTGTCTCAAATTGTGCTGCAGTTGTGCATCGGTAGCTACAAGTGGCCTTCAGTGGTGTTATTGTTTGAAACCGTGTTGTATATATTGTGTTTTCGCTGCCGTTTGTTTCACTACTTCAACATGTAAAGATGGCGTCCAACAAGAAACGTATGTCAGCAGCAAGCAAGACTTCTACTTTTACACGAAAGGCTAGCTCAGCGTTAGATTTTTTGCAATGGATGTGTTGCGGAAACTGCTACATGTATGCACCGAAGAATGTGAAGGATCTGTGGTCGGTCTGGCTAAATGAGAAGAACGAAAATGTCAACGTATGTGAGAAGTGTCGGGATAAGCTGGAGTGTTTAGGAATGGAAGCTGACATCGGGACCATAGTGGAAAAACTTCAGCAGGAGTTCATGAAATTGAAAAATGACCATCTTCTGCATGAAGAATTGGAAGTGCTCAGTAAGGAGATACTGGAAGTTAAAACTGAGTTTAATGTGTTAAACAGAGAAATTAGGATTATAGAGATTACTTTAGCTGAAGTAACTAGAACAGGATTACGTATGGGTGAGTCTTTGATGAATGATGAAGTAATAAATGATATGCGAGTGATTGGGAGTCAACAAAATAAAACCACAAGAGGTCTAGAAGAAACGAGATATTGTGAGAGTGGAGGGGTAAGTAAAAGGGCGTTGAGTAATGAAACTGGGAGAGTCATGCTGAATAGCATAGAAAATGAGTCCATGAGTGATGCTTGTGTGGAATTGAATGAAGTTAAGAGTGGTAAGATATATGGTGATTCTATGATTAAGGATATGGAGAGCGGTATGCCTGAGGAGTGACTTGGCTGATGGGACAATAGAAAGAGTGGTTTAGCAGTGGTGAGCTATAAGGGGCTCGCGCGAGCCCTTTGTTAAATTTTTCTCAAATTTGCGAGCCCGTTGTTCTTGTTTACTTTTTTTATTTTTTCAAAAAAAAAAAAAAAACGTTTTGAAATATATTAAGCAACACTAAATTATTCATATGGTAACCTAACAAAAATTAGTCTATTTGGAAGTGTATAGATCAGTGTTTCTAAATCTGTGGTCCGCAAGCAGACTTAAATTAATTAAAAATATTTTTTTTTAATTATTCAAACAGAAATTAAAATTGAATAAGTAAATAAAAATTATTGAAATCAAATGGAGACTTAAATAACCAACAAACAGCGTCAAAATGTTCAAAGATGGAATCAATAAAACTATATTGTTGTGCACTTCTGACTTTACCCCTCTTTTATTATTCGTCATTCTGCCGCTAAATTTGTAGCAGCAGAATGACGAATAGTAAGAGGGTGTGAAGTGAACAATATAGTTTTATTGCTTCCTCCTTCCCTTGCTGTTTTGTCAGATTTGAAGTGAACATGTGTTATCCACATTTCAACCCACTGCTTGTTGTTTATTGATTTTTATTATTGAAGGTTCCCTCCTTCAACCAAGGTTCAGATCTTCAGAAGTGCGAAGTGATACTTGGAGAAAGTGTGTCGTGAGTTAATCCCAGTATTTATATATTTTTTGAAAACTTTTTTTTTTTAATAATGGGAAAGTGGCTTAGAACTAGGACTTTGAAAAGAAGGGCAAATGAAACAGGTGATGCTAACCCTAATTGTGATGCACGTGTTGTAACGGCGAGTAAATCTGATACTATTAAAGTAAAAGAAACAAGCAGTTCAAAGAAAATATACAGTAGGAAATACATATGGAATTCAGGTTTACTTAGTGTGGGATGAAAGTGAACAGAAACCTCAATATGTTTTGTGTTATGAAGTGTTGTAAGTAAGTAGCATAATTATATCATATTATTTATTTGTTTAAAAAATTAAAGCTTTGTTCAATGATGATACACTTTTAATTGTTTACTTCCAATTTCATTATGTTTCCATATGTATTCAAAACATGCTTTTAGATTTATTATGTTATAAATGGCAGTTTATCCGAAATGTTAGTAATTCCTACATAGGTTTTTAAAAAAATTACAAAAAGTCAAAACGACGTATAGGGAAATAAATTAAAAACACTGTTTATTTTTGTTTTACTTATTTTTTGATATTTTTTGTTATTAATGTTTATTTTTGAAGTAAAACGTTAATTCCAACATTATAAAATGTTATTTTTCTTGCTTTTCTGTTCGCAAAATCATCAATGACATTGTCGAAGTCTATTTCATCACTCGGTTGCTGTTTTATAGACAGTATGGCAAGATTTCTCACACATCAAAAAAGTGCCTCCGGAGCGGATCGTCTCCCCCCCCCAAGAGACGCTTCTGTCGCTTAGTGGTCCGTAGAATTATTTTAGGCATTTTACTGGTCCTTGGGCTTAGAAAGGTTGAGAAATGCTGGTAAAGATTATTTGGAATTATTGTTTCAATTCCTCAATAACGAATGCGCAAAGTTTGAAAATAAGCGCATGCGCTTATTTTATTTTTTATCAATTTCTACCAATCGTATTTTACCATACGACTGGTAGCCAATCGGATGGTAAAACAAGTAGCCCATCAAATGTTCATAAAACTGTCATCAACAGGTTGTTCCACTGGGCATTAGTTCTGTGTTCGTCAGTACACTGATGTATAACAATTGTGTTTAAAATTTAAAAATAATAATAAATGTAAAACTGTATATTCAGCAAATTTTATTTTTATAATTATAAAAGTATTTTTACCCGTGAAACATGAAAAGACAGTCAAATTTATTAAATTTTTTTGGGAAAGAAAAAATAATGAAAAGTGATTCTGTTGATTCTACTGCAGTTGAAAATGAAGTCGAAGATGAAGTTGAAGATAATATGCACATTGATTCAATGAGTATGCAACAAGTTGGAGGAGAAAAAGAAAATCATTTACCTGATTGCTGGAACGAGAAGCAAGTATCATATTTCAAAACGCAATTATAAGTGGTTAGAAGTTAAAAATGGCAAGTTAGGATGTAGTGTTTGCTCAAAATATAAAAACTTAGGTGTTGAAGGAGAAAAAAGTTGTCACCTATCAAAGGAATGGGTAGAAATGAAAATAGAACCGAATGGATATAAACCGCATCTTTGCGTAAAAAGTTATCCAAACATAATGAATCATTTGCTCATAATAAAATCATAAAAATAAATGAAGAATGTAACAAATCTATATTACTAAATGTAATTGACAAACTAAATGAAACAGAAATTTTGATAACTTCAAAAATTTTGAATTCAGTTTATAGTCTGGTGAAGAGAAACCGACCAATGTCTGATTTACCAGATTTAATCGAGACGCAAATTAAAAATGGTATTGATCTAGGATTATCATTGCATTCTAGATTCTCAGGAATTAGAATAGTTGAACATATTTCTAAACAAATAAAATTAGAAGTATTCTCCAAAATAATAGAAAAATATTGCAAAATTTCTATAATAGCAGATGAATTGACAACATTATCAAAAATAAGTGTTTTAGTTATTCACATACAAGTTGAGCTCACTGAACCACGTATGATTTTTGTAGATCTTGTAGAACTAGAAAATACCACTGCGGAATGTATACATGCTACTATAATTGCTATTTTAAGTTCATATGGATTTTCTGATAACTATTTAAAAAATCATCTCATTGCATTTTGTTCTGATGGAGCTAGTGTAATGTTAGGAAACAAATCAGGTGTTGCAATCAAACATCTACAAAAATTTCCCAACATTGTGATTCGGCATTGCTTAGCTCATTGTTTACAATTAGCATTAGACGATTTGATAAAAAAACATTCAAGAAATAAATCATTTTGAAATATTTATGGATAAATTAAATGCTTTTCATCATCAATCACCAAAACATCAACAAGAATTAAATATGATTGCAAAAGACCTTGGTATCGAAATTTTAAAGATCGGCCGTGTATTTGGACCACGATGGGTAGCTTGCAGTTTACGAATGGCTCTTGCTGTGCGGAGAAATTACCCAGCTTAATGCTAGCATTTTGCATCGAATGATAAATATAAGGACTTTTTAAACCAACTTCTCAATTTGAATTTTTAAAAGATCTAGCATCAATGATTGATATCCTACAAGAATTATCATATCTATCAGAAGCTCTACAAAGTCGCAATATAAGTATTATAAGGACTAACTCCTTAATCATGCAAATAATTAATGCAATTAATGATTTTAAAAATTTCTGTAGGTTCTTGTAAATCTAAAATTGATACCATGTTAAAATCAAAGCCATTTGAAGGAATAGCAATTGAAAGCAAAATCAGATTTCACAAACTACCGCGAGAAACATTACTAAACTCTCTTTTTCTTTAAAGGTCTTTAAAGGATAGATTAATGCAGCAAAGAAATTTTAAACTTAAAAATGAAAATTATGAGGATTTGGAAGATAAAGAACTGAAAAACATTTTAAATGTATGTTATCCTAAAACATGGAGTATGGAAGAAGTTATGTGTCCATGGTTAGAAGGGAAAAAGAAGATAAGATCATTAAATTTTATTTTGAAATATGAAATTAAAATTAATGATTTTAGAGATTTAGTGGAAATGGCTTTGACTGGAAAGTTACAAAACGAAATTCCCAGCACAGCGAAAAAAGCCAAAGTGATTATGGCAACAATTGCAGTTTGCAGAGCTGAAACCGAACGAGCTTTTAGTGTGATAAATAATATCGTAACGACGAAGAGATCTTCTCTCACTATAAAACATATTTCAGATTTAATACATGGGAAACCCTTGAATGAATTTAATCCAAATCCCTATGTCAAATCTTTTCTAGAAAATCATCGCTTGGCTATAAATCCTCCTAGAAGAATACAAGACGTGAAGGAGAAAATAAGGTGTGGCAGCTGTTGTCATGAGTATTTCCTTAAAGTAATTGTTTGTAAATGTTAACCTGTAAAGGAGAGAGTTTTTTCTGGGTAAATGTGCACCAGATAGCGAGTTCTTTTTTTTTTTTCCATGTAAAGTCGTCTCATAGTTTTGAAAGTGATTTTATTAAATAAAATGTCATAGTGTTACTACCATTTTACAAATAAGAATTCACTTTTGGTAGTCTCATATAAATAAATAGGACTATAAAATAATGTCCCTGGATTGGTACCGTTGATTAACGCTTGAAGTATAAAAACAAAAGAGAAATATAACGTATTTCAATATTATTGTGTTTAGATAATATTTATGTATTATTTATAGATTGTTTGTCATAAAAACTTCTATTGCAAACAAAACAAATTTATTTTGTTTATAAACATCCCGCAAACATCCATTAGCATTCACAAACATCCTGCCATGGGAATGGATGTTTGTGATTATCTCTGGAAATATAGTAGTGGCGGTCGGCAATGTCCATTGATTGGTATTTTTTTTTTTCACTCGACGATGCGAGCCCTTTGTTAAAATTTCCATAGCTCACCATTGGGCTTTAGCAATAAAGAGAGGGCATGATGCAGACAAGATGATAGTTATGGTGGGTACAAATGACCTGAGTGGTGGTATAAATCGGATAGCAAAGATTTAAGAACATTGTTAGATATTGTGAAGAGGAAAAGTGTCAATGGAAGGATAGTGTGTGTGCTGCCTTGTTTTGACAATTATGAGTTAAGTAGACGAGCAATGATAATGAATGATATGATTGCAAGAATGTGCAAAAAAAGAGGTCTGGAATTTGTTGATGTCTGGAGTGTGTTGGAAGGAAAAAGACAGTTGTATGCTAGAGATGGGCTGCATCTGAACATGGAAGGACATAAGCGATTGAAGAAGTTACTATTTTCTGAACAAGTTGAAGTAATTGGGCAGGGAAACTAATATTGAAAAGGTTGAGTGTAAGAGAGAGAAACTTTAGCAGTGATTGTATATTTATTGATCCTTATTCGCAGAATAAATTGCAGAAGAGAGGGGATAAAAATCGGCATGGGACTACTGAAATCAGCGACTTGTATATCAGTTTTAAAGCCAGTACAAGAACTAGAGGGAATCTGCAATTTTTGTATACCAATGGAAGAAGCATTCGAAATAAGAGTTTGATGAGTCTTCTGACATCATAATAATAATTTAATAGAAATCTTAAATACCAAATTTCATCCAATTCCATCTATTACAGTGAAGAAATATATCAGTATGAGAATGATTTTGCCAAATGACCAAAGAAACTGAACTGAACCACCCAGATACATTTTAATACACATCCAAAATTCCAGATTCTATCCACAGCAGAATATAATAATATTTAATGTTCTCTTTGGTACCCTTGCAAATGGTCACATTAAAATAAAAATTGACTTTTTTGTATGGATTCCAAATATCAAATTTAAACAAAATGATAACATTCAGCCAGAGTTCATGAATAATTTATGGTTGGACAGACAAAACACTTTTATGTGCTTCTGCAAAATGTACCTGGTGTATTCTAGAAATAGGAGAACATTTGCACCTAATATTTGCATATGGGCAACTGCAGGCTGCTTTACTAGATGTAAACAGTACAATGGAATCCATCCATCTATTCACTGGACATCACAGATACTGTATGGTTGCTCCATTCCTCAATGATGTGCCACACCAGTCTGCATGAAGTCTTGTTATATAATTTTCTGGAGGTTCAACAAAGTCTTTCAGCTTTCTTCTGTCAAATCCTTAAGGAACCTTAAAGTTTCACCAATCCTTTCTAGCACCATCCAGTTGTCTGTTTTCAGTATATGATATCCTCAATAGCCTTCTGTAACACCACATCTCAAAAGCAGCTATCTTTTCTCTATCAGACTTCTTTAGGTTCCAAGTCTCACATCCATAAGTTGCTGTTGGGAACAGCTACATTCAGAATCCTCAACTTTGTTCCTGTGGAGATAGATCCATACTTGCAGAGTTTAGACAAGTCTCTGATATTGTTTTAGCTATTCCTAATCTACTTATGTCTTCTAAACAGCAATTTTTCATATTAATAATGTATCTCAAGTACTTGAACTTGCTGACTTCAATTCTTTCTCTGTTAAGATACACTTGTTTCACAAGAGCTTCCCTGTCTACATTACCTTGAAGAACAATAATATTTGTCTTGCTAGGATTGATTTGACATACTCTGTTCTTACTGATCTCAATAGCTTTATCAAGGATTTGTACTAGTTCTTCCTTGTCATTACAAAGGAGTACTATATCATTAACATACCTCAGATTACTGATCAATCTGCTACCTATAATGATTTTAGTGCTCGTGTTAAGCTCATCCGATGCATGATGTCCTCAGCATAGATACTAAACAGGTAAAGAGAAAGTAGGCATCGTTGCCTAACTCCATTGCCAATCTGAAGCCAATCAATTAATTCAACACCTGTTCTTATCATGGCTCCTTGTCCACTGTACAAAGTTAGCTATCAACCTGATAATGTGTTGAGGAAAACCCATTACTTTGATTAACTCCCACAATTTCATATGCTGAGCTTTGGAGTAGTCTATAAAACATATTACCATAGGAAATCTAATTCTTTATACTTTTCAATTATCGTTGCCTAACTCCATTGCCAACCTGAAGCCAATCAATTAATTCAACACCTGTTCTTATCATGGCTCCTTGTTCACTGTACCATAGGAAATCTAATTCTTTATACTTTTCAATTATCTGTCTAAGGTAAAGGATCTGATCTCTGGTACCCTTTCCAATTCTAAAACCTGCTTGTTTTTCTTGCATCTCTGCTTCACCTTTGGCTTCAATTCTATTTAGAATGATCTTTAATAAAATCTTGTTTGCATAAAAGATTAAATTAATAGTTATATAGTTCTTGCAATACTACATATCTCCCTTCTTGTGCAGTGGTATAAAAACAGACTTCTTCCAGTTTAGGCCATGATCCTGTCTCTCATATCCTTATAACCAATCTATGAAACACTTATCCCTCCATTCCATGTGGCCTTAACTCTACTCAGATTCTATTTGCATCCAGGGCCTTGTTAAGCTGTGAAACCTTCTCCTCCAATGTGGAGGAGTTTCCAAATTGAAATTTTCCTGGTGAAAGGGCTCCTTGAAATATTCATTATCCTCTCTGCTGTACGGTTCCTTACAGTACACTTTCTGTTTTGTTTTGTTTTTTTAATATTTCCAGTTATTTCCACACTTTGATGACATTCATTTTGGGCTTAAACTTGTACTTTAGGTCCCAAACTAAACGAAACAATACATTTTGGAAAATTATGGAGACAACTACCGTGTTTGAGTAAAACTTTAGTTTAACATAAACTAAAATCCACTTTTGATGTTTCAACCTTTATATCAAGGTCATCTTCTGGAGCATATGCACTATATACAGAAAACAAGCTACACTACAATCTACATGGTTTGTTAAAGTTACTGACCAACCGTTACAACAATTATTGGCCTGACCTCTGGCAAAAGAAAAATAAAATAAAATAATAAATAAAATGAAAAGAAACGAAAAATAAAAATATACATCAATGCTAGAGTCCTATTATTAATATTATCTACTGGTTGTAAAATTACATTGGGAGCAACAACAAGTCTATGTATGTATATATATATAAACACCATGATCATACATATACATTCCAACCAGTTGGTATGGAATGGTTTCCAATACTGGCTGTAGGTTGCCTAGAGTCCTGACGAATACGTATTAGGTGAGTTGAATGTGTGCCATCCAGATTCTTGGAATTTTCATACCACCATTATTGTTGATATTTGGGTGGTTTATCAGAATTTCACAGGGCTTCTTTAAATTTTCTTTCATACCGGGTTTTTGTATGGTGTAAAGAGCAGATACTTTTCCAGTCAATTTGGTGTAAGGTGTTGAGAGCATGATCCGAGAGGCCTGCTTCACCAAAATGGTTATATCTAATGTGTCCTTTCTTACGTATAGGGATTGTACATCCTGTTTCACCAATGCAAGGTAAGTTACAGGTGCAGTGGATGCAATAAACTCCAGGATGTGCTAATGGGAGGAGAGGATCCTTAGAGAAGTTGAATATGTTTTTAAGTTTAGTAGATGGTTTAACAGTGGTATTGAGGTTACAACAGTGTAGGATTCTGTTGATTTTTTCAGATAACCCTTTAATGTATGGGATGGCTATAGTTTTACTGTAGTCTAGATTCTTTTTTGTTGATGTTTTATGAAGTATTTTATTGATAGTATTTTTGTTACAGCCATTATTTATGAATGTGTCGCTGATGATTTTTAGTTCCTGTTTCAGAGCTTGCTCGTTGGAGCAAATTGTTATAGCTCTGTTTTTAAGGGTGTTAATGACTCCATATTTTTGTGATAGGTGGTGGTATGAATTAGCATGTATGTATTGGCCAGTGTGTATCGGTTTGCGGTAGACCATGAAGGAAGACATGTGACCAGTGTATCTAGGAATGGGAGCGAGTTCTGCTTTTCAATTTCGATGGTAAATTGTATGTGTTCATGTTGTTTGTTCAGGTGGCTAAGGAATGTGTTTAGCGTTTATCGCCCATGCGGCCAGATAACGAACACTTCGTCAATGTATTTAAGCCACACTGTAGGTTTTACAGTGGCGGAATCAAGAGCACTTTGTTGAAAAGTTTCCATATAGAAGTTAGCGATTGGGGGGGGGGATAGTGGCGAGCCCATGGCTATACCTTCTTTTTGTAGGTAAAATTTATTTTGCCACACGAAGTAACCGTAGTACGTGGGCAAAGAGGGGCCATAATGTCAGGCGGAAATTTGTTCCGTAGTAGAAGGATTGTGTCATTGAATGGGACATTTGTGAAAAGGGCAGAAACGTCGAAACTGACTAATAAGTCATCTTAGTCGAGTGTTGTATTTTTAATTTTGTTTATAAAGTGTTGTGTGTTTTTTACGTAGGAGGCGGAATGACCTACCAACTCTTTGAATGCTGATGCTAATTTCTTGGCTAAGTGGTAATTAGGGCTATCTATTCCTTCCACAATAGGTCGAAGCGGCACATTTTGTTTGTGTACTGTCGGGACACCATATATTCTGGGAGAGCAGGCGTAGTGGGGTATAAGTGTTTTAACCGTGTCTGATGGCCATGAAGTGACGGATGACTTAAGTAGTTTCTCTGTTTTATTCTTTATCCAGTTTGGTGGGTTATAGTTTACCAGCTGATAGGTGCTGTTATCGGATACTAGTTGATTCATCTGATGGATGGATGCAAGAACGACAGTGGCATTGCCTTTATCCGATTTCGTTATAATGATGTCTTGGTTGGCTTTCAATGACTTTATTGCTGCTAGTTCCGTTTTTGTAAGATTGTTATGTATGGTTTTCTTATTGTTTAGAATATTGCTAGTTTCTAATCGTATTTTATCGGCTATATTGTTGGGTAGGGACCTAATGCCTCTTTCTGTGGTAAATAAAATCTAATTTATTGACATGGTTCTTGCTTGTAGGTGGTTGGTCGCTCCTTTTCGCCCTTGTTTGTTGTGCACTGTTGGAGCTGTTTACTGGGGAGGAGATCTCCTGATTGGCTGGATTTGTATGATTGGCAGCCATATTTTGCCGTTGTTTCAAAATGTGAAATTTGGCCTTGAGTTTTTCTTTATTATTTTCCAGGATATATTTGTCCGAATTTTCAAGTACTTGTAGAATATCTGTATCTGGATTTATATAGCTCAATAGTTCGGATTGCAATTTTGAAACCAAATGTAAAAGTAAAACTAAAGTTTTACTCAAAAACAGTAGTTGTCTCCATAATTTTCCAAAATGTATTCAGATCACCATGTAAGCCTAAAAGAAAGGATAAACAAAACAACTTTTTATAATTGTGCTTCCTCATCTAGAACTCTATCCCTTCACATTTATAAGCATAAAAATTTTCCTGGTCCTGCATAGCTTTTCTAACTTCTCTATGTAATCTCTTATATTATTCAGTCCTTGCATCTCTTTATTTCTCCAAATGCCTCCCTTCAATGAGATCCCATGTTGAATCTGATATCCATGGGTTTATTGGGCTCCTAATTGAGCCTAGATACTTCTTGACAATATCCTGAATTATAACCTTGACTCCTTCCTGCAGCATCTCAAGTGAGTTCTCCTTGATAGTGTCCAAAAAAAAAAAGATCCTCCAACTGTGTCGATGTTACTTTTGTGAACCCACTACGGATTACTCTGATATCCAGTCTAGTGGGAGAGGCTCTTGGAAGGTTTCAGAGTGTCTTAGTTTGGCTTTTACTAGTTGGACAGTACCGCAGTGTGCTCCAGGACAAGTATGCACATCAAAGATGCTTGTTTTCCACAGTTGGAGAGCCAGGATGTAATCAATCCTGGTGCAATGACCTATCAAATATTAGATGCCCAAGAATAGGTACATTGTGGGAAGGGGGGGGCTGGAAGAAGGTATGGGTAATAACTAATCTGTTAACATGGGCAAATTCCAAGAGTCTTGCAATGACTTCACTCCAAAATCCTAATAAGGTTATGCCTTATTAGGATTGTTGTGCTGAATAATCAGAATAGCATTCAGAGTTTAGGCAGAGGGTCCAGTTCCAGAAGTTTATTAAAGTCTTCGACATGTCATCATTACTGTGAATGAGGAGTATACAAGGTATCGGATTAGCCTTAGAGGTGAACTTTACATAGGTATATGGAATGTGTGGGGTCTACAGGTGGGTACTCATGATATTGTCTAAAGATGGAGAGGTATAAAATTGGCATCCTGGGAATTACAGAGACCCGATGAAATGGAGAAAGTCATTTCGAAAGACTTGAAATGATTTTCTCCCAGAAAATAACACCCTATGTGAAAAGTCTTTCACATTGGGCGTTATGTTCACCCAGACCAAACATGCCATACTCAGTCCTAACTGTCATACTTTTTCCTGCTAAATCCTTTAAGATGAAAAGTACATCCCACCTTGGTAGGCAGTACAAAACAGTGTATAGGCTTTTGTAGAATTCCTCTCTTCATCAGACCTATCTGCACAGGATGCATAAACTACCATGATTGACACATTGGTAGGATGAGCTTTAAGTCTAATACAAAGCATCCTATCATTAATAGGATTTTAACCAAGAAGAGTCAATTTTCCTCAGTATCACAGCTACCTCATGATTGACAGACCCCCTGATATCACAGACCCCCTGAATATACAACTAGCTCACCATTAAATCTTCTGAAATGACTTTCTCCATTCCATCTGGTCTCAATAATTCCCAAGATGCGAATTGTCTACTTCTCCATCTCTTTACAGACAATAAAATTAGTACCCATCTGTAGACCCCCAAACATTTCATATGGCTATGTAAAGTTCACCTCTAAAGTTAATGCCATACCTTGTATACTCCTCATTCATAGTAACAATGACATGTCAAAAGACTTTAATAAAGTTCTGGAACAGGACCCTCTGCCTAAACCATTAATGCTGCTCTGATTATTTTGTGGAACAACCAATGTAGCATGAGATGAATAAGGCATAACTTTATTAGGATTTTGGAGTGAGGTCACTACAAGAAAAAAATGGTAAGGTTTCAAAGATCCTTTCCATATATCTGAGGAGTTTTGATCCCAATTTATTCTACATTGGCCAGGTGGGTTGGGACTTCAACCTATACTAGGTGAGGCAAATAGGAGAGAAAGCAGATGCACACTGCCTACACAAAAAGAAATAGTAAAAATTTACCCTTACCTCTCAGATACTCTAATAGCAGAGAAGGAGCAAGAAAAGAAAGAAAGAAAGCATAAGGACCAGTCTTCAGATAATATAACAGATATATATTGCATGATGTAAGACATAGTCCAGCATCAGGTACCTCAGGGTTGCCACTTCCATATTCACTAAAGTGAGCCCTTGAGGAAACAATGGAAGCAGGATTTTTTTTATGTGACTACTATGCATAAAAGGTTGTAAACTTCTAGTACATTAGTGCTATGGGTGAGCTAAGAATTTATTATTACTTTGTTATACTTATTCTTTTTTACATAATCTGGAAAACTTGCTCTAGAGAATTAATTTCAAACCACCTTCAACACTCCAATAAGTGTGGCAGTGATCTCACACCAGGAAATGAAATTTATATCCCAATTAAAAGCAATCAAACATCCATGCCTACTATGCAATTCAAACAGCAGCCTATTGGTTAGAGAGCAGAATGCCATCCAGGCAAGCAATAGCAAATATAAGAAATAATTAACAAGCATTGTATGAAGAGAATTTTAAGACCTAAGTAAAAATGTTTATTCATGTTCACTGCATCTTTTCACATATGGCATACAAATAAAGCAAGTAGCTGAGTTCAACATGCCTCTAATTTTGCTTTTTTCCCTGTACACACTTTAAATACCATCAGCATCATGCTTTCCCCACAAACTCAAACCCATACAACATTCACAATAACTGTTCTGCACAAAGTTCTAAGGCCTATAGTACATCAGTGCCATGTGCGGGTAAAAAAGGAAAAAACCATCTTTTGATGCGTTTTGTTGAACAGCTGGAAGCCATATTCTTTTGCAGTTCCAAACACCAGTGGTAGAAGTGAAAGAGGAAGAGAAAGAGAAGTTACTTCGGAAAGTTTGAAGATGGGCAGTAAATAAGAGTTGACCAATAGTTGCTCTTGTTCTGTCTGGAAGAAAGTGAAGGAATGATGGTCAGTTTAGCAGAACACACACAGTCCATGGAAATATCTATAAAGGAGAAACAGAAATTCTATGCAAGTCATTGGAGTGAATCTGTGAGAGGGATTATCAATTTACGAGGGTGGTCTGAAAGGTTCTCGGCCTAATAATGAAAAAACAAATTTATAATTTCGAAATTATTTTTATTTTTCAATATAATCTTTCTTAAGACTAATACATTTATTCCAGCGATGCTACAGCACCATTATCCCATTCCTGTAGTGGTTCTCAGTAAGATCTGCAAAATACTCCTCCACAGCTGCAATCACCTCTTGATTCGGAAAAAAATGCTGACCAGCAAGGAAGAGTTTTAGTTTTGGGAAGAGATAGAAGTCAGAGGGAGCCAAATCTGGGGAATAGGGTGGATGTTCCAACAATTCATAATGCAGATCCCTTAATTTTCCCATTGCCAAAACACCTTTGTGGGCAGGTGCATTGTCCTGATGAAAAATGATTTTTTTCTTCTGCAAACCAAGTCTTTTCTCATCAATTTTTTCATTTAGTCTGGTAAAAAGATAGGAATAAGATTCCCCGGTTATTGTTTTACCCTTTTCAAGATAATTAATAAACAAAATGCCTTTAGCATCCAAAAACACTGATGCCATGATTTTTCCTGCTGATGGAACCAACTGTCTTCTTTGGTGCTGAAAAACCAGTTTCTGTCCACTGTTTTGATTGCTGTTTGGATTCTAATGTGTAATGGTGAATCCAAGTCTCATCCATACTAATAGATTGAAGCACAAAATCAGTTTTATTCTTGTTGAAACACTCGAAGCACTGTTCAGAGATTTTCATGCAAGTACGCTTTTGATCTGCTGTGAGCAAGCATGGCACCCATCTTGCGCAAAGCTTTTTCATTTGCATTTGCAAAACATATCCTACATGTTCTTTTGAAATGCCTACAGTCTCAGCAATTTCATGCACTTTGACTCGCCGGTCATCCAATACTATATAGTGCGCATGATCAACCTTGATCAACCATGATCAAAGGATGTCCAAAAAGGTTGTTACCCTTTTTGGACATCCTTCACGTGGATTATCTTCAAGGCTGGTAGGTGCAGCCACGCTTAAACTCAGCAGCCCATTTCTGTCTGGAGATTTGGGTATTATCAAAAGTAAGGGGAACTGAAATAAAATCTTTCTTGGAGATGTGATAGAACTGTTTTGGAAGCAATGAAATTCACAAGCTTATCCTCATCCCACTGACTCTTTCAGTGGGGTGAGAATAACAATAACCTGTTGTTTCTGCCTATTTTCATTGTCTTTGTCTTTTTAATGCTGACCTTCATACATATCTATTACAAAAGTTATTCACTTTAGTCAGGGAATCTTGCAGACTTGTAGTGGATTTATTTAGAAGTATAATTCTAATGTGTAATGGTGAATCCAAGTCTCATCCATACTAATAGATTGAAGCACAAAATCAGTTTTATTCTTGTTGAAACACTTGAAGCACTGTTCAGAGATTTTCATGCAAGTACGCTTTTGATCTGCTGTGAGCAAGCATGGCACCCATCTTGCGCAAAGCTTTTTCATTTGCATTTGCAAAACATATCCTACATGTTCTTTTGAAATGCCTACAGTCTCAGCAATTTCATGCACTTTGACTCGCCGGTCATCCAATACTATATAGTGCGCATGATCAAAGGATGTCCAAAAAGGTTGTTACCCTTTTTGGACATCCTTCACGTGGATTATCTTCAAGGCTGGTTTATTACTTATTACCAGCCGAGTATGGGCGGTATAACCTTAACACCCTAACAGAGTAAATGCTGTTAGATCTGCCTGTCCAGAGGCGTTAGGTAACAGCCCTACCACTGGACTTACCCAGCGACAGGTTAGTAACCTGCCCTGGGGAAATTCAAAATACTTTCAAGTTTCATGCAAAGAAAAGCCGGACGGACTGTCAGGGAAAAGACCACAACCCAGGAAACGGTAAATGAAATTGGAAAAAGGAACACATAATGAAGATTGCAACATGGAATGTGAGAAGCATTGCACACAAAGAAGAAGAACTTGATAAACAACTAAACCAAGCTAACATAAAAATATGTATAGTAACTGAAACAAAGAAAAAACAAAAAGGTACAAAAGAAACAAACAACTATATACAAATCTACAGTGGGGTAAAAAAAGAAGAAAGAGCAAAAGCAGGTATAATGATTATGGTACATAAATCCCTAAAGAACAATATTGTATATTACAACTATTTGAATGAAAGACTAATAGAAATTAGACTCAAGACATTAAGAGGCCACATAACAATAATTGGTGCATATGCACCAGAAGAGGGAAAAGAAGAAGACAGTAATATATTTTATAAAGAATTACAGAATGCCATAGATAAAACAAACAAAACTGACTATTTACTGCTAGCAGGAGATTTAAATGCCAGAATAGGAAACAAAAAATACAAAACAAACATAGGTAAATTTGGCGAAGATACATGTAATCAAAATGGTCGCAGATTGCGTGATTTTGTCATTTATAATAATATGAGAATAATGAATTCAATGTTTAAACACAAGGAAATACATAAATATACTTGGTCAGCCAGAGGATACAAATCAGTAATCGACTACGTTATCACAAATTTTAAATTAGCGGAGTTAATTTTAGACGTAAGAGCATATCGAGGCTTTGAATTAAACTCTGATCATTATATGGTATCAGCAAAAATTCGTTTTAAACCAAAGTGGCTAAAAACACATAGAATTGAAAATTCTTACCAGCCAAGCTACAAAATTTCTTCATTACAGGATCCTCAAGTTAGACTACAATATCAAAAATGCACAAACTTAAAAACAGAAACCACACATGAATCAAGGGACATAGAAGATGAATGGGAAAATTTGAAACAAATTCTCACAAAAGCAGCAACAGAAACCTTAGGAATAAAGCACAAATGGATTAGAAAAAGAGGACTACGAGACTGGAACAAAGAAATAGAAAATATAATAAAAACCAAAAAGGACAGTTACCAGAAATGGCTAAATTCCAAAACAATAGAAGCAGAAATAGAGTATAAAAGAAATAGTGCAATTGCAAAACGAGAAGTAAGGAAAAAACATAGAGAAAGATGGAACAATTTCGTAACAGAACTAGAAAAGGATTTATTTAAGCCACACCCCAAAACTTATAAAGTAATAAAATACATGAATAAAGAAATAAAAGAAAAGATAAAAATACAAACAATAGATTTAGAAAAAGGGGTGACCTATTTCCAAAATCTCTGGACAGATGAGAAAAATGAATTAAAATTTTATAAGACAAAGAATGACCTAATAGAAAATATCACAATGTTAGAACTGAAAAATATAATAAAGAAGATGAAAAATAGGAAAACGCCAGGAGAAGACAATATAAATATAGAACTATACAAAAATGCAGGTGAAAAATTTAATGAAAGACTTTTGAAATTTTTTAATATGGTTTGGATGTCCGGAAAAACCCCTAACTCTTGGAAAAAAGCACTGGTCATCCCAATCTATAAAAAAGGAAATAAAGACAATTGCAATAATTATAGGGCAATTAGCCTGCTGAATACAGGATATAAAATATATGCAGGAATATTAAAAGAGAAACTAAGCAGCATTGTAGAAAACAAATTACTAGAAGAACAAAATGGCTTCCGAAAAGGCCAATCCTGCATAGATCCAATTTTTACTTTAAAATTATTAATAGAAAAGAGAAGAGAATTTCAAAAAGAAACACATGTGGCGTTTATTGATTATGAAAAAGCGTTTGACAAAATTAGCCGACAAAAATTGTTTAAAATATTAACCGATTTAAACATACCAAACCAACTTTTACAATCTATTCAAGAAATATATACAGGAAATAAAATAGCAGTTAAATTAGAACACACCTCAGAATGGAAAGATATATCAAGAGGAGTACGACAAGGATGTACCCTCTCACCTCTGCTTTTCAATATATATATAAATGAAATATTAACAATCTGGAAACAGCATAACCCATTTGGTATACAAATGACCCCGCAAATGAAGATAGATACACTACTATTTGCAGATGATCAAATAGTATTAGCTACATCAGAAGATGACTTACAAAGATCATTAAAATCATTAAATGATATCTCAAAGCAATATAATATGACAATATCCAAAGAAAAAACAAAAATAATGGCATTCAAAGGAGAAAACCCAATAAGAAGTAAAATAGTGATAGACAATAAAATACTAGAACAGGTAAACACTTTCAGATACTTGGGATGTGATCTATCATACGAAGAAGAAAAAGACATAGACACTAAAATATCAAACTTTGTCAAAGTAAATGGCATAATAAATAGTATATTTAAGCCATCCCTGGTACAAAAACACACTAGAATCAGACTATATAATGTCTTGTCAAAACCAACTCTACTATACGGAAGCGAAACATGGACCATGAAAAGGAAAGATGAAAAACGAATTCAAACAGCAGAAATGAAGTTCCTCAGAAAAACAGCAGGATATACCAAGTGGGACCACAAAACAAATGAAGAAATCTTACAATCCCTAAAAATCAAACCAATTAATTACTACATAAGACAGTATAAACAAAAATGGCTAGAACATTTAAATCGAATGGACAACAGCAGACTACCAAAAATATTATACAGATACAAAATAAGTGGAAAAAGAAGAATCGGAAGACCAAGAAAGAGATGGCATGAGACCGGAACAGGCCACATGGCCTATATTCCATGATAGGAAGAAGAAGAAGAACATCATCCGCATAAAGCAAAGAGCTGAGATAACATCTCCAATTTTGAATTCAAGTTTAATACCACATTCATTCATAATGTGATCCATATAGATAATGAACAACAGATGGGATAATGTATATCCTTGTCTGACACCAGATTTAACATTAAACCACCTTCCTGTACTTCCTTCAATTCTAACTGCTGACTTACAGCTCAAATAAAGATTAAGTATTGCTTGATATAATGCCCCCCATTGACACCATATAACTGTAACATTTCGAATAGCTTGTCTCTTGGCACCTTGTCATATGCCTTTTCCAGATCTACAAAACTTAAATACAGATCTTCGTTATATTCCCATGATTTCTCAACTATCTGTCGTAAAGGGAAAATCTGATCCTGACAGTCTCTATTTGGCCAGAATCCAGCGTGTTCTTCGACAATTCTTCTCAACCGTTCCTCAAGTATACTTGCATATATCTTATCAGGAACACTCAGTAGAGAAATATCTCTGCAATTCTCACATTCAGTTTTATTTCCCTTTTTATATATGGGTAGTACAGAGCTCTACTCCAATCATCAGGAATTCGTCTCTGTCCAAGCTTTCTGAATTATACAGTGCAGCCACTGTAAGACTTTTACACCTCCATACTTGAGCATTTCTGGTCGAACATCATCTACTCCTGTGCCTTTCCACATTTCGGGCTGTTGATGGCTTTTCTACTTCAAGTATGGATATGTATTCCTGACTGCATGCCTGGTCATTATCTTTTACCACTGTGCTGTCATCACTGCTTGTTTCATTTAGCAGTTTTTCAAAGTAATTACTCCATACTTCAAGGATATCTTTTTCTCCTGTTTTCATATCTCCTTTATCATCTCTAATTCCTTTCACAGCACTCTTTTCCTCCATTTCTGTGCTTCTTCAACAACCCCCAGAATATCTTGCCACCTTCATGATATTTATTTTCTATGTTCTTACCAGTCTTCTCATGAGTTTTGTTTAGCTAGTTTTAACACAAAAATCAGAACTCCATGGTGGACACAGGAAATTAAAGAGGCAGTGAAAGAAAAGAAGAAAGCATAACAAAGGTTCTGATTTTTCTATCTTTACAGACAACCTCACCACATGCCTCTCTGGCTGAATCAATCAGGGTTTTCTTCAAGGCTTGCCACTGAATCTCCAAGGTTTGGTTCTTGTTCTCAAAGTCTTTCATTTTTTTTCAATCATGTTTGTGTATTTTAGTCTACAGTTAACATCTGAGAGCTGCTCAACTTTTATTTGCTTTAAAACTTTCTTGCATGTTCTTCTTTTCAATATGTAGTTCAATTTTATCCTGCTCAGGACTAAATGGCGATCACTTCCGATTTCAAATCCTCTGTATACTCTGGTGTCCTGTACCAGGGAGAAACAACACTATTAACAATAACATAGTCAATGAGACTTTTCTTATTCCTTGCCTCTTCTCTCCATGTGAATTTTGTGCACATTTTTATATTGGAACATTGTGTTAGTAATAACCAGTCCATGTCTTGAGCAGAAATCCAACGGGTATTTGTCATTATGTCATTATTATTAACTTTAAATCAAATTATTCCAAAATATTTTTTCGGAAAATTTGGAGAAATTTAGATCCCCAACAAGGACCAACTTTTCCTATTTCACTGTGTCAGCTGCTTTCTCTAACATCTCAAAAAATTCCTTCGCCTTAGTAGAACCTTCTGTGGGACCATAGGCACAAATAAGTCTCATTGTCCAGTTCCCCATTCTTATATTTGCACACATCACTCTACTTGAGACTTCCTGCCATTCAAGAAGATTAGCCTTGTATTTAGTGTTGAATACTATGGCTACTCCTGCTTGTCCTTGTTTGTCATTGCCTGATTATAACATTTTGTATTTATTGCTCAGAAAGATCTCACCAGTGTTTGCCTTTTTTGTTTCAGTAACCCCTATTATGTCGATCTGGTACTTATCCAATTCCTCAGCTAGCTCCATTTCTTTGCCATTCCTTGGCAGCTGGCATATGGAAATATGAGTTCTGCATTGCTTCAACCTTGGTATCACCTCTGGGTCTGGCTCCCACTGAAGAGACCTTAATAAAGGTGAAACTGGTCTGGGTAGTGCCCCTTCCCATAATGCATAGCATTATACATGTCCACAAGGAGATATGCTTTGCATTATGAGATACTAAGGAAAGTGATGAGCACTTAGTCCACCTTTGCCACGAGTTGCCCCAGTCCTGAAGATACTTCAGGTGCAAACTTTGTTTGCTTACATTTGGATAAAGGATTAAACTAAATATATAATTTATAGTCTCACCAGGTGGGGGGAAAAAAAAACTTCCAACATCTTTTCTCTAATTCAAAGTAATTTAATAATAAGGTGTGAAACCTTTGGCAACCGGCATATGAGTTCTGCATTGTTTCAACCTTGGTATCACCTCTGGGTCTGGCTCCCACTGAAGAGACCTTAATAAAGGTTGAAACTGGTCTGGGTAGTGACCCTTCCCATAATGCATAATATTATACATGTCCGCAAGGAGATATGTTTTGCATTATGGGATGCTAAGGAAAGGGATGAGAACTTAGTCCACCTTTGCCATGACTTGCCACAGTCCTGAAGATACTCCAGGTGCAAACTTTACACTTGGATGAAGGATTAAACTAAATATATAATTTATAGTCTAATCAAATGGGGGAAAAAACTTCCAATTTCTTGTCAAGTCCACTATACTGGGTCTTTCTATAATTTCTCTGAGGAAAAACAATTTAATAATGCATACTAGATGAAAATTAAGAAAGTTAAGTTATTAATGTAATACCTCATTCCCTGCAATTTTTGCAAGAATTTCCTGTTTTTCTACTCCTGTAGCATGTTCCACTGGATCACACAGTTCTAGAAATTGATTTAAAAATAATACAAGTTAATAAGATGACTTATATGAATACTTTTATAATATATATATATATATATATACACATTATTCTCGGTTTCAGCCATTAAATTCTCTTTATACAAATGTATCAAAACAACCGAGTCAATGTTCCTCAACATTATATTTATAAGTTTTTTACCTTGGATATAATATATGTTAAAGATACCATCAGCTATATTATAAAAAAAAAAAAAAAAAAAAAAAAAAAAAAAAAAAAAAAAAAGATACCAAGCTACCAAAACTACCAAGCTACAAAGATACCAAAAAAAAAAAAAAGAAAGTTAAAGATACCAAGCTATTTTAAATATAAACCTGGTTTTTTTACTCCATTTCCCAAGTAAGCAAACAGACAAGTACTTGTCTGTTTGCTTACTTGGGAAATGGAGTAAAAAAACCAGGTTTATATTTAAAATAGCTTGGTATCTTTAACACACACATATATATATATATATATGCATACATATATATGACAGAGAACTAAACTCTAAAACATCAAACAGCACAAGAGTATTTGAAAGCCTAAAATACTATGAATCTATGAGCCTAAAAGCTATGAATATATTAAAATGTAGAAGCATAAACAAAAATGATAGCATTTCTGAAAATTATCACTAGCACTCATGTAGAAATGAGTGAACAAATAGAAGACAGCTGCCATAGAGCCTATGATATATCATATGTTCATTTTTTAGGCTTCTACCACTTAAGTATTACTTTGAACTGCTGGTTCTCTACTGTGTAAGCAGTTGTGATGTTCGTGACACCTCAAGCCAAAGTCCATAAGTGAATACTAGCAGAACAAGAAAGTTGTATTAACTATGAAATGCATTATATTCCTATTAGGATAATAGCCTCAAGCTGGAATGAAAAAAGCATAATTTATATTCCATTTGTGGTCCTAAAATTTTTCCATTAATATATCTAATCTTTTACTTTAAATGAAAAATCACAGATTAAAATTATATTACCTTCAAAACCCTCAAGTGACATGCAACCCTAGAAGTGTAACTTTACAATACTGAACTAAGAAAACATTCTCCATAAAAGCCATATCAAACAGCAACTTTTTATTTAATCAGTTTGGTAGGTAGATAAAAACAATGAAATAGTTTATTAAAAAAAATCAGATGAGTCAGATAATATCCAACCCTCTCAATTCCATTAGGCACTGCCATTTATAATACATGGATCAGGATTCAATGTTTGGATCAAAGACAGAACTTCAAAAACAAGCAATCTCATATGGTTGTGTGCATGTGTGGAGGAAACTAATGTTAGGTTGGAAGTTGGTATAATTAAATGCTAAGAAACTATATATAAAATATTCAAACAAAACTGGCCACCAACATACTTGATAATAGTTATATGGATGATTAAACTATGAATTCAACTACTTCATAGCATTATACATAAACCTAGAAATTTGTTATAATACATACAGAGAACTATTACATTAATAGAATGTGATATTTATAATGCCCAGAATATATTGCACAACATAGTAAGGCAACAAAAACGAGAGCCAACTCATTTACAAACAAAATAAAGAAATGTTATATGATATTAAAGTTTTAAGTGCATAGCAGCTCAAGGAATATAATTACAGTACTAAAAAAAATTAACAAAATGCCTATTTTTATAAAGTTATGGGCATAAAAATAGCACCTCATACTTTTAAAAAAGGTACAAAAAGTTATATGTTATCAATTCCTTAGTTTCATATGTGGAATTAACTGTTTGAAATAATCAAATATTAAGATGGAAGGTCCGATGTTAAGATAACAAGAACAACATAGGAATCATTGGTTTTCAGACTTCATATCATAGGCTGGAGTTGGCCTAACTGGTCTCCAGTGAATAATGTCCCTGCTTTCCAGTCAACTGATTGAAACTGATTGGGAGATGGCTTTATATCCACATTATGGATATTTATGAAAATTGTAAATGATTTTCAAAGCTTGGTGTGAAACTACCCACTTAATGAAGTTGTAAATTGCCTCAAAAAAGTCCATGTTCAGTTTCAAGCATGATTCCTCTTTAAAATAAATCCTCTAATGCTACTGTCATTTTAAACTAAGCAGGATTATAATAAAAAAAAATGGCCACCCTTCTTAAAGAGTGATCCACCTACCACTAATTAAATTACGACCCCCACCGCACCTACACACAGATCACAACCATCCATTGACTGCTAAAAAATGTCACTTCCTGGCCAGCAGATGTGACCAACAAACTAAAAGCCTACAATTCCAGATCCCTGCCCTATAATTGGGAGATGGCTAATTGTAAGCCTACAACTGTAAGCCTAATTGTAGATGGTATAGATTCACCCACCTACAAACTAGCTAAACATTTAGCTAAAGTGCTTTTTCGTACTACTGGCAATATCTCATCACATATCAAAAACTCTGCCATTTTAAGTCCAGTATACAAGGCCTCAAACTCTGAACTGACCTAATGGTCAGTTTCGATTTCTCCTCTTTATTCACAAATGTCCCACTTAAAGACACTTCGGCTCTTATTCATGCAAAATTTCCTCCCACTATCTCACAGCCCCATTTCAGTTCACTATGAACTCGGGCAACTTTGTTTGGCAAGGAAAATTTTACAAACAAATAGAGGATACAGCTATGGGCTCCCCTGCTATCTCACCCCTTGGCTATCTTTTTCATGGAGACATTTGAAAAGAATTCCTAAATTCTTCCTTCCCCCTTAAACCTGCTATTTGGCTACATTATATGGATAATGTGTTCACAATTTGACCACATGGTAGGGAACACCTTACACACTCTTATTCCATTTTTGAACAGCAAACATCCAAGGATCCAATTCACAACAGAAACAGAAAGTAACAACAACCTGCCTCCCAACAATTAGGAACTCTAAAAATCTTAGTCCACTGGGCAAAATTAATTTGCTCAGATAACACTGCATTCAACCCAGATCTCATCCACATAAAAAACAATGGCTAACACCTCCCACCAGATAAAAAGAATATTTACACCATGTACTCCTCCACTTTCCAAACATTAAATTACAGCAAATCCATCACCCTCTCTTATATTCGTGGCATCTCAGAGGGGTCCAAGATCTTAAAAAAGCACAATCATGTGGCCACTTATAAACCACACAGAAAACTAGCCCTGCAGCTGAAACCATTCATACTATGGCCAAACAGGTAGGACAGCAAACATCCGTATATCAGAACACCAGGATTATATCTGTTTCTGCCACTGCAGTTGCTTAGGATTAGCAGACTATGCTCTAGATACACAATACAAGATCCATTGGAAAAAAAGCTACCTTACTCCACCAAAGCAAATTTAAGAGGCTTTTGCTCTGCTGCTGCAGCTCTTACCAGCTATCCCAAGCTAAACAAATGTGGTTGTATCAAACTGCCTCTCATATGGGAAACTCTCATTGGCAGAGAGTCAGCTCAACAGCCAAGAACACCAAAGTTAACAGGCAGCATAATTATAGGACTTTAGGTCATCCTGTATCTCTCCTGTTCATTCTTTGTTACTGAAATGTACCTGCATGCACATGTTTAATACCAGTGTATTAATCCCTGAAGATGCCAATTTAACTTCAGCAAAATTATGGAAGTAATAATAATTAAATATTATATAAATCGAGTGGATATTAGATCCAGCATTAGTTCAAAGCCGAATACAGAAACTATAAAAGTTTCATACAAAATTTGATCAGAGAGCTTACAGGAATACACTCGCCAGCATTTACAAGTTGCCTTAGCTGGACCTTATAGGAGACATGATTGCTTAGCCCAAGTGTCCATATATTTGCCTCCTATTGGTCCATTTTGATGAGGTTTCACTGGCCTGATAAGAGAACCAATCAGTTTGAAACAGCTGTCTGGCCGGTGAAACCTTATAAAGTAATGACACAGAGGGCCCTGAAATGCAGAAATAGAGAGAGGTTATGATGCAATTGTATAAGGCCTTGATCAGGCCCTACATGGATTATTGTGTGCAGATTTGGTTGCCAGGTTTTCATGATGACAAGGATATGTTGGAAATGGTCCAGAGAAGATTCACAAAGGTGGATGGTCGTTGGAATGTGGAGTACAAATATAAGAGAACGTAAGCTGCAAAGCCTCATGGATAGGAAGAACAGGCGGGGGGGGGGGGGGGGGGGGAACACGATTAAGACATATAAGCTAGTGAGGGGTTGTTAACAGGTTGACATGGAAAATATTTTTCATAGAATGGGAAAACGGGTAGAACAAGAGCCCATCGCTAGAAACTGTACAAAGAAGGTGTGAGCAGAGGGGTGAGGAGCAGGTTCTGTGCATGGAGCATGGTTGGTGAGTGGAATGCATTGCTTGAGTGTGTATTGTCAATGTAGACACGTTAAATCAGTTTAAGTCACAGTTGAATGAGCATTGTGTGCAATAGTGTGTGAGGACCATGACATGTAAAAATGGAGACATTACGATGCTATTGTATAAGGCCTTGATCAGGCCTCACATGGATTACTGTACACAGATTGGGTTGCCCGGGTTTCATGATGGTGACGATACAAGGGTGGGCTGAAAAGTTCTCACCCTAAAAATGAAAAAAAAAAATAAATAAATAATTTATAATTTCAAAATTATTTTTATTTTTCAACATAATCTCCCTTAAGAATAATACATTTATTCCAGCGATGCTCCAGCACCATTATTCCATCCCTGTAGTGGTTCTCAGTAAGATCTGCAAAATACCCCTCTACAGCTACAATCACCTCTTGATTCGAAGAAACATGCTGACCAGCAAGGAAGAGTTTTAGTTTTGGGAAGAGATAGAAGTCTCTGGGAACCAAATCTGGGGAATAGGGTGGACAGTCCAACAATTCATAGTGCAGCTCTCCTAACTTTCCCATTGCCAAAGCAACTGTGTGAGCAGGCGCATTGTCCTGATGAAAGATGATTTTTTCTTCTGCAAAACGGGTCTTTTCTCACAAATTTTTTCATCTAGTCTGGTTAAAAGATCGGAAAAATATTCACCGGTTATTGTTTTACCCTTTTCAAGATAATTAACAAACAAAATACCTTTAGCATCCCAAAACACCGATGCCATGACCTTTCCTGCTGATGGAACTGACTTTGTCTTCTTTGGGCGGTGAACAACCTGCTTCTGTCCACTTTTTTGGCTGTTTCAATTCTGGTGTGTAATGGTGAATCCAAGCCTCATCCATAGTAATAAATTGATGCACAAAATCAGTTTTATTCTTGTTAAAATGCTCCAAGCACTGTTCAGAGATTTTCATCCGAGTGTGTTTTTGATCTGCTGTAAGTGTGGCGCCCATCTTGTGTAAAGCTTTTTCATTTGCAATTCTTCATGCAAAATATATCCTACACGTTCTTTTGAAATGCCTATAGTCTCAGCAATTTCATACACTTTGATTCGCCAGTCATCCAATACCATATCATGCACTTGATCAATGATTTCTGGTGTTGTTTCACTTTTTGAACATCCTTGACGTGAATCATCTTGAGGCTGGCACGTCCACATTAAAACCCGGCAGAGCATTTCATAATTGCCGAAAATGAAGGAGAAGAGTGCCCATAAACTTTTATGAACTTAGAATGAATTTCCTTAAATAGGAGGAAGGGGGAGGGGATATGATTGAGACATATAAGCTAGTCAGAGGGTTGTTATCAGGTTGATATGGAAGATATACAGAGTCCATCAAAAAAATGTATACACACTTTAACAGATGCCATCTATGGACTTTTTTCGAAGTTGTATTAAATTACTTTAGCAATATGTAGTACAACGTTCTCTCAAAAGATGTCATTACTCACATGAATAGTAGCATCAGCACAAGACCAGTAGGACAGTCAAACAAAATGGCCGAGGCACGATTCTCGTTCGAGTAATGCAAGACCATTTTAGAATTTTGAGAATGTTGGTGAAGTTCAACGACAATGAGGCGTGAATTTGCAACATAACCTCTAACACGCCTGACAATTGCACGTATTTGTGATAAGTTTGAGACCCATGGTACCATGTGTGATGTGCAGAAGGGAAGATCCGGAAGGCCTCACACAGCAACAAGTCCTGCTTCCTCAGGTATGATGGTGTTGATACAGTTTACACGCTCACCACAGAAGTCTACCGCACAATGTGTACATGAGACAAGAGTTAGCAGTGCAAGCATATGGTATATTCTTAAAGCAGCTAAATGGAAAGTTTACATTCCAAGATTATTACATGTAATGAATGAAGACGATCCTGATTGAAGAATGCAGTATTGTGAGTGGTTTCAACACATCGTAGATGAGGAGTTTGTGAGGAAGATGTTTGGTCTGATGAAGCACAATTTAAGCTTAATGGAACAGTGAATCAGCATAATTGTGTTTACTGGGTTCTCGAAAATCCAAGCGTTCATGTGGACAAGGTAGTCAATTTACCAGGGCTCAATGTCTGGTGTGGATTGGTATCTAGGGGTTTAATAGGACCATTCTTCTTTGAAGGTACTGGTCAAGTGTACCTAGACATGCTACGCACATCCATTTCACATGCCATTCATGCACTTTATGGTGATCAATTTCTCTTCCAACAAGATAGTGCACCACCACATTACCACCGAGACATGAGAGCTTACCTCAGTGAGCATTTGCAGGGACAATGGATAGGATGAAGAGGTGAAGTTGAGTCCCCCCCTGTTCTCCTGATTTAACACCCTTGAAAACCAGCTACACTGGTTTCAATTTCTTTCCCTTTGGAAAGAAATTGAAACAGCATGCACAGCAATCCGACTGGACACTTTGGCCAACATTGCCCAAGCAATAGTTCACCGTAATAATAAGTGTCTGGATGCTAATGGTAACCACTTTGAACACCTTGTGTAATTGTAGAAGTCAGAGGTAACTTAATATAAATTTAGTATTAAAATTTTTATACAGGTTTTTCTTTTGCTAAAGTGTGTATATATTTTTTTGATGGGCTCTGTATTTCATAGAATGGGAGAGGGGATAGAACAAGAAGCAATCATTGGAAATTGTAAAAGGAGGGTATGCAGAGAAGTAAGGAGCAGGTTCTTTGCATGGAGAGTGGTTGATGAGTGGACTGCATTGCCTGAGTGAGTTGTGTCAATGTAGACACACTGAATCAGTTTAAGGCATGGTTGAATTAGCATTGTGTGCAAAAGTGTGTACCCTCCCATGATAATTCTGACTCCATGGAGGTCAGATGATAATAATAATAAACAAGAATATAATTTGCCAAGTTCAATTTAATTTAAAATATCTTGTATCATATGGTTAGATATATGAGGCAGAGTGGAGTACCCTCCCACGATGAGTCCTTGATCTTCTTGGAGGTGTCACGCAATGATAATAATGATGATATTCTGTATATAAATCTAAAATACATAAAAACTCAAATGTTATATTCTGTTGATTTTCTGTTAGTGGTTTACTACAAATATTGCTTCTCTGCACATTCTTCAAGATCTAAAACCTGTTATAATAAATTTAGTTTAATCCTTTATCCAAGTGTAAATAAACAAAGTTTGCATCTGTATATGGAAGATGACTTAACATTAATTGCCTTAGTGTCCCATAATGCAAAATACACATCCTTTCAAGTATGTATAATGCTATTTCATTGAGACTGGTTTTGACCTTTATTGAGGTTTTATCAATGGGAACAAGAGCAGAGAACATAACAAGAATATAATTCAGGGTATTTTAATAATAAGGTGATACACCATTTCTCTACTTGTATATGGAAAATCTATGAATTTTGCATTACATCAACTTTGGTATCTCCCAAAATAGTTCAGAGTCCTGCAGCAGTGCTGGTAAGTGGTTTTTTTTTTTTTTTTTTTTTTTTTTTTTTTTTAAGGTCCACATTGACAGATATGGAACAGCAGCCAAACGAGACAACATTTGAAGAAATATATCGGGAATTTATCAGACTAGGTGAACTACTTAACAAAAATTGGCCAGGAAAAGTGAAACTTTATGATACGTTTCTCCCGGCAAGTGTCACAGACGTTGACACTGAGATTATGGAAGATCAGTCACAACTTGAAAACAATCTGCAGGCTCATTGTCACACCAGAACAACTCTGAAAAAAGGGCATCTTCTGGGCAGTGCCATAGATATCAAAAGTTTGGTACCTATGGCATGCCCAGAAATTATGTAAAGATGAATTTAAATGTTTGAAATGCAGGGACAGTCACTTAACCAATATCTGCGCAAAGCCAAAAATAACCCCGGCTAAATGTGCCAACTGCGGTGGCCCCCATCCTGCCAACTACAAGGGATGCATTCAGCACCCAAAAAATAGACAGATGGAATCAGCCAAACAGTCCTCTTCCTCTAGTACAAGAAAAAGTCCTCTAGTACAAGAAATGCGGGAACAGCCACCCAACCAATATCTGCACAAAGCCAAAAATAACCCCGGCTAAATGTGCCAACTGCGGTGGCCCCCATTCTGCCAACTACAAGGGATGCATTCAGCACCCAAAAAATAGACGGACAGAATCAGCCAAACAGTCCTCTTCCTCTAGTACAAGAATACCAGAGGCCCCTGCACCACAGCCAGAGGCTCAGCATCCAAAGTCAGAGACCTTCAAAGATGGAATGAACAAGAAGTTATGCTCACGTGGCCCGTACAAACAAACGAGCACCTACAAACCTAACGGCTGTTATTACAGCCTCTCTAGCCAACATGCTACAAGACTTCAGCTTGTCAAACAACCCTTCAGCAACCTCCACCAAAAGATTTCTCTGTGAAACACAGGTCATCCTCACAGCGCTAATTGATGAGTAGAAACAAACTTATTCCAGCCTTTTTTCAGATCATTGCATGGAATGCAAATTGCCTAAGAAACAAAATTCTGGAGCTTCAAGACTTCACTAACAGATATCAACCAGATGTTATATTAATCAGCGAATCTCATCTAAGACCCTCAGATAACCCTAAAATAAGGGGTTACCGCCTATACAGAAATGACAGATTGATCTACAGAGGTGGTGGCGGCACTGCCATCTTCATTAAGAACTACATCAAGCACAATTCTGTGAACAACCTTCCAACTACTAATCTTGAGATCACGGGTGTGGAGGTGTTCACCAGCTCGGCTGGCAGACTGAAAATCTATTCTGCTTACAACCCACCCCTAAAAACTCTATTACACTCTGACCTAAATGCCATCTTATGCATCAGAGAACCCACCATTATAGCCGGGGATCTAAACTCCAAGCACCCTGCATGGAGTTGCAGATCCACCAACAAGAATGGTTGCATCCTTTCCAACTTCATAGGATCACACAATGCTGTTGTGGCAGGCCCCACCGAACCAACTCATCTTAGTACGTTTGGAACTGTGAACATCCTGGATATAGCTATCCTGCGGGACATTAAACTTCAATACAGCCTAAGATCATTAAATGAGTTGTCATCTGATCACAACCCAATACTACTTCAGATGGGAAGACGAGAATACCTGTCTCCTCCCCCTCACTCCTATATATCATGGGAAAGATTGTCGGAAGTGCTCAAGTATTGGCCCTGTTCTTCACATACATGCAAAAGAAGATATAGAATCTGCAGTTATCAGCCTCTCCCAACTAATTTACTCTGCCATAACGGTAGCCACCTTCTACAAATCTGTCCACAAGCCTGGTCGTCTGCCTGAAGACATTATGAACTTGATCAGGGAAAAAAACAGAGCCAGGAAAAGATTTCATAACACTAGTTCACCACAAGATAAAACAATTCTAAACAGACTTACTGGGGCTGTGAGAGATGCACTCAAGACTCAGGGAGACCATCTATTGAAAGAAAGGTTAGCTCTATCTCACCTACTGATCACTCTGTCTGGAAATTACTAAGAAATATCAAATACAAAGGCAAATCTCTTCCCCCAATACTCTCTGACCAGGGCCTTGTACACACTGATGCAGACAAGATGGAGGCCATGGCAAGAAATCTGGAAGAGCAGCGCAAACCTGCATATGGAAATCTAGACTTCAATCACATATACAAAATTCAGACAGGTCAGACCTTCACTCAAACTTCCTGATACCAGTACTGACCACATTGTACCCACATCACCCAGTGAAACATATAATATCATTAAACACTTAAAAGAACAAAAAAGTTCCTGGACCAGACGGCATTTCAAACAGGGTGATCAAGCTGTTGCCTTGAAAAGCTGTAGTGCACCTGACCATTATAATAAATGCAATCCTAAGATTTCACTATTTTCCTTCCACCTGGAAACTGGCTGATGTAATCCCTATACATAAGCAACGCAAGAACCCACACCTACTGCAAAATTATCATCCAATCAGTCTTATCTCCAACCTGGGTAAGGTTGCAGAGAAGGTCATCCTCTCATGACTCCAAACCTCAGTAAACGACCTAAACATCCTCCCTAAAGAACAGTTTTCGGCAACACCATAGTACTACCCAGCAAATCCACAGATTTGTGGAATACATCACCACCAGCTATAACTGGTGCCAGTGCACAGGAGCTGTTTTTCTAGACCTATCCAAAGCATTTGACAAAATCTGGCATTTCGGACTCCTACACAAACTTATCTCAGCCGGTATCTCACTAAAAATGGTTCATCTAATCTGTTCATATCTTCAGAATAGATCAATACAAGTCAAAATCAATGGTTCTACCCAGTGGTGAGCTATGGAAATTTTAACAAAGGGATCGTATAGCAAAAAAAAAAAAAGCCGTATTTCATACAAAAACGTTTATTAATACAGCTTCTGTACAAATGCCAATCAAAAAGTATGAAGGGACAACCTGTAAAGGCTATCATTTTTAAACCAAGATTTCACGATCTAAACACGAAGTATTTGCACACAATCATCTGTTAATTTATCTTACATAAGAAAAATATTTTTTTACTATCAAAATATAATAAGAATAAAATCTTTTATAATCACACATATGAAATAGTTTGCATTTTTTTTACACAAATAAATTTCTTGTTTGCGATAAAGTTTTCATGACAAACAATCTATAAATAATAAATAAATATTATCTAAGCACAATAATACTGAAGTACATTATAATTCTGTTTGTTTTTATACTTCAAGTGATAATCAACGGTACCAATCAAGGGGCATTATTTTATAGTACTTAAAATCACAATTAATGCAATTCAATAATGAAGCAAAAGAAACTGAAATGAAGAAAATAATTAGTAGGATGATTCTTTGAGTCTACTACTGTTCAATATTTTAATGGATGAAATAACCAAAAATAAAAAATAAAAATAAATAAAAGTTAAATGGAGTACTAATATAGTAAATCCAAGCAAATATAATGAATTTGAGAAGATAATTTATAAAGAGAAGTATTTCATTTTCAACAAAAATAGAATAGCAAAAAACATTTGTGATCAGTAGGTAAACAATCCGTCATAGTTAAAAATAAACAGAGACTGTTCCTATATACAGGAAAAGTCACTGATTCAGGCAAACAAGATGTCTAGACAGAACAAGAGGACAAAATAAAATTTATATTGTTAACTAAGACAAATACACACACAGACACAGATTGGAAAAGGCCAAGTTCAGTGCTAGTCATGACAAGAGGAATCTTTATATTAGTTTTTTTGCCAACCTGGTTGGCCAAGTGGTTAGCATATTCCTCCTCCAGCCAAAAGGCTGTGGGTTCGAATCCAGCCCACGGCTGGATTCAAAAGATTGTCTGTGACAATACTAGTGGTGGAAAGCGATAGATATTGTTGGTATAGTTGGTAGAGACAAAGATGTAGAGTAGGTGCCTTCCCCTCAATGAGTCTTTAGACTCCCTGGAGGTATCATGTAATAATAATAAAATTCTAACAAAGCCAAGTTTAATTTATGTATCTAAAACAAGAGTTGAAACAGTTAAGACAAGTAAATATGATTACATAAATGGAAACATTTGTGGGAGAAGTGCAATTTCATAAGATCAGAAATTAAGAGAAAAAAAGTATCTAGATCTCTATAGATATTTCCATAGGTGCAAAACCTTCAGCAGAATATTCATCCATCATGCTCTTCCCCATTTCTGCTAAATCTACATTAACATGAACAATATCCTTTTTACAGCTTAAATTACCAATTCACTGAACTTGCTCTTCCATCTTTCATTTAAATTATTTTGGTTCCAAAGACTATAGCTTCTAACTCTTTCAAAAAGAATATCAACAGATTACTTTTCTCTTGCCTCCTACTGACACACAGCATTGATTTGCTAAGGGTCTTGTAGCCTCTCGTGTGTGTGTGTGTGTGTGTGTGTGTGTGTGTGTGTGTGTGTGTGTGGAGTGATACAACAAAACTGGCTTCACAAACTGGAACAAATGTAAAAGGTATTTGCTATCAGCAATGACCTTTCATAAATTGTTCTACTAGTTCACAGAATATAAGATAAAACTTCTTTCACCCTCCCAGAACCCTTGTTCTTAAATAGTGATAACTCAAACCATAACTTTTTCCAAGTATCTTTGCTATAGGACATCATTTACCCAGTCACTTAGTCCCGTGTACTGACATACTGACAACAGTACCAAAAAGAATGACCTCTGCAATTTCTATTCTCCCCTTTACTTGGGTTGATTACTGTTTTTGCACTTCTAATCCAAATACCTGCTCCAACTAAACTAAAATTACAATATGATATTACAATAGTACCATACAGATGGTACTATTGTAATATCACCATAAGACAGATCTCCCCTCCAAGCGTAATTCTTCTCCTCAACTCCTAAATAGATAAGGCAAAGCACCTCCACATTACTAAGAACAGCTCATTGTATGCCTCCTCTGGTGTTTCAGAAAAGATATCAGAATACTGAACAGTTTGAATACCAACAAATTTTCTGGATGATCGTACCCTCATAACTATACTTAAAACATCTTTTAATTTTTCACATACATCTGAATTCTGTCCTATAGCAAGGAAATAAACCAACATTCAAACACAATCCCAGAGAAGGGAAATGGTAAAGCAATCATTATGCTATCTTCCCATTTCACCTACTCACTTCTCTCAAAAATAATGTTAACAGATTTTCACCATCTGGAGGACCCACCAATTAATCAGCAACCATCGATATGATATGTTTCTGTCACTCTTGATCCACAGCAAATCACTTTGCCAATGTCACCCACCTTCAGACACAACTATGGAAAGATCTGGAAAAATTAGAGGTTGCTCTTGAAATTTCCAGAGCATTTTGATTGAGTATGGTACAAACAATTACTTACCAAACTACCACTTTATGGTTTAATGGCCATTCTTTACAAAGCAACTGTCAATTTCAAGGTAAATTATAGTTGAAAAAGGTATTGTTTAATTCTGTACCCAAGTGTAAACAAACAAAGTTTGCATGAAATATCTTCACAACTGGGCTGCTTACATACAGAGGCTGTTGACTTTACATCGATTGTCTTAATATCCCATAAAGCATAGTACACTTCCTTTCAAATGTGTATACTGCAATGCATTATGGAAAGGATCACTCCCAGACCAGTTTTGACCTGTTTTGAGGTCTCATCAGTAAGAGCCAGAATAAGGAATGCAGAAGTCCTATATTTCCCACATACAAGTAAAAGGTGTATTACCTAATTATTCCAATATTCTGAATCAGAAACAGTTCTACTGGTTGTAAAGTAAATTAAAGATGATAAATTTTATTCTTGTTTAATCCTTTACACAAGCATAAGCAAACTTAAAGTGGCATAGTAATTAAAATGCTTCATATGCAAGCTTTGTTTGGACGTGATGTATTTTAAGTATAATTTCTTGTCAATTTCATTTATTACATAACCAAGCAAAAAAAATTCTCCAGTTGCCAACTCCTCTCTGGTCATTCATTATGCATTATGTGGATGACAATCTTCAGATTTTCTCACAGTGCTAGAACTGGTGCTCTGTACATTCACCCACACACCTTTTCTTCCCCATTCATAAATGATATTCTCTCTCTCACTAACCTCAAATTCTATTCACAGTTTTGCTGATAACAGCACTCTTCATTTCTTTGTTCTTTTTGAATTTGACATACCTTGCAGTGCTCATATATCCCAAGCTATACATAAAAGACTGCCTTCAAAAAATGTTGGGTGAAGTTACACAAGGTTCTGTCCCCGGACTGATATTATTTTATCTGTGTATTAATGATATATATCATGAATAATCTGAAGGGAGAATATCCAATTTTTAAAATGTTCAAGAAGACCATTCTTCTTGAACATTTAAAAAATTCATGGCATCCATTCTTCCCTCTCTCCAATATTAGTATGTTGGAGAGAGGGAAGAATGGATGCTAATTCAGTGTGCTGTTAGGTATATTATTTTATATTTTAAACTGAAAGATTAACAATCCCACATATACCATATAAAATGTATAGCATGAAGATGAAACCAGTGATAAAAGGATGAAGCAAGACAGACTGGTGTTCTAAAAACATAATAGAGAGAGAGAACATTACTAAAATAATTACCAGGTACGTGGATAGGGCAGTTACTGTTGATTAACCAGCCCACACTAACCATACAGATTTGGTGTGTGGTAGAAAAGAAATAGCAGAATCATCTCTACTGTTGTTTTGTTTTTCTTTAAGGAAAATAAAGAAACAGTAGAGATGATTCTTAGATCAGATAAGTAACCAAGACATTATGGCTGCAAAATACCGAATATGATAATTGCTTAAGATGCTAGTTTCTGAATATTTATATGCTAGTTTCTAATTTTTATATGACAGTACCCACATAGCCTAGAAACATTTGTACTGTGCCTCTTTCCCTTGATAATTTTTATAAATAACTACCATAAGTACTTTATGAATCGATTTAATCAAATTTGATTACTAAGATTTTACAAAGCTATATTCATAAAAATTAATGTTTCAAATAAGAAAATACTGTAATTAAAGCAATTAATTACAGTATTAATTAACCAGCATAAGCAAAACTTAAAATTAAAACTTAAAACCATTGTAACTACCAAGATTTATAATCATTTTTTGATATGTTCAAGAAGTATACAGGACAAAATGACAGTCCTACACAAAATTAAGTTTAAATTATTGCATTTGTAATTTATATTCTTTAATAAGTACTAACATATAGTGTGATGACCTAAAACTTCTCATACTGTATTTTCCTAACTTGCCAATTTACACAAACCTTAGTGTCATCCTGAGCTGTCATATAATTGAAGTTGTTACTTGGATATTCTCTCCACTACAGGGTCATGTCCCAGATTTTGAAACCAACTAAATTTGATGTTAGTCTAGTAAACAGCAAGAAAATAAATGGTGAAGAATCTTTTAATATAATTAAAAGGCAAAATCATGACATTCCTGAAAGTTGAGTAAAAGCATGGCCAGCAAAAAAGATTGAAGAACATATACCACTACTTAATGAATTGCAGGTGAAGGAGTATTAATGAAAAGGGCTGACATTAGTTAGATTATTGGCTGAACTAAGGCTGCAACGAAAAGTATTATATCAACTGTGTGTTCACCGCCTAGTCTGCCAGTTTTGTAGGTTAAAAAAATCCATTTCTGGGAAGGAAGATACTGCTATCTGCAGATGAGACTAACTCCCCTTCAGTTGGAGAGTTCTTATAAAAGTTCCTCTTATCCTGGATAGGGCTCAAATTTAGGTCTTTCCAACCAAAAGGTGACACCATTCTCGATTACAGAAAAGAGGGCATTAGTGTAATGGATGAATTTAACTCATAAGTACTAACCTATAGTCTCCATGTAATGTATATTTCAAATCACTTGGAGGCATTATGTAATATTTCAATTTCATTTTATAATCATGCACTGCCACTCTCAGTAACTTCAAGTTGGATGATTGCCACTCGATCAGCACAATGGTATTAATGTTGCATCACTAAGACACGTTGAATTCATAGTGAAGAATTTAAGGAGACACAACACATGTTAGAATAATTACTTTACTTATCATTAAGAAAATAACATTCAACGTTTCAACCTCTGTATTGAGGTCGTCATCATCATCAGGAAAACGTACACATGTACAGGATACGAGCTAAATGACACTATGCTACACAAAAGTAAGATGAATCTAAATGTTTGTTAATCATTTACCCTGACCTCTGGTGGAAAAAAAAAAAAGGCATAACTACATTAAACAATTTCTAAAGTCCTCTTGTATTAAGATTTTCTTCTGTTTGTAGTGTTCTGGATGCTAAACGGGTTGAAGATGGGTCCTCCAAATTCTTGGAATAATTAATCCATCATTCTTGTCTATCTGCATGATGTTTCAGCATTTCGTTAAAACCTCGAATGATAAGTAATTATTCTAAAACGTACGTTGTGTCTCCATAAATTCTTCACTATGAATGCTGACAGCCGTGTAACAGGAAAAGAAAGGAAGATATGTAGAAGTCTGCGCAGAGATACACTGACTCCACATTAGAATTTACACTGTACTTTTTCTGAAGTGAAATGTTTCTTTTTGATGTGTATTACATCTCTAGGCAGGTATATTAGAGGAGAGATCACACCATGATAAATAATAACATCTCCACTCTAAAATTATGCCTTCTCTTAAATCTTAAGTACTAACCTGGAGGGAAGAATTACAGGCACAATATTGTCTGTATAACTGAACGTTAGTGGCTTGTTCTGTTCACTTAAGTACTTAAGAAAGGGTATCATGAACAAATAATATATACCGATATTTTAATTACTGCAACAAAATAACATTTAATACCCACGTTTACACATAGAACGTGCTGAGATCATGAGAGATCTATTAGCTATCTTCATTGCATGTTTTGCTGCAAGAATTGATGGGACAGCCATAATTATAATGTGGTATTTTAACGCCGCGTAATAATCACGAAAAATATTAAGCCTCCTCTTTACACTAAAATGCAACGAGCGCAGTACACCACCTTGATTTGTCCCAAGTAGGGTTCCGAAGTACCGTACTTTTCAGGATGTGACGTCACTGATTTTCATCGAGTTATAATTTTTTAAAAATTAAGTATTATTATCCTGTTGAAGTTCAAATAATCACAGAAAGATGCAAAGTTTATTTATTTACGTTTTAAAATATATAAAATATGAAATCGTTTTTAAAGGCCCGTGTTGATAATGAAGCGACATCACTCGGCTGAATATACAAATTTAGCGAGAAAAACGAGTAGGGAAGTGAAACTGTGTCGAACAATATTTATATCGATTATGGAATTTGGTTTATGTTGTTAAATTAAAATTTTTAACTTTTAATTTGCCAACATTTCCCTGTTAAGGATGGATTCCTCGATGGCTCAAAAAACGTGGGAAATGGCAAATAACATTGAAAGTTCCCACAGTGTGGATGAAATGTATAAATACAATCGAAAACAGCAACAAGACATTTTAACAGCTAAGCCTTGGGAGAAGGAGTAGGTTGAAAAAGGTTTTGACAGTGAACTATAAAATATGTTATTTATAATTTTTGAAACCTGCATGACTAATATAAAATAGTAATTCGTTATGCAGGTTTCAAAAATCCCTGGAATTACAGGTTCAAAAATTCAAGTGCGTATATGTTATCATTGGTTTTATTTTATTATATTAAGACAATTCCAGCTTGAGAAAAATGTTCTTATGTAGCTCCATTGCAAAATGCAGAATATTTATTTAGTTTTAAACTCAGTAGAACTGGGTTGTGAATTCTCAGGAATGAACACCGCAAAGTTATCATGAAGAATATTACGTTCACTTGACAATCCTCTTATGAAGGACTTTTAATAGCAATGAGATTTTTCTAACACTGATATGTCTGGTAAATCAAAAACAAGTCTACCATAAAGCAATTGCAGTTAATTGACATAATATACATTGTTCATAGCCTTAGTTTCTTTTATCACGAAATTGAAACAGACTATTATCTGTTACCCTATATAAATTCTTTATAGTATCTGAAGCTGATATATTGAATGGTTTAATTGTATCATGAGTTATTTTGAGAATGCACTGTTAGGTCCTGAGCACATGCTCTCTTAGTACTGTGGTGTTTATTGGAAGTATACATTATACAAGAGAAAAATGAGGAAACATGGCTAGCACACTAGTACTATAATTAAAGTTCTCCAGAAGCTCATGCATAGTTTACCAACAGTCAGAGTAGATGTCTAAGTAAAGGTTCATGACCTCTAATGGTCTCTCCCTTTCAACCTGTTGTTTAGCAAAGTTACCGACAATCAACATGACACATCCATATAGAAGATCGAAACCCTTATAAATTTGTAAGAATTGCTTAGATGGTTTGAATGTAACTTTACTTTTGTGTAGATAGATATTCATTTATTAAAAGAAAAGGAAAAAAAACTGAGTGACACGTGAGCATTTTCACTATCAGTTTATCCTTCTTGAAAACAATTAAGAGACGGAAATGTCAAACCAGTATTTATTGTATAGCTTTTATGGCAAACAGAGTAAAAAAAATTTTTTTTTTAAAGAAAAATAGAATTGGAAAAGCATTGTATTGTTGATGTAGGATTTTAGAAGTTTGTGGAAACAACAACAAAACTTTTAATATAAACAAAATGAAATCATGTTTAGAGAAGAATTATTATTATTTTTTTTATTATTATTAGACACCTCCAGGCAGTCGTCCATTTAATTTTTGAGGGAGGGCACCTGCTCTACAGCTCTCTCTCTAAAACCTGTAGTAGGTATGCAGAGATGACAGGGAGAAATACTGATGAGTGAAGTTTTTTTTAAAAAAAAAAAAAAAAGAATAAACACTACATGATAAATATTTTTTACCATTATTTTTTATCCTTCACATATAAAAATGTGAAGTGTGTATAAATATTAGATGATGACTTTAATATGAAAGTAAAGATCAGTATTTGTTAAATTTGAATTTAAAGCTGTTTATTCAAAAAACTAATTTGATAAGTTAAAATTCACAGTGATTTATTTATCAGTTTTTTTTTCTATCTTTTATGTGGTTTTATGCAAAAAAGCCACATATAAATCAAATTGTTCTAATTTCATATGTATAGGAATAGCTAAAACTAGTAGTACAGCATCTGCAACAATAACTAATTTTTTGCAGGTTGGCACTACTAATCACTAAAAGTGCATGCAGATGCACTTTTAGTGATTAGACAGGTGTTGTCCTGCAAAAAAATGGGTCTTAATTATTTTGTGGAGAAAAAATGCAAACTGTTGGATGCATTGAAAAGAAAAGAAGCATAAGATATATATATATAAATATGAATTATTATTATTAAACCTCCATGGAATCAAGAGACTCATCACAGGATGTCCCACTGTTACACGCACAGTTTATCATACTGTGCCTTAAATATGTTCACCATCTCAGAGTTCACCACACTCTTGGGCAGTGCATTCCAATCATTCACCACTCTCTATGCAAAAAAACCTGCTCCTCGCCCTCTTGTTCTCTCACCAATTTATGCAAAACCTTCCCCACATTAATCTGGTAATAACCTCATCAGTTTATGTCTTGATCATATCCCTCTTCTCTTCCTACCTGCCAATTTCTGCAAATTGCATTTTGTCAATCTATTTTCATACTCAACATTTCAGAGACCAGAAACCACTTAGAAACCACTTTTTCAGTACATCTTTTTGGAAACTGAGCGACCAAATCTGTGCACAGTAATTCATATGTGACCTGATCCAAGCTTTATACAAGGAAACCATAACATCTTACTTCTACAAGTCAGTGCCCTCTGCATCATTCCATTATCCACTATACTGTTCTCACAATTTTAGCAATATGTCTGCAAAATTTTAGGTCCTTATCCACAATCACTCCCAGATCTCTCATCTCCTCTACCTCTTCCAAGATATTTCCACCAACTGTGTACTCAACATTCCACCTCTGCTTCCCAAATGTCAAAACTTCACATTTCACAACATTGAACTGGCATCCCACTCCTGTGCCTATTCGCTCAGTCTATTGGAGTCTTTCTTGTAAGACCACAACATCTGCTCTACTCCTCATAGTTCATCCCTTTGCATCATCTGCAAACAATTGCATATCACTGTTCAGACCTCTCTCAATGTCATTTACATACAAATTGAACAGTAATGGATCTAAAACAGATCCTTGGAGTACACCACTAGTAACTTTCCTTCTCTGGGATTCTCCATAGACAACTCATACCTATCAGACAGCCAATCTCTAATCCAACGAACTAGTCTACTGTTTAGCCCCATCCATTCCAATTTAATTACCATCTCATCATGTGGAAATTTATCAAAGGTCTTTGCAAAATTTAAATATTCCACAGTTATGTATCACCCTTATCCAATGCATTTTGTCACCTTATTATAAGTAAGCAAGCAGATTGTTAAAACACTATCTTCCTTTAACAAACCCATGCTGGCCACCAAAGAGTACTTATCTATTGTCAACCCAATTCTGAATCTTGGTCCTAACTAACCTCTTTAGCACTTTAACCAGAACTCCAGACACACAGACTGGCCTATAATTAAAAGTCATAGTCTTATCACCTCCCTTATGAATTGGAACAATATTATCCTCTTTCCACTCCTTTGGGACTTGACCCAGTGAGAGACTCATGTTGAAAAAATATGCAAAAGCTGTTATCTCTCTGGCACATTCCCTCAAAACACGTGGTGAAATAGCATCAAGGTCTTATTTACATCGTCTATTCAATTCCTCATATACCTCCTGTTCGCTTACTAACAGTCCCTCCTCCTTCTTTTCCACTGCTTTCAAGTTCTGCATGATGTCACATTCACAAGAATGAAATACCTTTATAAATTGCTCATTAAATACCTCAACTATATCCTCTGCAGCGATTATCATTCCTCCATTTTCACCAATCAATGCCATCCTTCCATAATTATTCTTTTTTCTATAATGGCCACATATCAAAAAAATTCCCTAAGATTTTTTGTAGGTGCATTAGCTAACTGCTGCTCATACTGCACTTTTGCTACCCTTATCAAGCGAGTCGCCTTCCTCGCTTGCTCTTTGTACTTCTCATGCAACTGATTGTTATAAATACTCTTCCATATACCTTACTTCTTGATTACCTAGTAGAGTGTGTAAGCCATGATTACTAAGCATGATCTGGTCACTGACATTTGAAGGGCAGTAACAAAAACTATAGTACCATGGAATGCTGGTTATAAGGATAGACTGAGGGTTTGTAATCTGCAAAGTTTGGCAGATAAAAGATGAAGAGGGTGATATAGCTGATGAGATATTTCTATAGTAGAAAAGGAGGAAGGAGTGAGAGACCATCCCTGCTAGAAATTGCATAAGAGAGTACTGAATAATAGAGTGAAATGTAGTTTATTTTTTTATTTATATTTTATTTTATTATTTTTTATTTTTGTAGAGGGAGTGGGTGCATAGAACATATTGTTTGTGAGGATAGTAGAGTGTGCAGACAGTACATACAGTTTATGGAGTGGCATGATAGACATCATGACCGAAGTTAGCATCTAATAATGAGTTGAATAACTTCATAGAAGTCCTGAATAATAAGGATTTTTTTTCATGATAATTTAAAAAAAAATAGCAAAGCTGTTTACATTCATAGAGACTTGAAATATAATAGACGGAGATGTGAGGTCAGTCAGCAAGGAGTGGTTAAATTCCAAAATATAAAGAATAGGTTATATATATATATATATATATATATATATATATATACTATATGCATGTGTTTATTGTATATTAGACTAGCTGAGTAAGAATTTGTAGAATACCTTGAAATGACATTCAGATTTGTAGTGTTAATAACAGTTATAAATTAGAAATAATTAGTGAGCAGAAGCATGGTCTGCAAAATTCAAGTAAGAAAGGCAGTGTAATATCTGTGCTCCTCTCTTCTGTTCACTTCTCATTCCATCCAAAGTTTACAGAAGTTATGATAATCCCAGAGAAATGAACAAGCATATACTTTGTCTTCTTCAAAAGGAATAAGTGTAGAGAACTTTTTAACTAGAGAGGATTGGTTTCCCTTAGGTCATCTAATTACAAATTATTGTTTATTGTATGCATATTAAGGTACCATACATACTGGGAAAATGCTAAATATATACAAAGCACACTAGGAATTTGCTGAAATTCAGAGGTCGATTGCATTTAGTGTTCCTTATGCAGTTTGTGACAGCTATGTAGCACATGTTGTCATAAGCATGTAATTATCACATGTCCTTACCATTGGTCCACAAGTCATTTAGAAGGGACACTTAGAGCTTTCAATAAAATTATCTTTTTTTTTTCCATAATACTGAAATGAGAAAATATCCCATTTCTATATATCAAATATTAATTATTTAAAGAATAAGCAGTTATTTTTTTAATTATTAAATTATCATCATTCTTAAAATTCACCAGCCTGGTTGACTGAGTAGTTGACATATCTACTCTCCAACCGACAGGTGCTGTCGGTTTGAATCCCGCTATGGGCCTGAATATTTGTTATGGTATTTAGTTGGGAGATGAATTTCATCACCTGGTGTGAGACTACTGCTTGACTTATTGGAGGGCTGAAATGGATTAGAAATTTAGGATTTAGAGACTATATAAAAATAAAAAAAAAGTTATATATATTAATAGAAATAAAAACCTTGGCCCACCCAATATATATATATATATATATATATATATAAGGGCTTAGAGTTAGATAAATCCAGATCCAGTTCCCTGCTCTAGAGGCCAAACATGGTACTTATTCAAGCCACATCAGCCCACTTAAAAAAACAGGGTGGCAGTCTTATTCCGCCCAACAATATCTACTACTACATAAAGACATTTGCAGATACCATGTCTATGGTAGAATTCAAATCCACAGCTGGCATGCATTGCAGAGTGGAGATGCTATTCTGCTAGAAAACAGCCTTCAAAATGGACAAACCGGCCAGAACTCATGCAATTAACAGTATAATGCACTGGTCCCATTTCCTGATTTGCTTCTGCCATAAATCCAGTAGCCAGCAGTGGAGACGCTATCCACTCAGCCAACAATCTGACTAGATCTATGTATGATTCTTCGTTCTCAATGACTTCACGTTTAAACTATTCATCTCATTCAGTGTTCAGATCATGTGTAAGAAAATGACTGCAATTTACTAGATATTTGAAGCCCTTTAATTAATCCTGCATTGATTATGCTCATATTTTATGCTCATAATTATTAACATTTTTAGAATATATCTGTGTATAATTATAATTTTTTTTATTATTTTCAGTCCCCATTATTTTAAAGATATCAAAATATCAGCATTAGCTCTGTTAAAAATGGTAATGCATGCAAGATCAGGTGGAACTCTTGAAGTTATGGGTATGCTTCTAGGAAAAGTTGATGCAAACACCATGATAGCAATGGATTCTTTTGCCTTGCCTGTTGAGGGGACTGAAACAAGGGTAAATGCTCAAGCTCAGGCATATGAGTACATGGCAGCTTATACTGAAAGTGCAAAACATGTAAGTTATAATGAAAAATCTATGAGAAATATAAAAAAAAAAATTAACTAATAATAAAAAAAGTACCTCATAAAAAAATCAAACTGTTATTTAAATTTTGCTGTATTTTTGTAAATACATTTTGTATCTGAATTTATCCTTCTAGATGAGTTTAGCTGGAGATTTTGATTATGAATTACGAGGGATGTCTAGAAAGTAAGTTCCGATGAGCTGTAAGAGAAACAAAAATATGCTTGCAAAAAAAATTTATTGGAAATTAAAGTAGACATCTTTCACTACTTTTCTACATAATTTCTGCCATTATTCAGGCACTTATCATAACGGAGCACCAAGAGTTGTACACCTCTGTCATGGAAGGTTGCCGCCTGTGACACAAACCACGTATTGACTGTTTCTTGGACCTCGTCATCATCTTGAAATTGCCGGCCACCTAGAAAAGATTTCAGATGTTTGAAAGGTGAAAGTCGCTTGGCACGAGGGTAAGACTGTATGGGGGGGGGATTATTCCCATGTGTGGGCGGGCATTATCATGAATCAAAACAACACCCCTGGTAAGCATTTCAGCTGCTTTAATGTTCCTCGCATTCAAGAAACAGATAACTGACCTAATTTCACATGCAGTGGGCGATATTCGATTTTCTTAGACATTATAAACACACACCAAGGGAATAAAAGAAGTGTACACACTGCTAGAATGTCTGAAAATGGCACCAATGCCTTGCTAATGAATCAACAAACTCAGCATGCATGCGCACCATTGCAATCACAGTGCTGCAGTGAAATTATTTAAAAACGGAACTTACTTTCTGGACGTCCCTCATATAATGAGTAAAGTCTCCTCTTAAATAGTTACTCAAGTTATTATGAATCAACTGCACAAAATCTAATTGGACTGTCTTGTGTAATGATAGCTGCAAAGTTTTAGCTAATTCCTTCTATCCTTCATTATGGTAAAAGTATGGAGATATCTGTCATGTTGGAATAATAACTTTAAGATAAAATGAACTTAATTACTTAATGCTTCAACCTTCAGATTAAGATTATCATCCTATGTGTGTGGGCATGTGTGCATGCATATAAATGTTTGCTTACACCTGTATAAAGCATTAAAACAAGAATATAATTTCGTGTCTAATTAAATGTACTTTTTATCAGCTCAGCTAACACCTTTTATTCCCTTACAGGGAATAGGTGAGGCCATTTAACCATATCTAACTTTTTGGAGACTGAGTGAGCAGTTTAGTCTCCACTGGTAGCCAATCAGAGATAGCTGGCCCAAGGCTATCACTAATTTAAGTGACTGTATTGAAGAGATGGCTCAACAAGTGCTGCCATGTCGTGGTTCCTAACCCTAACAGAATATTTTTAATATCTGAAATTGTTTTGGTTCTATGGTCAATTTTCTTGAGTTGATGGAATGAAAAACCGAAGTTTCCAGGAGAAAAAACTTGCTTGCCTGTGCCAGAGATTGACTAACTTGGGAATCAGTTGAAAAAAAGGCTTAGAAAAAGTTCCTCTAGTCAGCGACTAGAATCGAACTAATGGAGCTCTCTCTGCAGTCAGTTTAGCACTGAGGAGTACAAACACCACTTCCACTGAGCTAATACACTTTCTAACCAAGTGGGGGAAAAAATATTTCTTATCCAGAGTATTTTAATAATGTGTAATACACCATTTGGCTGTATGTAGGGAAAATACATGATCTGCATTGATTTAGATTTCAGTATTTCTATGGGTTTAGCTCCTGCTGATGAAACCTCAGTAAAGGTTGAAACCAGTCTAGGTAGTAGCAACCTTTCCCATGATGCATTGCTAGACTACTTTTCGACACTGACCATGAAATATTAACTGCCAAAGTGAAGATAAAATTCAACAAGAAAAGCAATATCAGAAAAGAAGAAAACATCAACCTATCAAAACTAAAAGACAGCTCAAGCAGAAGTAGATTTTTAGAATAGATGTACTTGAAATTAAAACCCTCCATCTTCTAGAACAGCAGAAAATACTGGGAAGAAGGAAAAGAAATGGTGTTATCAATTGCAAAAGACACTCTAGGTACCAAACCCAAAATAAACAAACAGTGGATAACCCAAGAAATCGTAGCTACAATAGAAGAGAAAAGAGAGGCCAAGATACTTGTAAACAATGAAAAGAATAGAGAAAAATACAGAGCACTAAAAAATAAAGTTGACAGCCTATGCAAAAAAGCCAAAGAAAAATGGTTAGAAGAAAAAACTAAGAAATGCCAAGAAGCATACCAACAGAACAACCTAAAAGTCTTCCATGATACTGAATACACAACAAGATGACTGAAACCGGGAATATTGAAGATATAAGAAAAATCTGGTCAAACCATTTTAGACTATCTTCAACAAGGAAACAAAACTACAATGCCAACAATAGAAGAAAATAATGACCACCCAAAAATTTTACAAGATACGCAATAATACAGATGAAAAACAATAAAGCACCAGGCATTGATACTATCCCAACTGAACTGTGGTCATATGGAGGCAGCATATCAATAGAATATTTAACAACCCTATTCAATAAAATACTACAAGCAGGAGAGATCCCAGATGACTGGAGAACTGGAAAGATCATCCCAATATACAACAAAGGAGACAAAAGAGACTCTCAGAGAAATCCTTCTTAAAATTCTACTAGAAAAAGCAATAGACAAATATATAATACAGATATATAATATAATTTCTGATAAAATATTACTCTAAGACAAATGCAATAATTAAAAAGGACACACTCACAACAGAACCCATAGAGATCCAAAAAGGAGTAATGTAAGGATGCTCATTATTCCCATGCCTATTCAACATATATCTAGAAGAAGTTGTAAAGAAGGCAATAGACAATGAGACTGGAATCAATGTCAATGGTTTAAACATAAATAATATCAAATATGCGGATGATCTCGTCCTTATTGCAAGAACCCCAAATGAACTACAAAAGTTGATAAACAAGCTAAACGAAGCTTGTAAAACATGACATGACAATAAATATACAAAAGACAAAAGTGATGAAAATAGGAAGGAACAGAACTATCATCTCAGCCACTCTAAACGGAGAACAAGTAGACAACTTCATATATCTTGAATCAAAACTAACAGAAACAATAGATGAACTCAAACCAATCAAACACAGAATAGCAATAGGATGGACCACCATGGGAAAATTACAGAAAATCTGGAAAACAAACAAGAAAGATATCTAAGCAAGCCAAAATCAAATTATATGAAGCAATAATTATACCAACAGTCATATATGGAACAGAAGCGTGGAGTTAAGAAAAGAGATGAGAAAAAACTGCTGGCATTTAAAGTGAAATTCTTAAGAAAAATAAACAGAACAAGTTGGATAGAAAAGAAAACAAACATCACAGTCAGACAATAATTATTGTATAAAAAGACAATAATAGAAAAAATTAGAAAACAACAACTGAGATGGTTTGGCCACACTGTACGCATGGATGCAGACAGACTCCCTAACATGCTAATCAATACTTTTTCCAACTGAAAAAAATAAGACCCGGAAGACCAAGAATTACCTGGCTGAAATTAATAAAGAACATCTCGGGATGCAGAACATATAAGGAACTTTTTCGAACAGCAAGGAATAGAGAAGACTGGGGGATCCTGCTCAAGAGAAGACTCAACCCGTCTTAGATGGAAGAGAAGAAGAAGAGATTGGTAAAAGCTTATGTAAGGTGCAAGAGAAAAGCTGTTCAAAATGAGAAGTATATTAAGATGTAAAGAGGACATTTTTTACAGAGCAATGTTTATATTGTGCGTCTGCAGTTACAATTGAAGGAGGTACAGGGAAATAATGTGATGTAAGATAAGGGTACCTAGTATCCCTGCTCTTATTTATTATTTATATGCACATTATGAAAGAAAGTGGCATTAAACTGATATCAAAATCAGTGATATTCAACTCAGCTCTGTACTTATGTAGTTGACGTTATAATTTAAATAAATCCAGCATAAGTCTTCCAGATTCCTTAACTAAATTGAATAACTACTGTAACAAATTTGGCATTAAAAATCAGCAATAAAAAGACTTTGCTTCTTTGCATAGTCTTTTTATTGCTGATTTTCATGGCAAATTTTTACCATAGTTATTCGATTTAGTTAAGGAATCTGGAAGACTTATGCTGAAAGCATCAACTACATTCTGAATTTAGAATCTACAGAGCAAGTAAACATGTCAGCTATTTAGTCACAATTTTTAGTGAAATGACAAATTAAATATGTAAATAGACAACAGGATAAACAAAACTGATATGGTAGGAAATAAATTTATATGGAATAAAAGAAAAATAAGTCAAAATACTAAACTAGCTGTATTAAGACTGTATTTGGACCTGTTTTAACTTATGGATATGAGAACTGGGTTAGAAATAAACTAGTTAATCAGAGACCATAGATATGAAAATTCTGAGAAAAATTAAAGGTGTGAACCGATGACAAGGCTCACACAGCTACTCTCATCCATAGTCTGGCATTGTAAAAACACCAAGAGGATGAACATGACTTCTGTGATTGAATTATTGTGTTTATGCTCGAGAGAAACACATCATCAAAGCAATTCTGATTGGTATCAAAACACTAACACTATAAATTCTTGTCTATCATGTAAGCCTCGACTTTACAAGAGGTTATGTAATTTCTGTGAAATGTATTCTGTAGCACAGAATACATTTCTTTCCTTAAATTAAAGAACAAAGAAAAATCATGATAAATCAAAAACTGTATGATTAAATAATAATAAATAAATAAAAAGGCTGATAAAATTAGCCTTTTATTACCTCATAGGGAGTGGACAAGGCCTTTTTTTTAACCTTATCTATCTTTCAGAGACTGGGCAGGCAGTTCATTCTCTACCAGTAGCCAATCAGAGATAGCTGGCCCATGACATCACTAATTATAGGTGGCAACCGATGAACAGATGGGCAAACAAGTGCTGCCTTCTCTTGGTACCTAACCTTAACAGGATGTGTTACTGTCTGAAATAATATGGTTCTACGGTCGATTTTATTGGGTTTATGGGACAAAAAAAAAAAAAAAAAAACGAGTTTCCAGGAGAAAAATGCTGTTTGCCTGTGCCAGAGATCAACTAACTCAGGAACCATTCGAAGAAAGGCTTAGAAAAAGTTCCTCCAGTCAACTTTGGACAGCCTAGCACAGAGGATGCAAGCATCACTGAGCTATACAGGCCCTGTATGATGAATTGTTATGCAATTTGGTAAAAAGCAGTATGATATAAGATGTGAAAAAAACATCCATAAAAATTTTAAATAAATAGATCAATTCGGTAACAGATGGGTACATAAAGACAGTGGTCAAATGAGATTGTCAAAGTGCCTCAATCAGGAATGTGGTCACCACTCATACCAATGTTCCGTGACGTTTATAATGGTGTCCAGGCACTTGCTTGATAATAACAACCGTTACTGCAAAGCAGCTCTCCTAAATCCCTCAAAGTTTTAGGAAAGGGGACAGGGAATGCAGCATTGTCTACCTAGAACATCCCAAACTTACTCAGTAGGATTAAGGTCAGGAGACCCGACTGGCTGGTCCTTATGTACGGTAGTCTCTTTTTAAGATATTGGTCCACAAGCTTTGTTCAATAAGGACAGGTATTATTGTCATGTGGGGTAAACATCTCCCCTATTACAATCACATATGGATGAACATATGGGTTCAGGACCTCATCTCTGTAAGTTGCAGCATTCATGGTTTTGCTAGGAAGCACTTCCTAGTTGGTGCATCCACCCAACAAGATGCTGCCCCAAACCATCACACTACTTCCATCATAAGTATTGCTTTCATGGATATTAAAGGGATGATAACATGTTCCTGATTCTCTCCAGATCAGAGCAAGCCTGGTATCGCTTTGTAGAGAAAATCAAGACTAGTCTGTAAACAGTACCCACACCCATTGGTCTTGGATCCAGATGAAGTGGAGCCTGGTGCATTTCAAATGGTCTCTCCTGTGGCATGGAGATAGAGGCATGTAGACTACAGATTGCCTAGCATACAGAGCACCTTCATGAAGCCTTCTGCGGACATTGGAAGCAGATACCAATGTTCCTGTAGCTGACATGAAGTCAGATGATTCAAGGTAGCACTGCTGTGGTTGTAGCTCATGACCTGCCTTCACTTATTTTCAGGATGTTGTTTGTGACTATTGCAATTGGTTCCACAGTCTGTGAATCACTCACATGCAACCATCTAGCTATCTCTGCCTTACTTTGCCAGCCTCTATTCTTACAATGGCTGACCACTTGAATTCATCAGTTAGACGATGTCTTAGAGCCACATCTAAGAAATTTTCTATCATAAAATGTCTTGTTTTTATTCCAGACATGAAACAGAAAACCACTTCAGAATGTCTGCTTTTATACCACGGTTCATTTGCATGTACTGCTGACAGCACCATTCATTTGTATATGATAACCAGACTCAACGTCACTTTTTACATAATGTACCTGACTTTCATAAATCCTCCCCCTTTTTTTTTTTATCTGATCCACACACAAAAGGCTACCAGACCTATAGCACATCTCTTCTGGATAGAATCGAGCAATCACAGAGAGGATTTTGGTGCTCCACCCCAAATATGGGAGCGATATTCCATGGCTGGGTTTCGATTTGGGCTTTAGTTGCTGTGAAGGTGTGAAGTAGTGTCTTGTGCAAAAAAGTACACCAAGCTTTTTAGTGGCAGCAGAAGCTATAGTTGAAATGTGGATTTCAACTATAGCTTCTATAGTTGAAAACTCAGACTGACCTGCACCTCCAAAGATTGGAGGTGCAGGTCAGTCTGAGTAGAGAAATCTGATCATTTTTAGATATCTCAGTATTACTGAAAGTGTAAGGGATAGGGACGTGAGCTCTTTCTTGCAAGAGATCAGACAGGACTGAGTTTTGATGACATTGAAGTTTACAAGGTTGTCCTTGCTCCACTGGGATATAGCTAGGAGATCAGAGTTCAGGTCACTGGTCATACTTGTAATATTGAGCACTATAATATTGTAATATTGATACTTGAGCACTACAAGGTTTGTCGAATGAAATTTCACCCGAGTTATTGCAATTTTTCTCTTTGTTTTTAATTTATGGAAACCAATTTAGTTGTGGGCAAACCATCAAGACATCCAGAATTGATTTTGAAAGGACTAAAATTGATTTTGTGGCAGTTATGCCATCTAGTCTTTTACAGCTCTGTGAGCCATAACTTTTATCCAACGGTCTGTTGCATTGTTACAGAAAAACTAGTCTCCTGGCACCTTACTTTTCATCAAATTCTTGCATCGATGATATTGCCAAGTTCCCCTTGCGTGATTGTAAACATACAGATATTCAATGCTTCAACTTTTTGCAGGAAGAGAGCAGAAAAATCTTTTACTTTTGCCTTTTCCATTAGTATCTACCCTATAGCCTGGAAATTAATCCATATTTAATTAATTTTCCAGAAGTGTAACAAGTCTTTACCATCCATTTTTTTTTTTCATTTCTTTCTTAAGTAATGCAGAAAGCCATTAACGCGCTGAACTTATATACCACCTTGAAACCTCTTGACTAACAAATGGTCATCAATATGGATTTTGCTATTGTTAATAAGCAGAATATTTTCTTTCTTATGTCACCTACCTTTGGACAAATGCCATGAAAAAAGTTTACAGAATCTCGAGCTGTTGCTGTTGATATCTCTGAAACATTTGATCAGGTTTGGCACAAAAGGTCTAGTAATCCCATCGTGTAGATATGTCTTCCATCTTCTGTAACTGATGACAGCTTTCTATCTGGATGCATATTACATATAATGGTAAATGGATCTTTATTGCACTAAACAAAATCCAGAAATTTCAGACTATCAACTTCAACAACTGTAAACTTTGATCTCTGAACCATTCTACATGGTGTGCCTTGTTCTATCTTGTTAATTTCAATGCTAGTAAAACCTAGTCTTGTCTTATTTCTCACAAAAAAAGAACTCTTTTCTTCCATTCTTAATTTTCAGAAAGTTCAATCATTTAGGCAAGATGAAATTTCTCTTCTTGGATTACTTTAACCTCCATTCTTTCTTGACATAAACATATTACAGATATTGCAACTTTGGCATCCAAAAATTAAAACTCAGATGAACAAAGTTGAGAATTATGATATCACCCTGTATGTTGAGAAAAATTTCTTATCAAGGGATTCGAGGAACACCAATTAGCTTTGTGAATTCCATTTATTGCTCTCCTTGCCATGAGCATATCTGACTTCATAACTTCAGACTTGTTTTTTTTCTCTGTATAATAAAGAGATTGGTGTTGCAGTGAGTCGCACTAATGGGTTATTATTCTGTTTCATTTCTAATTTCTCATATGCAGCTAACTTTTAAATTGTTCTTATTTTTTTATAGTTTTGAATTAGTAAAGTTTTCAAATAACACCAGTTTGTACATGACCAACTACATTACTGTATTTAACAAAGTTAATCATATAGTTTTATTTATTGCCCAGGTCGGTCGCTTGGAAAATGTGATTGGTTGGTATCACAGTCATCCTGGCTATGGTTGTTGGCTTTCTGGTATTGATGTTAGTACTCAGATGTTAAACCAGCAATTTCAAGAGCCATTTGTTGCTATAGTGGTAAGTCGTATCCTGTTTTCTGTCTTGTAATTTATTATACATGGGAGCCATGTATGGAGAGCAGCAAATAAAATGCACTGAAAACAAACTGAATTTTAGAACTTTCTTTAAACGAATACTTGCAATTAAATTCATTATATTATTATATATAGGATTATAAATTAAGATGCATGGAATGAATAATTGAAACTTGTTTGATTCAATATTAGATAAGAGGATCCCTCATTCCTCCTGTTCTGAATAGGATTTTATATGCTTTTCAGTTCTTTTGTTTCAAAATCTCTATTTTAATGTTCGGTAATTTTTAATGTGCATATAAAATTAACATTTAGTTTCAGTTAATGTAAAGTTTAAAAGAACAGGAACTCAGATAGGTCTGTTATCTGTTGTAACAAGAAATTGTGATGGTCGGGCAAAAAAAATAATGAATGTAACATTAAAGATGTTGGCAAACTTGTTAAAAGACATAATTACCGTATATTATCGCATATAATGCGAAAAATTTATGGTCTAAAGTTAGGGGTTCGCATTATATGTGGATCTTAAAAAATATAACATCTTATTAGACTTGCACACACAATATATACTACCTAATGCCTATGCAGCCAAATCTACTTGACCACAGTTCATTTTAAATATTATTCGTACAGAAACATAAACGTTCATCTTTTGAAGCAGGATTTAAATTGTGTGTCATGCAATTTGCAGAAGAATATAATAACAGTGTTGCTATGAGAGAATTTGTTGTAGCAGAGAGTAATATTAGACTTTGGCGTAAGCAAAAAAGACAGTCTTGACTTTTGACGATGATGACAACTACTACACTGATGACGCAATGCCTACAGATGAATTTATAAATGAAATGTTTGATGACTCAAAAGATGAAGAAGAATTTAAAGGATTTTGACATTTTGTTTTAAAATAAATATTTCTTTCGTTAATTCGTATTGTATTTTGACATTTTGTTTTAAAATAAATATTTCTTTTGTTAATTTGTATTGTTTTATTTATAATGTTAGGGAACAAGATTAACAGATCACATTATACGTGGACATGATATTTTAGGGCTTGTTTTCAAACAAAATTTCTAGTTCGCATTATAAATATATAGTAAATATGATTGAATGTTGTAATTTAATGATTTTAAATCAAGTTGTAGGTGACTTCAATTTTTAGAGTGATGTAGTATGATTAATTCAATCCATGACAAATGACTGTGCCACATTGTCAGATATATTATCTATACAACTGCAAAAAAATGACAAGTAATGTTTACAAAAAAAGAAAGAAAGAAAGTAGACATAGAGTGCTCATTTCAACCAAAAAAAAATTATTCATACATTTAATACCGTTATGTTGACCTTGCATATTTTGGAAACAGTTTTATAAAGAGCAGACTCAAAAAGTAATGGCCAAATCAGATTAATATGTGGAGAAATTAGACAAAGAGGTGGTTGGCCAAGTAATTAATGTATCTGCTCTTCAACCAACGGATAGGTTCAAATCCTGCCATAGGTATGGATGTTTGTGATTGTCTTTAGGTGGCAGATGTATTTCATTATCCCTGTGAGACCATGATCCCACTTATTGGAGGTCTGAAGTGACTTGAAAAAGTTTTTAATTTTTAATCTCAAGGAGCAAGGTTTCTGGACAATGTAAAAAATAAAATTAAAAAAAGATACAAAAATCCTTAGCTGTAGTAGCATACTATAGGTTTACAACCCTCCATGGATGGAAGACAAAACAGACCAAAGGAAGGCTAAGCAAATTTTCTTACTGTGTAGCAAGTAAAAGGAAAAATCACCATGGAAGAATGTTCTCAGTGAATGTGTCAGGAAAATTCAGATCTGTTAGAAATATCCAGATTCTTAAGGGATCATTTCAATAACGTAAATATTCCAGGACCTGTTAGCTCTCTGGATGTATAGAGAAAAGTAGATGAAATAATATATATGACTGAGCTAGATATATTAAAGCTGTTGCAAGATCTTGATTTGAATACAATAATTGGACTGGGTAGACTAGCAGTACTGAAGTAATGTTCAAGAGAGAGTTAGCAATGCTGCTTATCTTGAGTCTTAACACATATGATTTCTAATAAGTGGAAGGACAGCAAGATAATGCCAGTACGAGGAGCAGAACTGATGCAGCAGATTATATATTAATCAGTATCTCTGGTGTGGCATGCAGTCATCAAGGTTATGGAAATGCTGATTGGAAATTACATCTAGGGTTGGGGAAATACCACTAGGATCCTTGATAGGGACAGCATTAGTAATCTGCTCATGTTCTCTAATAGAGTGACAGCAGAATTAGATAAGGGAAGTGAATATACCACGATACTTCTGGATCTTTCCAGTATATTTGACAGCAATCAACATGTGGGGTTGTTATACTAAACTTACAAACTTAGAGCAATGGGTATTCACAATAAACTTGACATGGATAGGAGAGCAGATGACTGACAGGTATCAGAAAGTGATATATGAAGGCACTGCTTCTAAGAAAAGGAAGGTGCCAATTGATGTGCCACAGGATTCTGCACTTCAGCCATTATTTAACTTATATATTAATGATATTGAGGATGAAATAGAGGATAATATTCAGTGGGGTGGTGATGATACTAAGTTGGGGTGAGTAATAAGAGACATCTGTTATCTAATTCAATATCTATCCATGCAGGTTTACTGTAAAGACTATAGGGAAGATGATAATAATGAGTATCTGTCTCTGAATATAAGATTGTGCATTATGGACAAAGAACATTGTGTGTGGAGTATCATAATAACGAGAATTTACTGCAAGTAATCAATGAAGTTAAAAACTCGGGTTATAGTGGGCAGTAAGTTACATTTTAGAGGGTGCATTGTTAAAATGGTTATGTTATCTCATCACATAATTATACTGTTGAAGAGAACACCAACTTATAAGGCAAAAGAGGTTATTATCTGACTTTGCAAGGCTTTGATAAGACTTCATCTAAACAGTGCATAGATATTATTTTATTATTATTATTACGTGATACCGCCAAGGGAGTCCAAAGACTCATCGAGGGAGGGTACCTACTCGACAACTCTCTGTCTCCATCACTCAATCCACCAACTACAACAAAATGCAACTACACCAACACTATCTACCGCCCACCACCACCACTAGTATTTTCACAGACAATCACAAACATCCATGCCCACGGTGGGATTCGAACCTGCAGCCTTTTGGTTGGTGAGTGGGCAGGCCAACCTTGCCATATGTACAATGAAGTTAAAGATGATAATCCTTGATTATCATCTTTAACCTCATTCCACCATCTGATAATTTATTCCACAATTTATTGCATATGGCATCACAAACAAAGGATATCCCATTCGGAAATCACTCCTCTACAAGAAGTAAGTGTTTTATGAGATATTACTATGATTAATATTCCACTCATTGATGTTGCTCTCAGAGAAGCACTTGCTATCATAAAGTTCAAGTATGGTGAAATTATCTGGTTCTAAGGGGTGGTGATTTCATAATATTATGAAGTCCTTGACTTCATGATATATAACATATACCCTCTCCCGCTCAAATACCACCCTCACCTTCTCGTGGTAGAACCTGTTATCACAAATGAGGCTCTGGTGACCAGGTATCGGTGGTATAACTGAAACATCTACATGAAAGTAAATGCGTGTGTATAAAAAATGTATGTCTGGATGCTGAGGTAGCAGCCCTACCACCAGAATAGGAACTCTTTGGCTAACAATCTGCAAGCCTCCAAAAATTTAAATATTGTTTTCAAGTCGGATAAATGCAGAAATCAGATGGACTCCTTCATATCGACTAAAGCTTGGAAAATTAGGACACAAAGTGGCCAATGGAATGTTAAAACTATCAAAAAGTTTTAACATTCCATTGGGATGTTAAAAATAGAAAGAGATGGAAAAATATAAAATTGAATTATTGGGGGTTAGCAAAGTAAGATGGAATGGTATTGGTAGAATAAATTTTAATGGGAATGTGTTTCTTTATTCAGGGATGCCCAATATAACTGATATACATTAATATGGAGTTGGAATCCTCATGAGCAAAAGATTTAGTTAAGCAATGATTGGGTGGGAACCAATTTCAGAGCAAATATCTTAACAGTAAGTCTTAAAAATAAATTTGGAAGGCTAAGAGTTGTTCAGTGTATTCCCCAACTGAGAATGCATCCTTCGAAGAAAAAGAAAAGTTTTAGTCTGCTTGATAAGACCTTGATGATGACACATGGTAACGAGAGCATACTTCTCGTGGATGACTTCAACGTTAAAGTTGGTGCAAATAATGATGGGCTAGTAAGCATGGTTGGGAGAGAGAAATATAAATGGAGAAATGTTGGTGGAACTGTGTGGCAAATATAACTTAGTATTAGATGGCACAATCCTCCAGCATAAGAGAATACATAAAGTAACCTGGGTGTCGCCATATAGCAAAACACAAAATCAAATAGATCATATTGCCATCATCCAGAGGTGCAGGAAAATGTTATTAGATGTCCGCAATAAAATAAGTGCTGATATTGACTCAGATCATCATCTAATATTGGGATCTATGTAGTTAAATATTCAAAAAAATCATCAGGGGAAAGCATTTAATAGATGGAAATTTGATATTGCTAAATTACAAAATGCTGAAGTCTGTAATGAGTTTAAAATAAAGTTAAAGGAAAGTATGGATATGATTTTAATGGAGGAGTGGATATAAGGAATGATGATATAGAGGCTAAAATAGAAAAATATAAAAAAGGCCTTAATCATATAGCAGAACATGTTTTAGGATATGCTAAAAGAAAGAAAGATAAACAAAAAGAAGAATTGGAGACTACTGGATGAAGAGGGGGGGGGGCTGAAATTATATGCAAGTAATACTCCCCAAAAGGAAAATGAACTTAAAGATAAATATAAGATTTTAAATAAAAAAGTTAAGAGAAGTGCTAGAAAAGATAAACAGCAATGGTTTGAAGAACTGGCATCAAGGGCTCAACAAGCTGCAGACAAGTATAACAGCATAGAGTTACACAGTATTATAAGAAGTCTTTGTATGGAGAAGTCACACAAAAGAATGTCCCAGCAAAGTATCTCAATAGAAAAATTCTAGTGTCAGCAGAAGAACAACTGGAAAGGTGGAGACAACATTTTAGATGAATTAAAAATTGATACTGCCCACCATCTAAATTTTAGATAAAAAAGGCTATTAAAGAAATGAAAAATTGGAAAGTGGCAGGACATGATGGTATCACGGCAGAGGTTCTAAAATATGACACCACAACAATCACAGATATGCAGTACCCACTATTCCAAGATATATAGGGAAAAGAGACACTCCCCAGGAATTGAAATACAGGAATAATGGTAAAAGTACCAAAGAAAGAAGATTTAGAAAAGTATATAATAATTGCTATGTGTCATTAGCAAAATTTTCTGTAAAATTATTCTTTCAAGAATCTTTAATATTTTAGATGAGAACATAAGAAGAGAGCAGTCTGGCTTTAGGCCAGATAGATCATGTATAGGCCAATTAACACTTTAAGAATGTTTGCATAGTTGCTAAAATTTTTATGGTATATTCATGTAGTATGCTCATTATAAAAGTGAGCAGTTGTATGGGAATAAGCATAAATTGAAATCATCATAGTATTTTGCTCATTACAACAAAGTTCGAATGTATATGTAGCAATCTTATATCTGCTGTACTATACCACTCTAGCATACAGCTTGCATCTCTTGAAATCCACTGTTGTTATTCTATATTTTTGAATTGTCACTTATATTGAGTTTGTTCTGTAAATTTTATATAGGAATTTCATGGAGACACAAGAAAGTAATGAACTTTCTTGTGTCTCCATGTTCATATACAGGTAGTTCCAGGTTTACAAGTTCTTTTTTTCCTGATATCAAGAATCGACAAAAAATTGAAAATATGAACATTAATTGCAATAAATAAATGCTGAACATTTATATATACGTCATTTCAAATCTTGCACATAGCTATACAATACAGTACTACTCTATGTTCATTCAGGCAGAGGAGAGCATCTAACTGACTCATATAAGATAAAGCAGTTACCATGCTCATGTTACAAAGAGTGGTTGTGTTGCTCTTGATTTTCACTGTCTTGTCTCATTTCATATTTATCTGTTTTATTAATACTGTATAGGAAGCCAAAACAAATTAATACTGTAGAGCATGATGTTAATAAAAAGAAACTGCTTAGATGAACCGTCAATGAATGTGCATTTGATGATTCTGTATTATTATAACTTGCTTGATTTTAAAAGCTATGTTTTCATTTCTGTGGATAAATAAATCATTCTTTAAGTATAAAATATTATTTTGTTGACCTTTATTCTATGACATTACTATGGTGAAATTTCATTGTTTGGAAACATAACTCCTGTTTTTAACATTAAGGTTGTGGGAAATAATTCATACTTTACAAGTTTTTGCTTTACAAGCTTATGCTAGGAACGAATTAATTTAAAAAGTCAGAAACTACCTGTATCATTTATTAATAATAATATTGGTATTATTATTAAACCATCATAAAAATTAACAAGTTTCTCGTTATTTACAAAACTTCGTATGTTTAGCCATATTATCATGTGTATGTATACGCTTGTGAATTTTGTAAATTTAATGAGTTATTCAAATATCTGTTCCTATTTCTGCTCATGGTTATTCAAAATGTAAATTTATTCACATTTTGAATGATTTTATAATTGATTGGTTCATACATACGAATTAATTATCATGCTTTTCAGATTGATCCAGTGAGAACTATATCAGCTGGTAAAGTGAATTTGGGTGCATTCCGAACTTATCCAAAGGTAATTATATTTATTTGTTGCCTTAATTGAGTAATTTGTGGTTCAAAAATTATTGGCATGAGTGAAACTTCACTTACAGATGAGGATATAGGAATAGAATAAGAGAAGTATAATATTTTCAATTAGGACAAAGGAGATAGAGGGGGAAGAAAGTAAGTCCTACAAGGATCATAATTAAGAATATAAGTGGTGGTGGTAGTATGGAGACAGCAGTTTTGAGGCTGTGTGGTGGTGTGAGAAAAAGACTAATAGAATAAAAAATATAGTTAGAATTAGGCAGAAGAAACATCACATGGAAAGAAATAAAAAAAGAGAATTTATACAGTTCCTAAGCACATTTATCTTAGGGTATATGAAGTCAGGAAGACTTCACGCATATGCAATTTTGATGTCTAGGAGATAGATAGTTTTTAAAGAATATCTTTGAAAAGTGAAAATCAGAAATACTTATATATGAGGATCATTTCAGAAATTTTGCACAAACATGACCAGTGGGATGAAATAAGCATTTCTACTTTCATGTTTGTAAGCCAGACCCTGAGTAAAAACATTATATGCTTGTTTTCTCTTTCTGGTATTTTTGTTCTGTGAAATAAGACTTAAAAATGAAGGAAGAATCTGACTCAGGATACTGTGCAGTGCCTAGTGTTTCATTCATCAAAATTTAAACCTTATATGGGGGAAGATAGATGCCAAGTACATTCTCACCTTCCCCATGTACAATGCATACATGAGCCTTCCAGACATTGATATGTTCTCTGATTTCAAAGTACTTCTGTGGGAAATGCTGTACTACCATTGACAAGGTTTATAAAGTGATCCTTATTGTTAATATTGAAAACTAAATCCAGAATGGAAAACTTATACAAAGTGAAACATTTCACATCTATACATAATTTTAAGTGAAGTTTGCAAATTAAATATGGAAATAAACAAAAAAAAAAAAAAAAATATATATATATATATATATATATATATATATATATATATATATAAGCAACACTTTTGTGGAGAGTTAACGGAAAACATTAAGAAAACTGGTTTGCTGACAGGAATATGAGATTTATCCCCAAATGTTGTGCAGTGCTGATAAGGGGGGGAATGGAGATTTTACATCAACGATGCCTTAAATGTATTTTTTTAAATAAATATTTGGTTTAACATGGATACAGTGTGCAGAATTTTTGAAATGATCCTTCATATAATAATAAGAAATTGAAAGTACTTGCATCAACTGGAACTAGCCTTTTGACATACACTGCTTGGAAAAAAGTCACCAGACAACCTCCCCCCTCCATGTGCAAAATGCATCTTGCCACGTAACAAATCACATGTTTGTAGCCAGTATAAATTGGAGGAATATGATGCTCTCAAGTTAGTGCAGCTGTGTTTGGGTGAAATGGCCACAAGAAGGGAACTGACAGAGTTTGAAAGAGGCATTGTAATACAGTAACAATCAGTAATACCATACTGAGATGGAAGCACAAGGAGTCAACTACAACTACTACCCACATACATACTCACCGAGCATGCCATCTAGGATGCTGTGAAGGATATTATGACAAAACCATCATTCGTCTGCCGATATGTTGAATGGAGTTCCAGGATCGACTGGAATATGAATCTGCACAAAAACATTCAGAAACAAGGCTCGCAACTTGGTTTCCATGGTAGGACAGCCCTACATTACCCAAACCAACTTGCAGCGGTGCAAAGAGCATGTACAGTGGGACATGGAAGCTTGTAAAACTGTGTTATGGATTGATGAATTGTGCTATCCCCTTATTCAAGCAAATGGATGGGTGTAGCAGATGCCCAGCAATGTCTCTTACTAGGGTGCGTAACCCCAACTATGAAATTTGGAGGTGACGGCTTGATGGTATGTTCCTGGTTTTTGGCCTCGGACCTTTTTTTTACCCCTCATACATGCATATATATATATGTGTGCATGTGTGTGGTTACCACCCATGAAAGGTTATTACTAAACCTATAGTACATTTGTATTTTTTTTTTGTGATGCCACAAACATTGAACTCAGAAAGGTATCTGGACAGTGCAATACTTCCTACTTTTCAGCGTTTCTGTGGAACTGACCATTGTCTCTTTCATCAAGACAGTGCATTGTTTCATAAGCCTGCTGCTGCAACTGTGTAGTTTGTAGAAATAAATGTCACCACCCTTGACTGGCCTCCACAGAGCCTTGATCTCAACCCTGTTCAACACCTGTGGGGTGTCTGGATCATCAGGTGAAGTCAAGGGACATCCGTTCAACAGTCCAAGACCTCATTACATGCCTACAGGAAGAATTGTCTGAAATTTCCATTGATCGATATCATATGCTTGTGGAAAGTATGTCCCATAGCATCGCTGCAGTGAAAGAAGATCCTATAGCTTATTAAGGTGATTTAAACCTCACACTATGATGTCCATTGGTTCTTTCCAAGCAGTGTGTAATTGCAGCATGCTATTAATTTCATTGATATCACTGATTTCAATTTTGTTTCTTTCCTTCCAAAGGTTTCAGAAGATTATTTTTGATTTTTTTTTTTGGACTAATGTATAACATATTTGAAAAGATTAGCATGCATCTTAACCACTCTGCTCAGAACAATTTTAACTCATGAAAAAAATATATATATTATATGGGATAATTGTATCAATAAAACTATTTTATGTTATGGAGAATTATTTTATATTAAAAAAAAAAGTGTTCCCAGTATATAGTGCTGTAGACCACTTCTAGCCATATCTAGCATGCATGTACCTAATTTTGAATGTTCACATGAAATTCATGTGAGATAAGTTACAAAATGTTTTTCATATAATATAATTTAGAATTAATCAGAATTACAGTAAATGGCTGAAGACTGCATTCTTTATCAGAATTAGAAAAACAAAGATTATTTATAAAAATTACTGCTGTTAGCCAAATTGATCAGAATCTATTTTACTCGCTGTTTTGTGGGAGAAAAAAATATGAGAAAAAACTCCTTTATGAAACTGGCTAATTCACCTTCAGTTGAAAATCCATTATGAAAGTTCCTTACACCTTAGATGGGATTTAAACCAACATCTTATCAACCAAAGAGTATTTTCACTTAACTGGGCAGGAGCCTTATGCAAAACATATTGAAAATACTGAATTGTCATTAAGTATTCAGAGTTAATATTAATTATTTTAATCATAAAAATTTAATGAGTTAATATTAATTATTATAATCATGCTTATTCAGAAAATATATATCTTAGTAAAAATCAATAAGTATTGAAAAAACAATAATTTGCTATAGAATATTATAATTTTTCTTCTTCTCTAAATGTTTAAACAGGGATACAAACCTCCTGATGAAGGGCCATCAGAGTACCAGACAATTCCTCTTAATAAAATTGAAGACTTTGGAGTTCATTGTAAGCAGTACTATGCATTGGAGGTTTCATATTTTAAATCAAAACTTGATAGACGACTCTTAGATTCCCTTTGGAACAAATACTGGGTGAACACGTTAAGTTCTTCCAGTCTGTTAACTGTAAGTATGAATATACACTCATGAACCAAAACATTATGTCCGTCTACCCTAGTAGCATGTTGGGTCTCCTTTGTCCAAGATAAGCATTCGCACCCATCTTGGCAGTGACTCCACTAGACCATGAAATTCTGGTCTAGTGGAGTAACATCCTAGAGGTCAACAAAGTACTGACATCAATTGCAGATGTTCTTTCTGTGTAATCTCACAAATGTTTGATAGGATTCAAATCAGGAGAATTAGTTTGCCAGGGGCATGCAGAATGCTTTGATAATATGCTCTTTGAAACACACTTGCAGTGCAAGCGTGTTTCAAAGAGCATATCATATATAGGACATTGTCTTGCTGAAAGAGTCCAAATCCATCAGGCTGCATTGTCACCATGTAGTAAAGTAATTACTCCAAAAACAATCCCGAGATGTAGTGGTGAGGATGTATGTTCAATGGGAATGAGAGGATCTGATGTTGTTCACAAGAATAATACCTATACCAGGATACCACCACTGGCCTGTTTCTGGCCAACATTAAGTTAGGTTGGGTGGCCATAATGTTTTGGCTAATGAGCATATATGTAAAATGCTACTGTTTTAAGTATTTAATTAATTGATGTTACTGAGATAAATGCTACACTCAGCTTTCACTATAACAAACTCTTCTTATGTTCTGCAGGTTCTCTACTAATAATGTAATAGTTAGGAGTTCATTATTAATTTTTTAAGCTTTCTCCTAAATTTTATCTTTGTTAAATTTCTAATTTGATATCTCCTTTGCCTTCCAGCTTCTGGAATAGTCTTAAGTATCTTTACCCATCTGCATCTTAATCGTTCCTTCAGTTGATGTTTCTAATAAAATTTTCAACTTCATTGTAAATATCTGTTTAGCTAATCTCTTGCTTCCCAGATCTTTTTTGGAAATTTTATTCATGACTGTTTTCTTCTTCTTCTTATTATTATTATTATTATTATTATAAAAACCTCCATGGAGTCAAAGACTCATCGTGGGAGGTCCACTGTTATACACACAGTTTATTATACCATGCCTTAAATATATTCACTGTCTCTGCACTCACCACTCTCCATGCAAAAAAACCTGCTCCTCACTCCCTTGCTCACACCCTCCTTATACAGCTTCTGGGGATGACCTCTTGTTCTCCTGCTATCTTCACCCATTCTGTGCAAAACCTCCCCAACATTAATTTGGTAATAACTCCTTAACAGCTTATATGTCTCGATCATATCCCCCCCCCCCATTTCTGCAAATTGCATTTTGTCAATCTGTCTTTATACTCTACATTCCAGAGACCAGAAACCACCTTAGTCAATCGCCTCTGAACTTTTTCTAACGTATCTTTTTGAAAACCAGGTGACTAGATCTGTGAACAGTAATCCACATGTGGCCTGATCAAAGCCTTATACAAAGGAACCATAATATCCTTACTTCTACAAGTCAGTGTCCTTCTCATCATTCCCATTATCCGCTGTGTTGTCTTCACAATTTTAGTAACATGTCCACGAAATTTTAGGTCCTTGTCTACAATCACTCCCAGATCTCTCATCTTCTCTACCTCTTCCAAGATATTTCCACCAATTGTGTACTTTACATCTCATCTCTGCTTCCCATATTTCAAAACCTTACACTTCGAAACATTGAATTGACATCCCCACTCATTTACCCATTCAGCTAGTGTATTCTTCCTCTTGTAAAGCTACAGCATCCGCACTGGTCCTGATAGCTCTCCCCAACTTTGCATCATCTGGAAACAACTTCATATCACCATTCAGACCTCTCCAAATATCATTTACATACAAATTAAGCAGCTATGGACCCAAAACAGACCCTTGAGGTACACCACTGGTAACTTTCCTCTTCTGGGATATCGCTCCTCCATAGACAACTCACTGATACCTATCAGACAGCCAACCTCCAATCCAGCAAACTAATCTACTGTTCAGCCCCATCCACTCCAATTTAATTACCAGCTTGTCATGTGGCAATTTATCAAATGCCTTTGCAAAATCTAAATATACTACTGTATATGCAATACCCTTATCCAACGCATTTGTCACTTTATTATAAAAAGTAAGCAGATTGCTAAAGCACGATCTTCCTTGAGTAAATCCATGCTGGCCTCCAAAGAGTATTTTTCTGTTGTCAACCCCTGAATCTTAGTCCTAACTAACTAACTTCTCTAATACCTTAACCACAACTCCAGACACACAGACTGGTCTGTGATTCAAAGCTTTACTCTTATCACCTCCCTTATGAATTGGAACAATTTTCCACTCTTTTGGAACTTGACCCAGTGAGAGACTCATGTTGAAAAGATATGCAAAAACTATTAACTCTCTGGCACATTCCCTCAAAACACATGGTGAAATAGCATCAAGTCCCACAGCCTTATTTACATCAAGTCTATTCATTTCCTCATATACCTCCTGCTCGCTTACTAACAGTTCCTCCTCCTTCTTTCCCACTGCTTTCAAGTTCTGCATGATGGCACATTCACAAGAATGAAATACCTTTATAAATTGCTCATTAAATATCTCAACTATATCCTCTGCAGCAGTTATCATTCCTCCGTTTTCTCCAATCAATCCCATCCTATCATAATCATTCTTTCTTCTACTGGCCACATATCGAAAAAAACTCCTTAGGATTTTTTTTGGCCGCTTTAGCTAACTGCTGCTCATATTGCACTTTTGCTACCCTTATCAAGCGAGTTGCCTTACTCGCCTGCTCTTTGTACTTCTCATGCAACTGGTTGTTATAAATACTCATTTTGTGTTTACAACACAAAATGAGTATAAACTTGTGCTATAAACTTCCTTAATACCTTCTGGAAGAAGGTATTAAGGAAGTTTTCTTCCTTAATACCTTCTTCCAGATTGCATACCTTATCTCTTGATTCATCCATTTTACACCTACTCTATTTACCCTCAACCTTTGGAATACTGTCTGATATTGCCTCCACCAAATAGTTCTTGAGTGTAGCCCAAGCAGCATTGATATCCTTTCCATCCAGTTCCTCTTTCCAATTTATTATTACAAGCTGTTTCCTGAGCTTTTCATAATTACGATCTTATAATTCCACATATGTTCCTCTCTAACAGATGTCCTTGAATGACTAGTCACCCTGCAAGTGATACCCTCATGGTCACTCTCACCAACTGGTGGAAGATTTGACAACTCATTTATAATAACATCATCTGATGAGATGATCAAATCCAATACTCTTGATCCTCGTATACCCTCCGTTATGTGCTGCCTAAGGTAATTGTCTTTCAAAAACTCCAAAAATTCATTTTCTATACCCCCAGATCCAGTCTCTTGCTTCCATATTACCATAATTAAAGTCGCCCATAATGATCACTCATTTCTTGCTAACTAGGCCAATTTGCCTATACATTTCCTTCTCGTTACCCTCCATATTACCAGGTTTATAGCAATACCAAACTAAATATTTCATTCTGTTTACTTCTACTTCACACCATACTGCCTCAAACCATGGCCATTTGCATCTTGCAAATCCATCTTAGATGGGCACAACTCATCTGCTACCATTAACAGTACTCCTCCTCCCTTTCTTCCCTGTCTATCTTCACGTAAAATATCATATCTGTTCATCTCTATTCCTGTCAGGATGTCATCGTCATCTAACCACGTCTCACTTATACCAAAATTTTTGGGGGAAATAAACTCAAGCAAAGCAACAATTTCGTTCCCCTTATTTCGAATACTTCTAGCATTAGTGAATATACATAAGAAATTATTACTGCCCCTACAAGTCCTACGAACGTCACTCCTACAATGTTGACTCTTCAATACCTTCCCCAGTCACTTCCTCTATATTACCACCAATTCTACAACTTTCCTCACACCTATATTCACCAACAGTTTGTTCAGTTGATCATTGTATTCTATCTAAAAAAAATACTTTGGTGGTGGTGGTGGTGGGGGAGTGTCTGCTTAAAAAGAATCAGCAACCACTTTTTGCACACAGCAGCAACATGACATGGAGCTGAATCCTGTTGAAATATAAATGCTTCATTATCTTGGAAAAGATAACGTGTGGAAGGCTTCAGTTTGGGCTCAAGTATTTCATTTATGTATTTTTGAGCATTTATATTCCCATTAATCATGAAAATTCTGCCCACACCTTTTGATGTCATACAACCCCACTAAGTGGGTATTTTACAGTAGGTGTAATGCAATCAGGATGCAAATCTTTTCCAATTCTTCTCCTTACATATTTTATGCCATCACTACCAAACAGGAAGATTTTGGTCTCATCACTCCAAATAACACTGTCTCATTATTCCATTGTCCAGTTAACATGGGTTTTGGCCCAGTTTAATCTTTTCAACCCTTGTTTGAGAGATAAAAATGGCTTTATTCGTGGAATTCTAGCATTTAGACCAAATTCTTGCAGTCTGTGCCGAACAGTCCTTGCACTCAACTTCACATTGTATTTCACCATTTCATCTTGTTTACACCCAGATGATTTTCTTCTGTCATGTAGGCACAGTCTCTCAATTCTTCTATCATCACTTGCTGTTGTGCACTTTTTCCTGCCTTTACCAGTTTGGTTTTGTAGTGACTGAATCTCCTTATACCTCTTCAAAAATTTAGAAATGCCATCTTTGGTTAAGTCCCCACCAATTTCTCTTTTAATTTCTTCATAACTGTAGCCTTGTAGGGAAAAAAAAAAAAAAAAAAAAAAAAAAACGCTATCATATATTACTAGAGTGCTAGAAAAGTGCTAGTTTTTTCTTAATATGACTGTCTCCCAGATCTTCGGCAAGTTAATACAGCCATATTTGTTGAGATTTGGAGTGTGTTTTAGGGCTTCTGTCGCCTCTAAGAACAATCTCTCTGATTTATATGGGTTTCTGTGTAGTACTTTTGTGTTTTTCCAGTTGATCCTGTGTGCAGGGGTATCCAGAGCATGGTCTGCTAGGCCCGACTTCCCATAATGATATTTCCGGACGTATCGTTTATGTTCGCTGATGCGGATATTCACAGTTCTTCCTGTTTGACCGTAGTAGGCTTGATTGCATGAGCAGGGTACTTGGTAGACTCCTGGATGTGATAAAGGAGGAATGCTGTCCTTGGGTGAGCGGATGCGGGTGGCTAATTTGCTATATGGTCTGAATGTAGTGCGTAGTTTATGTTTATTGAGAATTCTTGAGATCTTTTCGGATGTGCCTTTAATGTAGGGGATGGTGACTGTTTTGTTGTAGTTCTCTGTGGTGGATGGTGGGAGGGGTTTCTTGGGAGTGTTTAGTATTTTGTTTATTTTTTGTGGATTGTAGCCGTTGGCCAAGAAGGTGTGGCATAAGTGAGTGAGTTCAGCAGTAAGAGCCTTGTCATTTGAACAGATTGCTCTCGCTCTATGGGTTAGCATTTTTAATATGCCATATTGTTGAGAAGGATGATGGTGTGATTGTTTGTGTAAGTATCTGCCTGTATGTGTGGGTTTTCTGAAAACTGAAAATGATAAGGAACCATCTGGGAGACGTGTGATGAGTGTATCCAGGAAGGGCAGACAGTTGTTGGCTTCCAGTTCCATAGTAAAGTGGATTTTTGGATGTTGGCTATTTAAATGTGCTAAGAATGTTTTCAATGTCTCAGGGCCATGTGGCCAAATAGCAAGCACATCATCAACATAGCATAGCCAAAGTGTTGGTTTGAGAGTGGCTGTATTGATTGCTTGTTTTTCCAGGCGTTCTATGTAAAAGTTGGCTAGGGGGGAGAAAGGGGGGGGAGCCCATGGCTGTCCCATATCATTTTCAGTTTTCAGAAAACCCACACATACAGGCAGATACTTACACAAACAATCACACCATCATCCTTCTCAACAATATGGCATATTAAAAACGCTAACCCATAGAGCGAGAGCAATCTGTTCAAATGACAAGGCTCTTACTGCTGAACTCACTCACTTACGCCACACCTTCTTGACCAACGGCTACAATCCACAAAAAATAAACAAAATACTAAACACTCCCAAGAAACCCCTCCCACCATCCACCACAGAGAACTACAACAAAACAGTCACCATCCCCTTCATTAAAGGCACATCCGAAAAGATCTCAAGAATTCTCAATAAACATAAACTACGCACTACATTCAGACCATATAGCAAATTAGCCACCCGCATCCGCTCACCCAAGGACAGCATTCCTCCTTTATCACATCCAGGAGTCTACCAAGTACCCTGCTCATGCAATCAAGCCTACTACGGTCAAACAGGAAGAACTGTGAATATCCGCATCAGCGAACATAAACGATACGTCCGGAAATATCATTATGGGAAGTCGGGCCTAGCAGACCATGCTCTGGATACCCCTGCACACAGGATCAACTGGAAAAACACAAAAGTACTACACAGAAACCCATATAAATCAGAGAGATTGTTCTTAGAGGCGACAGAAGCCCTAAAACACACTCCAAATCTCAACAAATATGGCTGTATTAACTTGCCGAAGATCTGGGAGACAGTCATATTAAGAAAAAACTAGCACTTTTCTAGCACTCTAGTAATATATGATAGCGTTTTTTTTTTTTTTTTTCAGATAGAGGGCGCCAAAATCAGGACTCTGGTCTTTGTGTTGCTGCTACAATTTTAAGTACACCATGTTGTTTTAGTCTCGCGTATCGTGACAAACAGTGGTTTTTGTGCTCTGAAGATGCTGGTTATAATACCAGCGAAATATCAGCATCAAGTTAATAAATTAGTTATTTACTTAGTTTCTGTGTTCTATTATACCGTTAAAATAATAAACAACATATTCATGGAATCAGCCTCAGCCCTTAGGAACATGCCAAACCTCAACAAATTTGGATGCATGAGACTTCCCCAAATTTGGGATACATACATGCCCACTGGGGGGGGCACCATAAGGATTTTAGGAAAACGGTAGCTTCCTCGCTTCATTTCTCATTTGCTGTTATGTAGTACTTGTGTGCACGTGTCTTTATCTTAAGTTCCCATGATGATGGCAAAGTGCCATTGCCGAAATATTGGAAAGTATATATTAAAGTTGATTTAATTTATATTTCTAGTATTCGCTGTCAATTCCTTAAGTATTCAATTATCATAATTACTATATATATTGGATTCATATAACTAAAATACATTTAATACTTAAAAAAAAGATTTTACATGTTTGTAATGTATTATAATGCAAATGTTAAAAAATAAATATGTTTTACAATTATTTGTGTTTGAATGAAATACTGTTGTATCTTCTCCAATAATTGCTTTTGCCTGAGAGTTGGTATGCTGGTGTTACTAAAATTTTAAAAGGGGATACATAGTTACTGAAAGGTTAGGAAACACTGGCTTAGTTGATTAGTTGTAAGACTGACTTAGAAAGATAAAGAGTAACTGCACAGTACTGTATGCTTGGTCCACTGCTGTTCTTCTTATATGTAAATGATATAATGAATAGGTTGGAGTTGAGGTGGTCAGCTGTTGTTCATGTAGGAATATTTGAATCAACTGACAAATAGAAAAATGAGTGAGTGATTGTTTCATTGTAGCTTACTGTGATATGCAATTTATACTTTAATCAATTTCCATAGCTAATATTTTTACACTTTTGAAAATTCAGTGATGTAATGGTATACTGTAATCCCAAAAATGGTAGAGACAAAAGAATTTGTGACCAATGATGGACGGTGCACCAGAGTTCAGTGATCACATTGAACTCTGGTGATCAGATAATAAAGACAACAAAGAGGATTTTTGCTATGTTGAGGACACTGACAAGTAGAAACAAGACAATAATTGTTCCTTTGTGCTGTATAAAACTTTGAGCAGACTGAAACCTTGGCTACATATGTAGATTTGATTGCATGACTCAGGATTTTATGGAAATATAAGAAATGATGCAGATTTTGTATAATGAAGATAATTTTCAATAGTGCAGAAATGTTAGCAATGAGAGTTGATTAAGAAAGCATAAATTGCACTCTAGTAAATGGTCGAGATATATAAATTATTGAAAAGCACTTATCGGTGAGACATCATTAGGGGATTTTTCAAAGGTTTGTATGTGTGTGCAAGATAAACAACCTTACTACCTCTATGAAACAGGAATTACTCACCTTCAGTTAAAGGTTTCTTGGTTGGTGACCTAACAGGACTAGACATGATTCAAATCAAGAACTTTCCAACTGAAGACGAGATGTCACATTGTCCTTGCAACTGCTTTCTGGAGCAAGTGTCAAGTTTTATATTATAACATGAAAGGGTTAAAATAGGAGAACTGTTAGATTTTTACTGTTACTGTTTTGTATCTTCTTTATTGAATGAACATGTTTTTTAAATATTAGGTCTTTGCCCTCATCTTTTTAAGAGAACCCCTCATTCATGAAAGATTAGTCGTCTGCATAAAGACTTACAATTACAAGCAAAATTATCTCTTTTTTGAAACAAAATGAAATGAAGTAGTGTTCACATCATGAGCAGATGAGGCTTCTTCCTCAATGCAGCAAACTGCCCCACGGTCTCGTAAAAAGAAATGTCATGATGTTTTACTGCATATCATGATTTGTGGTGAACTATTTGGGTAGTTGGCTTACATGCACCCCCTTCTGGAGATACAGTATTACATATCTTTAAAAAGAAAACCTAAGTCTATATCAAAGTTCTTCCAGTATATTATTTATTATACTTATAAATGATAACTGCTATTATCATTATGAAATTTGCTTATAGTTTTTTTTTTTCTCCCTTCTCCTTATGGTTTTAACAGAATGCAGACTACACAACAGGCCAAGTGTTTGATTTATCTGATAAACTAGAACAATCAGAGTCGCAGCTTGGAAGAGGTGGCTTTGTATTAGGTATGGATCCTCATGAGAAACGTACAGAAGATAAACTTGCAAAGGCCACAAAAGACAGCTGCAAAACTACTATTGAAGTAATTCATGGCCTAATGTCTCAAGTTATAAAAGACCGTTTGTTCAATCAAGTGAATCGGAAGAATTAGGTTGTGTTAATTGAATATTTAATTCGTTTCGTAAAAAAAAAAAAAAAAAATGCATTCAAACGCTATATCAGATATATATGTATATATATATTTCTGTGTAGTATAATTTAAAAATTTTAATCCATTAAAATTATTTAATATTTATTTTGTTATGTATTTTGTACTGTCATTTAATTCTTTACAGTGTACTTTAAAATATTAAACAATCTACTATTGATTAATGCATCTGCTCTGAATATTTGTATTACTTTGTTTTAATCTGCCTTGCCATAAATGAATTCATACTTAAGTGTCACTTCATCTAGCTATTCTTTGTTTTCCTGCTTCCTATGAAGTTTAGAAAATCACTTATCATTTTCCATGCTTCATAACCTTCAAGATTATCTTCTTATCTTACTCGTATGAGCAATTTACACTGGTCTAATAGCCTTAGTTGCTTTGGCTACTATAGTAACAACTACTCATATATCCTGTTGTAGTTGTTGTTTTTCCCTCAACCTTATGGTTGGTGGGGGGGTAGCAGTATGCTACTTTACTAGGGAATATTGATTATCATACAAGGTGGTTTCCCATTGTCTTCCTTGCTCTACAGTAAGTATTCATGTCTGTAGATGTGTGTTTAATGGGCCAGTTTGCCCATTAAACACACATCTACAGACATGAATTTTTTTTAAGGTTTGTTTTAAGGGATGAAAAACCCTCCACCTCCGTATGAGACCAGCTGACTCACCTTCAGTCAAAAAGACCTGATCAAGGTTCCTTGCATCATGGATGGGAATCAAACCAAGGTCTTTCTGACCAAAGGTCTTTGTCTATACCAACTGAGCTACAGAGGCTCATCATACATCCTAACAAGAAAAATTACTTAGCGATATACTGATGACCTTCTGATTTTAAGTGATACTCTAGGGATGTGATATCATGGTTAGTAACTGATTTGGGTGCAATGATCTGTCTCCTCTTTAACCCGCTGGCAAAAAAAAAAAAAAAAAAAAAACTGGTGTCCCAAAGCTAAAGACAAACTACATTTTTACCTGATGAAAAAAATTTCATGGCTACAGCCAAATGAGGACATAAATTATACAAAAATGTGTTGTAAATTTCATACAAATTAAATTGCAATATGTTTTTGGCAAAATTTACAAATTTCCTAAGGATGCAATTAAGGAATTAATGTGCAGTGCTTGCACAAAACTATGCAGAGAGATATTTCAGTATGGAATATGTCCACCCCGAACTGCGTTGCAGCTCTCACAATGTCATAGAATTATTTATCATTCTATCTAAAAGTGACCATAGGTTTTGGTCTTGACCAAATGTCATACCATGCTTAGCACCAAGTTATTCAGAAGTTCTTGAAGCAAACTGGCTTGCTCCTATAGAGCAAGGCCTTCTTTGTTTTCTGAAAGGGAATTTTGAGCAGTGATGCATTTCCCTATTGTGTCCCAAACATGTGCTATAGGGTTGAGATCTGGGGAGCTTGCTGGCCACTCTAATTGATTAATATCCTCAGTCTCCAGAAGTCTTCACCAGTCATAGTCCCTTTTTTCCAGCACTTGCAGCTCATCATCCATTAAGCATGATGCCTCCCGACACCATGACCCCAGTATTGCCATATCTATCCCTTTTAAGAACATTCTCATGATGGGAAGTAGTACCACTTTCACTTCAGATGAAGTGTTGTCAAGAATTTGAGGAAAGAAAAAAATGACTCTCACCTGTAAAGCCTATTGGTGTCTTGTCCAATATTTTATGGTACAACACCATTGAAAACGTGCTCTATGATGAGTTGTGGATAAAGAGATGCAGACTACAGGTCTTGAGGCATCTGGGCCTACTTGTTGCAGATGTCTTGCCACAGTTTGTCAAGATATCTGCGTACCTATGCTTGAATGAAGCCGACCTGCTGTGGTGCATCAATTACATTTTGCTGTTATAACCAAAAATCTGTCTTCAATCTCTGTGGTAGAGCAAGGGCGATCTCTTAGCAAACTTCTGGAATACATTATGCGTAGGTTATGCAGACGGTGTGGTGTGGAATTTGTGGACGTGTGGAATGAGTTTGAAGTGTGAAAGGACTTATACAAGATGGATGGCCTGCATTTGAACACAATATAGGGGTGGGACTAAGGGATCACTACATTTCATGTATACTAATGCCAGGAGTATTAGGAACAAGAAGGAAGAATTTTTGGCCTTGATTGGCTCTTCCTGGCCACAGGTTATTGGCATTAGTGAAACATGGCTGATGGAAGAAGATATAGTTAGTGGGATAGAATGTGTAGGTTATAGTGTGTTTAGGAGGGACAGAGAGAATAAAATGGGGGGAGGGGTATTATTGATGATAGCTGATGAACTGCAGCCAAGGAGAATTGAAGTTGTATCGCAGGATAGTGAAAGGAGCTCATTTGAGGCTATTTGGTGTGAGATTGAGACTGGCAGAATAAAATATCCAGTTGGGTGCTGCTATAGACCAGGTGATGGAATAGATGGTGGAGATAGTATGCATAGGGAAATTGATGAAATGAGTGGAAGGAGGTAATTATTATGGGGGATTTCAACTGTGGTAACATTGATTGGAAGGAGGAGAGGACACATGTGAGGAAGGAAAAGGATTTTATTCAATTATTAAGGGATAACTTTCTGAGACAGCATGTAATTGAAAATACTAGGGGTGTGAAAGTGCTTGACCTGGTAATAGCATCTGAGAATTTGACTGTAATGAATATGACCATGTTGCCACCTATTGGTGAGAGTGATCATAAGGTCTTGACCTGGGAGGTGGCTAAAGGTGTGGAATTTTCGATTAAGACAGGGTATATGTGGAATTACCGTGCTGGCAAGTATGACAAGCCTAGGAGATTGCTTGGATCAGTGCCATGGCATGTACAACTGCAAGGGCTGGACGTCGATAGAGCATGGGAAGTGGTCAAGGAGCATTTACAGGAGGTAATGGCTGATTGTATACCTAGGGTCCGAATAGTAAAACAAGTAGGAGTTAAATGGATGAATAACACCATTAAGTGAGCTGCAAAAAAAGAAACAACTATGGAGGGAATTTAAAGAAAGGGGTGACCTGCAGGCACACGAACGGTATAAAGTGCAGGCCAGAAAGGTAACGAGTGTGGTAAAAAAAGCAAAAGCAGATTATGAAAGGAAACTAACTTTGCAAGCAAAAGAGAATCCCAAACAGTTCATTCAATATGCTGCAAGTAAGAAAAAAACTGTACACGGCAAAATGATTTTAAGGAATGACAATTGTAAAGAGATCACTGAATCAGTCGATATAGTGGAGTTACTGAGCGCGCACTTTGCAAAAGCATATCATCCAGGTGGTGACATTGAAAAAATGAAGGAACCATTAGTTTATACAGGAATAGTGATGAATGAAGTGGAGGTGACTAGTCTATTACAGAACCTTAATGTGAACACATCTGTGGGATTGGATGGTATACCAGCACGGGTCTTGCGTTAAGCGGCTAAAGAATTATCAGTGCCCTTGACCATGTTGTTTAATCTGAGTGTCAGGTCTGGTTTAGTCCCGAAGGTGTGGAAAGAGGGGAAAATAGTTTCACTGCATAAAGGAGGATCCAAGACTACGGTTGCAAATTACCGACCGATCAGCATATCAGGAGTCGTTGTCAAGGTCTTAGAGAAAGTAGTCAAGAGAAAAATACAGGAATGGATTGATGAAAATGAGATACTGTACAGGGGACAGCATGGCTTTGTGAAGGGTAGATCATGCTTCAGTAACTTGCTCAAGTTTTATAACAAGGTGATGGCTGAACTGGATAAGGGAAATGGGTTTACAGTGATAATGCTGGACCTGGCAAAGGCGTTTGACAGGATACCACTTGGAATACTAATCTGTAAACTACAACATATGGGAATGGATATAGGATTGGTAGATGGAGAGATATCAAAGAGTAGTTTATTCAGGAGTAGAGTCCAAAAGACGGCCTGTGACTAGTGGTGTGCCGCAGGGTTCTGTTCTTGGACCACTGCTGTTTAATCTGTTCATTAACGATATAGGGAAGGATCTAAGTGGAACAATTCATTTGTTCGCTGATGATGCAAAGTTGGGTAGGGCAATAGTGAATGCAGAAGATGTCAAAGTCTTGCAGGATGACTTAGATTGGAGTTCTGGGCTAAGGAGAATGGATGTCAATTTAATGTGACAAAATGTAAGGTTATGCATTTTGGGGTGAAAAGATTAGCAGCAGTATACCACATTGGTGGAACTGTATTCCAAGAGATTGATGAGGCCAGGGACTTGGGAGTGTTGGTGGATAGGGAGATGAAGTTTAGGGGGTACACTGCAAAAGTAGCTAAATCAGCTCATCAACTCACTTGGTTGTTGAAAAATACCTTGACGAGCAGAGACAAGCAAGTTATTGTACCTCTGTACCGAGCCTTGATAAGACCTCATCTCGACTACTGTGCCCAGATTTGGTCACCTCGGTTCCTTCTTGATGGGGAGGAGGTGGAGAGGATCCAGAGGCGAGTGACTAAGATGATAACAGGTCTATGGAATGAACCATATGAGAACAGGTTGAAGATTTGTGGGTTGCAGAAACTAGTTGATAGGCGGAGAAGGTATGATTGAGACATTCAAATTGCTAAAGGGATTCTATAGGATTAATTCAGAGGATATTTTTGAGATCAGGACTGGTGGTGGGAGAACTAGGGGATACCTATGGAAGCTGGGCAAGAATGTGGTTAGCAGGGGTGTTAGAGCTGGGTTCTTTACTTTTAGAGTGGTAAATGAGTGGAATAAGCTGCCAGAGTCTGTTGTGAGTGCTATGACGGTGAACGAGTTCAAGACAAGGTATGATAGATACTGTGAGAATGTAATCGCATAGTTGTGTGGACATGATGTTTAGGGCCTCCCTCGATGAGTCTAAGGACTCCTGGAGTCACCCGAAATAATAATAATAATGTCAATAGTTTGAAATGTTGCCCAGAGCCTGGATACAATACTATATGAGATTACACACTCTGGCAATATTATTCTCCAGCCTTTCAAGCTTTCCAATAATTCTTCCCTGTGGGAAATCATCTGGATGATGTCTTTGAGCCATTACAAGACATCCAAGTTTGCAACTTTACTCCTTCAACAAAAACACTTCCTTTAAACACAGTTAGTTAGCACAACCTTTTGCCTTTTAACTTGTTAAATGCTGCCATATGACCCCCTTTGTGCACAATTCAAAAAATTGATTGTGTACCTGCTTTCTGCTTGAAATTGTCAGTTATACAAATTGACACAAGCTGATTCACTGAATTTTTGGTTGTAATCTTCAGAAATAGTATTCATCTTTAGATTTTGAATGCCAGTATATGTATACATAGGCTGTTCAATAAGTAATAAGACTATATTTATGCAGAAAACAAATTACCTTTAATCATCATCACATGGTCTTTTTCGAAGTAACTACTGTGAGACGCGATGCATTTGTCCCAACATTGCGTCCTCTTCTTAAACACATGTGAGAGTCCATTTTTTGAGAGTTCTTTCAAAACCGCCTCTGCAGCTTTTACACATGCTTTGTTGCTTTCGAAATGGCGGCCTCTTTGTGGTTTCTTGGGCTGTGGAAACAGCCAGAAATCGCACAATGCAAGATCAGGACTGTATGGAGGGTGTGGTAGGATATCTGTGTTGTTCTTCTGCAAAGCGTCCACTACACAAAGCAATATGTGGCCTTGCATTATCGTGGTGCAATAAGAAGCCATTCTTCAGCAATGGATGCTTCCTTTTGACGTGCTTGATGATAATTGCTGCTGTGTTGATCATTGTCTCTGTGATGGACGTTGAAGGTATTCCCTCACGTTCAAGATCTTCCACATTTTGCCTTCCTTCCTTAAAAGTTTTATGCCAGCGAAAAACACTTGCTGTCGACATTGCTTCATCGTGGAAAGCTTTGCGTTTGATGCCGATTTTTGCAAACGTACACAAAATTTAATTTCATAACACTGTTCCAAGGACGCTTCCGTTTCGAAGACTGGTCGCACCTCATAGGCGTGCCGATGAGCACTTGCGTTTAGTCACGTGACACTCTGGCACATCCGCCCGTATACGCCATCTATCAATCTCTTTTTAATACATACAGCAGCAACATTTCTTTATTCCACAGAAATTAATATTGTGATGAGTGGCTTTGCCACAGTAAAATTATTATTACTTATTGAACAGCCCACGTATATTATCATGGATTAATTAATGGTTGTATAATCTGGTCCTGTCCTATTCTAGAGCACAAACATGATGCAAAATATGCTTTCAGGCTAAATATGCCTCTAATAAGCAGGGTGGTCTCATTTCCATAGTAATTCTGCTTTTCAACCCATGGTGAGTTTGATGCCCCCCCCCCCCCAACACACACACACACACACACTGACGTGCAACCTAAAGACTTTCACAGGCATTAGTGCCATTGTAGATGTGTAACTCCAACTGTACGTTGGAAAGCAGAGTTGATATCTGCTCGGCCATCCAAGTCAGCATCACCCAAACTTCAAGTGGTGGAGATCTTGACTGCAATCAAATTTTGATTACCAAAAGTGGTAATCAAAATTTATTCTAGTCATCAGCTGGAGAAACATTTTTTGAGGCCTTTTTCAGCTGCTGGCAATAGTCACTCGCATCATTCTACTACCCAAATAAGTAGTGTTTTTTTTTTTCTCTTTCAAAAGTAACATTCATTTTTAACTACAGTTAAGCAAATCAGCTGTATAACATACAAATCATCATATGCAGATAAATAATATTTAAAATTAGGAATATTGCTTTTGTCTAGTCAATCTTTCTCTTCGAGCCTTGTCATATGCACTTTCAAGGTCTACAGAACCTAAATGTCAATTCTTGTTATATTTCCATGATTCATTGACTATTTGCCATAAAGAAAAAAAAATTGGTATTGGAAATTCCTATATGGTTGAACTCAGTTTTTTTTTTCCTGAAACTTCAACAAATTTTATTAGCCGCTATTTAAATTAAGGGGATATTAATTCCCACATTGTTTTAAAACCGAATAAGAAACTCAAAGATTGGAATCAAAGAGTTTCGTGCCGAATATAGTAACTATAAACATATCGGCGACTGCCAGTGTAAACTAAAGCACATGGTTCAAGTATGTAGTACAAACTAGGGCAGGTCGTAGCAAAGACAACTAGTAGCAATGTTTACATTGCCAAAATGAAGCCTATTGGCTCTTTAAATTTTAAATATTTTATTAGCCACTTCTCAAGTATGCTTTTATAAATCTTAAACAGTGTGTTCAGTAAGGAAATTCCTCAGTTATTTTCAATTTCAGTTTTATATCCTTTTATAGATAGATTACTCAAAGAGCCCTACTTCAGTTATCTGGAATCTGACCTTATAGGCTATCTGAATTATGCACAGCAGCCACTGTGAAATTTATACATCTCATTATATGAGCGTTTCTAGTTCACACTGCAGCTGCTTTTCAATACTTGAGATTTTTGATAGTTTTTTCTATTTCAAATATTGATATGTATTATTGATTGTGTTTCTCTTTAATATCTTTTGCCACTTCTTATCACATTGAACAATATACTCCAGGTACCCAGAATAACCTTGTCTTCACTTTTTGTATCACCTTTATCTGTGGTTTACGTATTAATAATACTCTCTTCTCCATTTAAGTTTTTCATTTTCTTCATAGTATATCTTCAGGATATTTTACTTTATCCATAACGCTAATTCAACTACCCTCACACATAACTTTTTTTTTCTCTATGTGCTCTAAGAATGCATGCTGATTTACTTTTTAGAGACTTTCAGTATGATTTCCTTTTTTCTAGAATAAGCCCCAAAGAAGTTCTTATTTTTATACATTGCAGACTTCACCACATACCTCACTGACAATCAATCTTTTCTATCTCTCTCAAGTTATAGGTTTGTTCATATTTTTAATTCTGTATCACATTTCTTTCATATGGTATTTATTACGTGAGTCTACAATTCACTCCTGAAAGCTGCTCAACAGTGATTCTTGTGGCCTTTTGACAGAAAAGCATAAAAAGCATATTAAATAACCTGAACACTACGAAGTCGTCTGTTCCTGATGGCATCTCTTCTCTTGTACTCGTATGTTATGTTCTATAACTAACATCTGTCCTCTATCATCTATTCAATCTTCTGTACTCAGCTGGCATCTATCCCATCTCAGTGGTAGCTAAGATATAATCCAACCCATTCCAAAAATATGTAAACAAAACCCAACTGACCAGTTGCCATCACCTCAGTCCAATGGCACACCCAGATAGGGGACCAAGGGGCTCTGGCTTCCCCCAAAAGAAAAAGGAAAAAAACACTAGAAAATTTTCCAAAAATCTTTTCCTAATTAAAATTATTATTTTTTTAATTTATGTTGTGTCGTGTCTTCTATTTCTATACTACTTATGAATTAGTGGTCACATAAGGTGGGAATACCCTATAGCTCTCAGGAATCACAGCCGCTGTGAACGCAAGGCGAAGTATTGCTCGGTCGGAACGAGCGCTATTTCGTTTGCCCGAGCCCTACCAAAGGAGATCAACATTATCATGTATTAGCGATCACTGCAGATGCTCAATCATAGGTCACATGCAATGTGTATTATATATTCTCAAATCATCTACTTAACTCGACCCCCCTCCCCAAGATTAAATCTTGAGTGGTCTTTCCCCCCCCCCACCAAGATTAAATCCTGAGTGCACCACTGCCTCAGTCCTCTCCAAAATAATGGAGAAAGTTATCAATGGTCAACTTCTTCACTTCCTAGAAGATCACCAGTATGGATTCTGCCAATCCATATCTATGGCTGATATCTTAGCTTACATCACTCGCCACTGGAGATGTGCCATGGAAAGGTTTTGAGAAACGTGCTGTTACCCTTGACATTTCCAACACTTTCAATCATGTTTGGAATCAAGGTCTGCTTTGCAAATTGCCTTCCTTCAGTCTACCTGCCATCCTCTGATTTATACTTATTTTTCTTGCAGTGCAGTGTTTACTTTTATTCTACTTAGAACTAAATGATCACTTACTATTCAATTCTCTGCATGCTTTTGTATCTTGACTAAAGATATCACTGTTAACAACAACATTGTCAGAAAACCCTTTGTGTCTTGTGTTCTCTCCATATGAATTTGTGCACATCTGTATGTCGCAACATGATGTTAGTAATGACTAGACTGTGTTGTTCTTTCCTCCAGATTTTCTCTAAACCTTTCTGGATTCATTTTTTACTCTGCTATTTAGGTATCCAACAAGAACTAGCTTTTCCTTCTCATATCAGCTGTACTCTAATGATTCAGTTGAAATTTGTCTACTGCTGCTACTATTACCACCTTGGTAACATCTTCTATTGGACCTTAGGCACATGTCTTATTGTCCAACAGATAAAATTATACAAGAGTGGGCATGTGTGTGTGTGTGTTATATTATCAGTCTTCTTCAGTTGACTGCAAATCCAATCTAGTTTTGCTGATGACAGTACATTACACTCGTCTTTCTCATTTGTAGTCATCTGGAGAAGATTGAATAATTTGATAATAAAGATTAGTCACCCTTAGGAATAAGTTGAGTATGAACCAATTTCCAAGCTGCCGGATAAAGGAGAGAGAGAGAGAGAGAGTATTAATGCAGCACAAGTTTGCAGAAGAAAGTTTGTTCGTGGCCCTTTCAAAATGAGTTTTTAATGTATTGCTTCATTCAATATTTAGTATTAACAGAAAAGGAAGATTTTTTACAAAAGATTAATTTTTCTCTTGAATAGTTGACATATATCCTGGAAATTCAAGACTTGAGATATAGCCTGAATGAATATTTATAGGAATTATTTCAGTATGCAAAAATGTTTTCTCCTTATGTTTGTGTATATATATATATATATATATATATATATATATATATATATATATATTATCATTCCCAAAATCTCTGATACCATGCACAGACAAATGGTTAGAAGACAAAAGGAATTTGTGTTTTGTGAAGACCTGAAGATTGTAATCATATGGGGGGGGGGGGGTATGGTGAAGACTGTTTCAGAGAGCAAGGAATGAAGGATGAGAAATTTATTAGATGAGTCTGTAGTTAAATTGTATATAGTATTAACCAGCATTTGCTCATGTTCATGTATGATTAGAGAAAGTGGAGGGATAATAGCAGCACCAATAGAAAAGACATTGCAGTAGAGGAGTAACTGGAAGAGTTGGTGAAGGAGTGGTAATCGATTAGGCAAATTGCTTGCTTGTAAATGCATGCATTCTGAGGGGAGGACTTAGATGTACCACCCCAAATATGAGAACAGTATTCTAAGGTAGGGAAGATTTTAGCTTCTTAAAATGTTGGAAGTTGAGTAAGAAAGAAGCTATTTGGGACAAGAAGGATACCAAGTTTCTTGGAGACCAAAGAGGCTGTTGACTTGATGAGCTTATATCAGGATACATTTGATGAGTTAACCCATGAAGAGAAAACTGAACCTGATTGGGTGAGAAGAATGTCAAAAGTGAAATAGAGAAAGGTCTGGAAATGAGAGGATTGCAATTTTGGTAATATTAAAATTCAGGTTCTCACTCTGCTTGAAAATGGCAAGGAGATCAGTTTTTAATGCATTAGTTAAAGAAGAGCTTGAAAAGTGAATTGCCTGATCATTAAAAGATTTTAAAAATGAAAAAAAGAGGAGAGTATTATCATCAGCAAGGCTAGCTATGGATGGGGTTGTATGGCCAAGAGAGATCATTGATGTGTACGTGAAAGCATCACCCTGAAGTACACCAGCATTAACTGAAAAATCTGATGTAGCCATCCACCATGACTCATGTATGTCTGGAGAAGAAGCCAGCAAGCCATTCACAAAAGGAAGTAGGAATACCATAAGATATGGTATTCCTACTGTGTAATGTTATACCATGATAGAAAAAAAATCAACAATAGATTAAAACCTGACAGCCCAGAGGACATCAGCCACATTTATGCTTAAAAGTATCATAGGTGAAGATATCGAGAGATCATATTACAAGAACTGAACCGAAGAAAAATTAACACAAAGAAAGCAAAAAGTTGTAATGGTTGGGTTGCATAAAAAAGAAGGATATAAAAGCAACAAACGAATTTCAAAGTGGGCAGGAGTGGCTCGTGCATAGGCACTGCAGAACTGCAGCATCCCCAATTTTTCTCGATATATAAATATATTTATTAATTTATTTATATTTGCTTGTAATATTTAATTTTATCATCAACAACCCTTTACAATTCTCTTATTTTGTATAAAAAATAATAAAAATACATCTTATAGCACTTAGGAGGGCGAAGGACTCTAGCAGCACCGTGTTTACCACAGCGTCATTATTGCTACGCACGCAAGCATATGCACGTCATAGTGAGATGCGAGCTATTAGCGTAATGCGGCACTGTCTGTTGCGCAGTTCCACTGTTTTTTATTAGTGGCTGTGCACTTCGCAATCATATGACTGGAAGGAGTGTCCCAGGTTTCGATTCCCGTCGAAGACGTGAGGAATTTGAGGATCTTCCTCAGCCATGGCCAAGTTAGCCGATCTTGGGCGCGGGCAGTAGGGTTTTTCCCGCCAGTTTATCAGGCGTTTTTCATTCCGCAAGCAGACAAACCGGCCCCGTAAACGCACACGGATCTACAGCCATAAATACATAACCCCCCATGAGGGGACTCAACTCTTCCCAATAGGGACGGGGGAAAAAAAAGGGAGGAAACTCCATACGAATAAATAAATAAATAAACTGTTTATATGCAGTTTGCGCCAGTAGTAGGGTGTTCGTAGTGCTTATCGTGTTTACCCCATCTCTTTAAATATTTGGACATTACGATTAAAGGATTTAATTGTAATGTCCAAAAATTGTAAATCCATTCCTTTAATTACAATTAAAGGAATGGATTTTTTCATTTTTGAGTAATTTTGAATTATACTAAACGATAATACACAATATTTTTTCATGAAACAAAAGAAGAATATATTTTATTTTTAAGTAAGTTTGAATTATACAAACTATAATTTTATCGATAATAAACAATATTTTTTCATGTTAATTTTTTTTTTTAATTTTTATCATAAATTTTATATTTTATCCAAACACGTACACACTGTACTTACAATGTGTATGTATATTTCGAAAGTTGTAGCACCCCTACGATTTCAAGCCACGAGCCGCCACTGAAAGTGAGGTAATCAGATAAAGGGGATAATTTAAACTAGATATGCTAACAAAATATCGGAATGATTTTTAACGATTCACAGATGCATTTGTGATAACTAATGCTGAAAGTTTTATTTCTGGCAAGAAACATAGATACTGTTTTATGTTTAATAATAATAATATGAAGTAAATAATACTTAATAAAATGGAGTAGGCAAGACTGTTTTAGCCATAACGTTTTGAAGATTGTTAAACAGACAGTCTCCGTACTTAACTGTTATTGATGTGATTTCATATAAACATCAGGGGAAGTGATTACGAGACAACTACTGCATGTTTCTAATTCTGGAGTAAAAAGCTGTATATTGCTTTGTAAAATGTATCACCTAAATGTAGCATTTCAAACAGCCTTTCCATTGGCATTTTATCAATTTTTTTTTCTTTTCTAAAACAACTCAAATACCCATCCTTTTTTATATATATTTCCATAATTTTTTGCCTATTCGTTCTCAAAATAAAACTAAAAAACATTTATCATGAACATAAGTTACTTCTGTGGAAAAAAATACTAATATAAAAAATTAGTATTATATAAAAAATACGAATATAAAAATCTCCTGGCATAGTGATTATATATATATATATATATATATATATATATATATATATATATATATATATATATATATACACACACTGATGTGAACGAAAGATCTCGACGAGTTGCTTGGCTACCTCCGATTGCTGAAAGTTAAAAACCATTAAAGGATTTTAAAACGAATATAAGTTTCTTCTCTGATTGGCTACCAGTGAAGATTGAACAATGATTCCTTGAACTGTCCACTGAGTCTCCAAAAGCTAGATACGGTATCAAGGCCTCGCCTACTCCCTATAATGGAATAAAATGAGTTAGCTGATTTATTTATTTATAAGTTTCTTATTAAAATATATTTTGCAAAAAAAAAAAAAAAAATGTTTTCGAAATCACAATGTACTATTATCCCATCTCCGTTTATTATTGCAGAATAATACTGAAATTCAAAAAATAACAACTACACAAAAAATGTTTAGAAGATGCTCTAATAGCTGAAAAACGAATTTTAATCTCTTCACTCTGCAAAATCGATTGTAGAATACTCAAAGGTACACAAAATTCAAAATTATTAAGAGCCTCCACTTTTAACTTTTGACAGAATATGGCATGGAAGGCTGTTACATGAACTGGAGAAGATGGATTGGATTCTAAAACTATTGCCATGGCTAAGAGAATGGTTGCCTGACAGATATCAAAACGTCGTATATACGAGGAGAATGAATCTGCACGATTCAATGGTGTGCCTCAAGGACAGTCCTTTTGAGAATGCAGAATGATTTGAGTAGGCTAGAACTGTGGGCATGTGAAAATGGCTATCAGTTTGATGTTAATAAATGTAAGGTCTTCGGGATGATTAAATATCCAACATCATATTATGTTGGTGAGATTATGCTAGAAGAAGCTGATAAGGCTATGGATCTGGGAGCTTTAGTAGACAGGAAGTTGAAGTTCCAGGGTCATATAGCAAAAATTGTAAATACAACTCAGAGATGATTGCAATGAATCTTGACATGTCAACGAACCTTGACATGTAAAGATAAGGAAGTCGTTTTTCCTCTTTACAAGTCCTTGATAAGACCTCACTTGAACTATTTGCACAGGTCTGTCTCCTGATTTCCTCATTGATTCTGATACAGCAGGGAGAGTACAAAGGAGAGTATGTGTGTTGAAAATGATATCATTATTGTGTAATACTGGCTAGGTTATGAAGACAGATTAAGAATTTGTAGGCTGCAGACATTAGCAAACAGGAGAAAGAGGGGTGATATGATTGAGACTTAAAAACTTCTGAAAGGGTTATACAGAATTTCATTAGATGCAATTTTCAATATTATGAAGGGTGGGGAAAAGGTGTTAGGGCATCGTTGGAAGTGCAGAATGAATGTTATCAAGAGGGGGGGGGCTAGTTTTTCACTCATAGAGTAGTGCGTGATTGGAATGGACTGCTATTCCACGTTGCGTATGCAAATAGCGTGAATGAAATCAAGAACATATATGAAAACTGATGCGAATAGTATGGCCTCCCTCAATGAGTTACTGACTTCCTGGAGGTCTCTCTAAATAATAATAAAGTGCCTCTGAAATGCTCGAAGATCGTGAGAGATTTCGATCGCCTACCTACTGATTACAAAAAGGTGAGGCAAGAGAGTATAAAGTCTCTTGAGTCTCTGAGACTCAAGACACTTTATTCTCTCTTGAGTCTCAGTATTCAGTGTGTACCAATGATGGCAAAGAGTTGAAATCTTTTTTAGGTGACAAGATATTATTGTAAAATCTGCAGTCTAATTTTGGTGTCACTTTGTTCCATGTGGGAGTGTTAACTAATGCCTTCTCAGAAATTCTTAAGAGTATTTATGTTTTTCTTTTCTCTTCTATAAGTTCAATAAACCGACCTGAATGGAGACACTTTGACAGATATAAATAAGAAAAATCACAATCTCCTACCATTATATGAGCCAAACCTCTTGGACCTAGAGAAAAAGCCTCATGATCTAAGTAAAAGAGAAAATAGGTTTCTATATCGCCAACACCTTTCAATTTACCAAAAGCGACAGGAAGTCATAAATTTCTGAAAATTAAAATCAACTCTTTCTTCACCTCTTACAATCTTCGCGCTTCAATGCATATTCGTGAACAACAGTTTCTTGAAAACCATGCAAAATATTTCTCTAATTGAGTATTAAAATTCAACGCAAATGGTATGTCTTCTGCAGACAATAGTTCATGACAGTTATTGCAAAGCAATGGTTACCTTATTTTTATTATATTTATTACTGTTGTTGTAAAGATACGAATATCGGAGGTTTAGGAAAACGAGATAACAGCAGTAAACTGCTGCACACTTACACAATGCCTATAAAAATTATCAATAGCCATGGGGTCAGTTCTCTCTGATGGCTAAGGATAAAGGCTGTCTGCCACCCTCCCTTGCTTTTTAATTTAGTTGAGACTAAAAGAGCTTGTGTACTCCCTTTGAGAGAAAAAAAAAAACAGAAGAGGAATTATCTTTATTTATTGTTATAAATTTTAGTAACAAAGCAACATAACTTTTTAACAAACTTTGTTTTTTGGATTTGACATTTGCTAATTTTCGACAATAGTGACTCCTAAGTTCAAGATAATCGACCATTTTGCCCACTCTATTTCAGACAATAACATATTCTGTTAGGTACCAATAGATGGCAGCATTTGTTTGCCGGTCTCTCCTCATCGGTTGTCGCTTATAATTACTGATAGTCCTAAGCCAGCTGTGGAAATTACACTGCCCACTAAGTCTCCAAAAGTTAGACAGGATTAGCCTTGCCTACTCCCTATATGGAAATAAAAGACATCAGGGTTTTTTTTTAAATAAAACTTATGAGCAATTAATAGTAATCACTTCCCAAGACTTAGAGATTAGCATGTGGTTATCGTTAAGGTTCGGAAGATTTCATAGCATTCCACATTTTTCAAGGATAAGATCAGATCATATCACCTTTTCTATTTTGGACAGATTGGCCATTCTTTATTTGTCATTACATCTCATGCTATTGACACCAGGCACAGATTCCTTTGGAACCAGACAAAGATTCTTCGTTCCAGCGAAGTTCAGATATTTTCGCCTTTTTTCCTTTAACACCAGAAACGCTACGAAATCGGTTGAACCCTAACCACTCAAACTGAATGGTGCAAAATTATACAAATTAAAAGAGGTGCTACGTAAATAAGATCCGGCATTATTTCAAAGCCGAATGTAGAAACTACGAAAGTTGACCAGAGAGTTTACTGGAATACAATCCCCGGCATTCATGAGTTGCCTTAGTATGGACTCCTTAGAATACATAGGCGCCGCTCAGGTATCTTTTGAGAAGGTTTCACTGACCTGACAGCTGTTACGAACTTGTTGGTTCTCTTCAGATATCCGGTAGAAACCTTAAGAACAAGAGTTTTTGCTCTCTTATGTGTAAACAGTGAACGTTTTTTGTAAATATGCGTAGCATACATATTCCATTACTATTATTTATTAACCTATTTATATTCTCCAAATTATCAAAGCATAAATTATATTCATTACTGACCACAGGAACTTCTTCTAGGCTTCATTTATTTCCAAGCAATCAATTTTTGAAGTGAGTGAGTAGAATTTTCTCCTTCCTTAAGAAACTCTAGTTTTTTCTTTCTGCAACTCTAAAAATTGACCCTAGAACACTTACAAATAATACCTTCCGCTGTATGAACGGAAAATCCGCCGTAGGAAAATTCGACGCAAATATTTTTGTCGTAAACGTTTACGCCATAAGACATTTTGCATTATTTTTTGTAAATAATCAATGGATGATAAAGGGTATTATAAAATCATTAAAAAGGCAAATGTTTATTAAGACGAATGTCAGTGATACATAACATAATAAAATCATTTTAGAATTGTGCAAATTAAAAGAAATGCTTCGTATCGTGTTGAATTCAGCATCTGTTTGATAGCGTAACTTCAAACAAATGGCAACAATTTTGTGATAAAGATTTTGCGCCATATGAAATAAACAATCTGTTATAGTTATTGATGTAAATATGTTAAAAAAAGCGTTGATAGTTGCTTTCTCGAAGTTAACTTTAATGTTTCGGGATCTAATGATGACGTAATCTCTTTAAGGCACTGAATAATCTGCTGTAAGTTAATTCCGATTTGCCAGAAGCAAAGCAAAAAAACGCCATGGAATCCTTAGGGGCCTAATGCCAGTCTCATGCTTGGATAAAGGAGGAGGATCGGTCAGAGGAGTGTCGATGCTCTGACCGTAAAGAAAAAACACGATTGTTTTCTGATGCCTATACGATCAACAGCTACAACATGCTGGCTCAGACGGCCTGGATCAACAAGGTCCGCGATACCAATCAAGCGATCGGGGTTGGAACGAAAAGTGGGATAAAAGGAAAAAGAAGCTGAAATTAGCAGAACTATTATCAGTAGAAACATGGAATGTACTGACACTTTGTATGGCAGGAAAACTAGAATTGCTTTACTAGGAAATGAAGAGATATCGGTGTGATATACTAGGACTAGCGAAGTTGCGATGGACATCAGTAGGAAAGATAAATAGATCGAGAAAAGGTCATAGCATGACACCAAGCATAAAGCAGGAGTTGGTTTCCTTCTTAGCAAAAAAGCTATAAAGGCACTTTTAGGTTACAAACCAGTCAATGAACGAATCATAGCAGCAAAATTTCAAGCAAAACCATTTAATATATAAATAATCCGTATATATGCACCCACATCTGACAGCACAGATGTGGATATTGTCTTATTTTACAAAGATCTGACAGAGACAATAGAACAATACCAAAGCAAGATGTATTAATTAATGAAGGGCATTCCAATCTCCTTGTAAAATATGGTTTCAGAGAAAGAAATGAACGAGGTGAAAAAATGTTAGTATTTTCTGTGGACCACGAGATAATGATCTGTAACACAAGATTCCAGCAAAAGGAGTGTAGAAAATGGACGTGGCGATCAAATGATGGGAAAACCAAGAATATGATTGATATGATTACGATTAAAAGAAAATGGTCAACATCAGTACAACAGTGTCGAACCTTTCAAGGAGCAGATATAGACTCGGACCATAGTTTAGTGATTGCAAACATCAAGTTGAAATTAAAAAAGAAATATAAACCCCATCATCAGAAACGAAGAAAATATAGCAAGAATAAGTGAAGGAGAAATAGGAAGAGGGTACAGAACATTGTTAGAAGAGAAACTTAAAAGTGTGGACAAAAACAAATCTAATCTAAGAGTGATGAAAGCGACAGAAGATTCAGTTGAAGAGACAGTACCAAAAGAAGAGAAGATCAAGAAGAAATGGAGAGATCAGTGGACACATCTTCAGGAGTGATACCTTCATCTATCCCACATAGAACAACCTTCAGGTTCTTTTCGCTTGGTAAAGTGAAGGTGTGATATGGGACGTTAGCATTGTCCATAAATCTGGTCATCTGTCTGTAATCCGAGACAGTAGTGGGTTGTATTTTAACTCCCTCATCTGAGTTTTTAGCCCATGACAATGAGATGTTTTGTTCTCTGAGGGCTGATGAGACAGGGATCCATTTTTCCTTATCCCTTAATATTACAGGTGGTATCTTTTCTTTATGACCATTCCCTGTTGTTTTGGGTTCTTCCGCATTGGTGGAGATTTTCCTCTTCTTTTTTGACCAATTGGAACTCTGTATCTGTTTCCAAGGTATGATATCTGCTGTCTTGGGATGTAGCATCTTCCATATTTGGGGAGTGTGCTAAATCTGATTGCGTCAGAGTTATGGGCTCTTCATCCATGTCAACTATATTTTCCTCTGTGACTGCTGTGGGGGGGGGAATGTGTCAAAGAGCTTGACTTTTCCTGGCCAATTATCTCTCAGCAGCTTTCCTAGTCTGAGGAATTCCATATATACCTCCTCGAATTTAGCCTCATTCAGAAGTTTTGCCATGACCATAATTTAGAAATGTGTTAAGACACAGATGGAGAAAGAGTAGAGATTGCTCAGGTGTTCCGAGCAGGTAAAGATAATCCTGTGGACTTTTGAGGGTCCACTAGCAAATCCTAGACATACTAAGGTGTCTACCAGCAATAAGATGTCACGATATAAGATACAAGAATGGCGATGCTAGCGGCAGTAGGCCTAGCGTATCGCCCTTGTAAATTCAATTGACTTACCTGGATAAACCATTATGAAAATAAAGTTTTAATTAAAATAAAGTTTTTGCTTGCTGCCATATTGTTTATGGCAGCAAGCAATTAACTGCTATTGCTAATGAATAAGCATAAATCTCTAAAAACATATCAGTCAAATTCACAATTCACCATCAATAATACACGACACGAAACACTAACACGCGAGCCGCCATCTTATTCACTTATTCCTCCTCTAGATTTACGAAAATCCCATTTTATTGCTATATTGTTTTGGTATTTAGGCAACTTTGTGGTGAAGGCAGGAGCTGCTTATGAAAAAAATATAATTATTATATCCAGAGCCTTAACACTCACTTTGAATTGTCTAATTTGGTGGCGACTTTTTTTATTGACAGATGAATCTCTCCCACACCATTTTCTGTCCAAAACAAGCCCTTTAATATGCCAACTGCTTTGAAAGTCTAATGCAATTTTAATAAGTTTATGTCATGTTAATCTTGGTCTTCCCTCCATAGCACTCAAATATCAGGCGAGGAAGTCTGTCGGCTCCATTCGCACAATGTGACCAAACCAACAGAGTTGATGCTTTTTAACTATGTTAAGAATTGTTGAGTTATTCAAATCTTGCAGCACCTTTGCATTTATCATATGTTCTGCCCAAAGAGTTCCAATGACAGATGAATAATTGCTAATAATTGGAAAGCACGTCAACAGTATGCTGAAGAAAAAGCTAAGCGATTTTGGCGATGTAGCAAACCCTTAGTAACGACTATGCCAAAAAGTTAAATTTAACAGGATTTTAATTGAAGGAATTTTTTTAAAAAAATGTATTTTTATGTTAAATATAATTTCTTCCTGACAATGATGTCGCTGCTGTTTCTTATCTGACCTAACAGATTTTCGCGCGATTTATAAATTGTGTAATGTTTGTTTACTGTAGGTTTCTTAATTAAATGACATTATTATTATTAAAGGGTTTGAGAAGATTATATGGTGTTAAGTACTAGAAACAATAAAGTGTGTTAATTGTAGAAGTAGAAAACTGAATTTGAACATTGCCAATAAATTGCGTTTTTATCCTAGAAACTACTTCAGCAAAATAGCATGAAAACAAATGAGTGTTGAGTAAGAGGTCGTAATAAGTCAAACGGAGGGGGTTCGTCGTAATACAGTTATGAATATTTTTCCTTACTTACTCGCGAGGAAGCTGTATAAGAAAATTTTCGTTTGCAGGTGAGTTAGCCGGCATCCTGTGGCGTTTGCAGGGTAGGAGCCTCCTCTCTCCTCAAACAAAACACCCATTGCTTGAGGGTAGTAGCTTAATAACATTCTTTTTCACTTGTAGGATAGAGATTAATTCTGATGGGATAGTATATTATTAGACAACTTTCAGAACGAAAAATTGCTAGAATTAAGTCGATTTTCATGGAGGGTCCGCCTTAATGATCTTACACACGTATATTGAATTTGTGCTTCTTTTCCGTTCTTTTACAATATATGCAAAAATGGTCACATGTATAACTCCACCAGATCTTCTCACATTCATAACGTCGTCACGTTTTGTAAATTTTGGAGAGGAGTGCACCACCTGAAAATTTTCAGGTGGTACAGAATAGAAAAAAATAGTACAGAAAAAAATGTTTCAATACTATTAATATCTACCACCATCATCTGATATGTACCCTCAAGAGATGTACAGGATACTGTGTGATGTATGGTTACATAAAGGTTACATTATTGCCAACTTTCCTAATAGTCTTCCTCCAGATTAGTCTGTTATCTCTCAGGGCTCTAGTATTGAAGCCCTGAGAGATAACAGACTCCACACAAATAGCAGATTACACCTTGATCTCATCTGTTTTTGGTCTTTTAAGATTATGCTGTATTGTACAGCATTTAAAATATTTTATTCACCTTAAGAGAAAAGTAAACTACAAACATACATTACTTGTTTATTCTGAGGAACTTTTTCATGTAAAATAATTTTTTGATTATATGTCAAACTTTTATTTTAAAGTTCGACAAAATTATCATCGTCAATCAATGTAATCAAAATTTATATACCAACATTTTATGTTTTGTCTTTACTACTATAATTTACATGATGTATGTTTAATGCATGTAATTTGTATTCTGTTTGGTAAAAATATTAATTTTTACCAAATAATACATAGTAAAAATACCTATTTTTGCTGTGCAATTCACAATCATCTGTAACAAATTGTAAGTGGGCTAATGCCCATAATAAGCGTTATTATTATTATTATCATAAAATAAAGTTTAGATATGATATCTGTTGCTTTTAAATTTCATTCATAAAATAAACAATTACATGTGACAGCAAAAGCTGTATTTTCCCTTTTTTAATAATAAATGCAATTTAAGTTATTGTTAGTTTGAGGTCTTTCAGTACCTCACTCATGTCGATACAAAATTGATTGTGGAGCAAAGGAAACCACGAAACGATATATATATCGACCATGGTTATACTGATATTAATTTAAAGAATGATATTTTGTTGTATGTTTCAAAATCAAAGTTTTACCTGTAGATATAGTATTACAATTGTTTTTGATATCATAGATCCCAGGTATTTGCAGAAGTGATACTTTGCTATATCTTTTTTTTTATATGTTTAAAAATTGGAAAGTTTATAATTATTTTAAAATATTTAATTATTTTTTAATAATCAGGTTTAAACCATGTCAGTAAAAAGAAAACAAAGGGATCGCAAACTGACAGATAATTTGTAAAAAGAGTATCCGTTTATTAAAGAGTATGAACAGGAGGGATATGTTTCATGTACAGGGAAATCTGTTTGGGAAAATTTTCTGTGACCTCTGGAGGAAAGCAAGATATCACAAGGCATTTAGCTTCTGATAAGCATAAGAAAGCTCTACAGGCAGCTTCTTCATCTGTAAAGATGACCAGTTTTCTCTGTCAAACTGAATTTGGGATGAAAGTGAATTAGCGATTGCAGAGCCTGTGTTTTCTTTCCATACGATATATCACAATCAAACTTTTAGATCCATGGACTGTACACCAAAATTGATCCGCAAATTATTCAACAGCAAATTCACATGTGCAAGGAAAAAAGCGGAAGCTATCATCAAGAATGTATTAGCACCACATGCATTGAAAGAGCTTGGTAAGGAATTACAAAATATAACTTTATATCTGTATTTTCTGATGCATCAAACCATAAAGATGTAAATCTTTTTCCTACTATCATTCGTTATTTTGATTCAAAAAAGTGGTGTGAAGAATAAGATTATTGATTTTGTGTCCCTACCTGGGGAAACTGCAGAGCTTATCAGCAATTCTACCTTAACTGTTCTTGAAAAAAACAATTTATCTAAGAAGGTTGTTGCATATTGTGCTGATAATGCAAATACCAATTTTGGTGGTGTAGCTAGAAAGGGTATTAGTCTTCGCTATATTGAACAGAAGTTTAGAGCAAAGTATTATTGGAGTAGGTTGTGCAACTCATATAGTTCACAATGCCATTCAAACTGCTGCTGATCTTTTACCACTAGACATAGGGTCTATTGTAACAAAAAATTTATAGCCATTTTTGCATTTATACTGTCAGAGTAGAATCTTTGAAAGAACTCTGTGAAGAAGCAGAAGTTGAATACCACAAAATACTAGGCTACAGTAAGTCCGTGTGGTTAGCCTAGTGGCTTTGCGCTTAGCAACCATGCCTGGGGAAGGAGTGTCCCAGGTTCGATTCCTGTCAAAGACGTGAGGAACATGAGGATCTTCCTCAGGCATATCCAAGTTAGCCGGTCTTGGGTGCGGGCAGTAGGGTTTTTCCTCCAGTTTATCTGGCATTTTTTATCCCGCAAGCAGGCAAACCGGCCCCGTGAACATACACTGCTACAGTCAAAAATATATCCCCCACCCCCAGCAGCAGACTAGGCGACAGGTCGGTTGGTAGTGGTACTAATAAGAAGTCGCCGCATCTAAGTAACACGTGGACCCTGCATAGGAAGCAGGAATAACGCGTAGTGAAAGAAGACTAGGTTACAGTAAAACTAAATGGCTCGCTTTAATGCCTGTGATTGAGAGGATTCTGAAATTATATAGTCCATTGAAGTCATATTTCTTATCCCTTGATAAGTGTCCAAGAATAATTGAACTCTTTTTCAATGATAATACCTCTCAGTTGTGGTTAACATTTCTTCATAGTCAGGCATCAGTCTTTGAGGCAGTAGTCAGAAACATTGAAGGAAATAATTGTTCAATAATGGAAATCTCAGAGGAACTTGATATGCTAAAAGTAAAATACAGAGAACGTCTCGAATCAAACCATGTTCCAATTTGCATAATAAGAGATTTAAGAATTTTAGATGAAGGAAGCATAAAAAAAATATTTGTTTATTTCTCATGTTAAAACTTTTTACAGTAGCTGTTTGGAATATTTGGAATGTGGTCATCCCAGTGCCTGGAAATTAAGACATTTAAATGGGTGAACCTTAAATATAGGATATCATGGCATGATTTTGAGGCATCGTTGGAGTATATAAATTCTAATTTTGGAAAAAAATCATGGAATATATGAAAATAACCTTTTTGATGAGGTTTCTTGTCGAAAGAAGTATATAATTGATTCAAAAATTGAAGAATGGAAGGAGAAAAAAATCTCCCTCAGAAGATAGATGGGTTGAGATATTTGGTTTTTTGAGAAACAAAAAGTGCCTTATGGTAATATAAAAAAAAACAGTGGAATTTGCCCTTTGCTTACCTATGACAAATGCTGTTACAGAAGGAGTATTTTCAGTGGTGAATAAAAAATAAAACTTTTATACCTCCATATTTGAGCATTTCTGGTCGAATATGATCTACTGCATTTCTCCACATTTCAGATTTCTGGTGGTTTTTTTATCCCTGATACTGATATGTACTCCTGACATGTTCTTGAATATTTTCTACCACTGTTCTCTCATTTCTTGTTTCCAGACAGCAGTCTTTTAATGTAATTGCTCCAGACATGTAGAATATCTTTATCTTCAATTTTCATATCCCCTTTATCATCTCTGATACCTTTTAGAGGTAAAAAAAAAAAATAGTGACTTATCATAACAGGGGAAAAATGTGTCATAATAAAACAGGAAGGATTAACTTTGCCCCTTTTCCAAAGTGTCAAGCATGTATGATGAAGTTTGTAATGGAAAACATTGACTGCAGAGCATTAAGTTCAAGGGTATCCTTTGCTGCTTGCATGCAAAAAAAATGTAAAAGTGAGAAAAAGTGTGCCATCCAGGTATGTATACAACTGTCAAAATCTCGTTCCAGAAACCGTTCGTGGATGGCAGTAAAATACAGTTCTACAAATCTTACACACACAGTGTCGCTTCTTCTTGTGTTTGTTCTGTGAGCTGTTTGTTATCCGAACATGTGTTTGCTGTCCAAACATAAAAATCTTTCTTGAAAGTGTTCGTTGTCCGATTTGTTCACAGGCCGAACTGTCGTTAACCAATCACCCACTGTACAATGTTTGAGAACAATTGGGAAGATACCATCAAGACCAGAAGACTTTTTAGTATCCAAGTTACTTAATAGTTTTCCGGTGCCTTTTTTTCCAAAAACTATAGAAGGCATATGGTGTTTAGATTCCTGTATGGCAGGAGGTGATTTCCATTTGGTCATATGAATATAGGAAATAAGAAGTGTAGTGGTATGTCCATAGTATAAAACAATTTTCACTTGATTGGCCAAGTGGATAGTGCATCTACTTTCCAACCAAGAGAGCATGGCTTTTATTGTCCAATGTTTGTAACCATTACCACTTTGCTTACTGGAGTCCCTGAAATAGCTTGAAAAAGTTCTATGTTTGGTCTCCAGCACAGGATTTTCTGGATAACCTGTCCTTTAGCAATCCCCACAGTACCGAGGAGGGGGCATATGTTATGTGTGTTTTTTTGGGGGCGAGGACTAGACTTATCTTATGTGTGTGTGTGTGTGTGTGTGTGTGTGTACACACACACACACACACACACAAGATAAGTTTAGTTTAAAAATATTCATTTTTTTTTATTTTTTTTCAGATTTTATGAATTTTCCTTTTATTAGTTAAATAAAATATTGTGATTTGCTTACTTTCAGTTATTGTTTTGCAGTTACAGGGAGGATTCTAGATTAAGCAATGCCCTATAACCTCAGAAAGCGTAGGCCTCCAGGCAAATTCAAGTAAGTGATTCTACAGTATAGTGCAAAAAAAAAAAGAAGTACTGAATAACATATCGTGTAGCACGTGTACTGAAGAAAGAATCGAAGTTCAGTACTGCTTTTTTATGTGCCATATCATATTATTAAAGATATGAAAAATATTTACCTTGTGTGTGTGTGTGTGTACTGGGGGGGGGGCTATGCCCCCCACCCCGAGTTCCGGACTGGTAGGCCGTTTCTCTTTGAATTCTGATGACTCGAATTTTAAAGACTCGACACTCAGGGTAGCCCCTGAATTTCAAAACTTGACATAAAAAGGCCTATCATGTTATATATATATATATAGGGTAGATATATATATGCATTTAATTAGAAGAATAGTGATGGTATTTTATTTGAAAGTTATATGCATTTCCATTCCACATAATTCTCTCTCTCTCTCTTCTTGTTCATTTATTTTTATACATAACAGGAAATGTTTTATGATACAAGTGATGTTAAAATGGTAACTTGTAATAGGATTCCATGAAAGATGGAATGCATTAGTTCCATAGAAATATAATTGCTTGAAAGTCTGTAGAGTATAACATTCTTAGAATGTCTTGAGAACATTTTCCATAGTACAAAAGTAGAGGAACAAGTAAAGAGTAGCTGTAGAGTTTGTAATGTGACCTTGATGTTGACTGATTGCTGCTTGTCTTTGCTGGTTTTGAGGACACTAGTTTAGAGGATAGGAGCCTCTGTAGCTCAGTCAGTATAGATGAAGCCCTTTGGTTGGAAAGTCCTGGGTTCGATTCCTGTCAGTGACACGAGGAACCTTTATGTGGTCTCTTTTAACTAAAGGTGAGTTAGCCGGTCTCATACAGAGGTAGAGGTTTTTTTTTCACCTAGAAACTCGGGTTTTTCATCCTCCAGAACAGGCAAACCAGCCCATGAACACACACATCTACAGACATAGGACACACTGGGAGGCATAGAGCTAACCACCTTATCCTTGATATTGTAGCAGCTAAATGAGCCGCTCACTTGCTAAATCGATTAACTCCATAAAATAATATACATTGTTTTTTAAAATATAAATTCAAATAAACATTGTAGAATATATTATTGCAGATGTAGCTTTTATCTAACGACATAATAAAATGTATAAGATAGAATATCCTTGGAATAATTGTTATTATTATTATTACAACTTTTGCATGACTAAGGGAGTTAATCGATTTGGCAAGTGAAAAAAAGTAATAACATCAAATTCAGTCTTCAAATTATTTTTTTTTAATACAGAAAAACTTCATTATCATACATTTTTTATTAAAGATTTTTCTCAAAAATTAATAATAACTGTTCTGTTACTTACAATTATTATTAGTAGTTTGTTTAAATTGATTCATCAGCAACATAAATAATATCTTCTTCATTAGCTGTATTTGAGGGTCCCATCATGTCGATTTGTTCTTAAGTTTTTATAATAATCATGTTTAATAGGAGGATTGAATTTCAACAGATCCGTCATATCTTTCCTCTTTTCTCTTGTCACAGTTCTACCTGTAGGATATAACAAAGGCTGGTCTACATTCTTCAGATCTAGTGGTCTACCTGCTACAGATTTTCTTATATTAATGGCATGAAATTCTGAATCTTCGTTAAAGTCGTATTTGAATTGTATGACGCGGGGTTTCGACCTTTCTAATTTTATCCAGTGCATTTTGAGCCAATTTACTGGTAACCCTGTAACTGTTACTTTTCTGTTAATGATAGAATTTTATAAAGGATTTGTTGAGAAAAAATCCTGATAAGTCATTTGAACCACATTAGATGGTGCTTTCTTTTTACTGGTTTTGATTATATTGTACCAGTCATCTGGTGAAAAAATGTTTTGAATTTTTTTCGCATGTGACTTGATAATGGCAAAATTTGAATCATTAGGCAAATAACTATGTCCACTTACCAAAAATTTCATTTCAATTGACTCAGCTCATATTTCTGTACTTTGAACCAATTTCAATAAACTTAAGACAGTTTTGATATTTCTATTTTGTCCAGTACACGAATCTGAATAGGTTATTATTTTTTCATAATTTTTAGCATAAGTCTTTATATACTTTATTAGGCATGATGAAATTTCCTGACTCCCACGAGATCCTTCAGTTTCTGGCCAAACGAACATGTGGCTTATATTTTTATTAAAATCATGGCAACCGAAATTATAAACATATAAATTTTGCTTGTAATAAGCTACTGATGTAGTAAGTTTAGGAAAGGCTAAAGCTTTTTCTAAGTCGAAAGAAAATACAAAATCTTTGGGTGCTGCCATTCCATCTGCAGCCATATGACTACAAGCCTGTTCAGCCTCTTGTAAGTGAGCGTCCTTTTCAAGTTTTGCCATCCGAATTCCCTCACTATCCGAAGACTGAATTTTTATTTGCAAAGAATCACAAGCTTGGCACGTATCTTTAGACGGTCGCTTGAAATGGAAATGTAAATTAAATTTAGTGGGGAATACCTTGTAGTAATACTGTATTTTTCTTTCAAGTACCATATCTTCATCTTCACATTGCACGATGTACAGTTCGTACATTTTCTTAATATTGTTGTGTCCCAATTTATGATTTTTATTCTATCTAATAATTTCTGCTTATCTATGTTCTACTATTATCTATGCTCGAGATATCACCAAAATTTTTACTAATATCCAAGTTATTTCTCCCCTTAGTATCCCTAATATTTGTATTATGCTGCATCTTTTGGGACATTTAGTTTAAGATATATGCAAAAACAAGGAGAAAGAACTAAAATATATCAGAAAGTGTAACTATGTTGCAGTCGTGACACTTTATCTCGTTTCTTAACACATTAATTTCCCACGAGATTAGGCTCGTATTTTTCAAGTGGTGCATTGGACAGCAATTTCAGACAACTGTTTTATCATTGGACAAAAGGTTTATTAAATTCCTTAACATGGTACAATTCAAATTTTAGTTATTACTCAATTCAATGCTATACTAAATATTTACAAACTGACATTAGCTTATCATAAATAATTAAGCCATGATCCTATAATGGGTATTACGATCATGCCACCATACACATTCAACACATAACTTCATATGACATGGACATATAAGATTAATTCACACTATTTAACTATCCAAACTTAAGTAGCTTAACTAAACCATTTACTGCACTAACACATAACTATGACAGTTAAACTTTCTTATACAATATAATAGACATGCAAAATTCTCAGGACACTTAATTACTCATATAACATTAACACTAGCCGGCTTACTTTCAATATATTCTGTCAGATACTAAAGTCCTAGCATTGTTTTCTTGGTCACTTCAACAGTTCAGTATTAGAATAATGATAACTAATACAGACGAATCCTAGTTAACACGAGATATAATTTACAGTACCTTTCTTTCCTGAGTTTTCCATATGGGCCTCTATCTTTTAATATCCTGGTATAACCTCTCCGATAATCTGCTTCTCGAATTGAACTATGCCTACGCGGTCTTTACCTTTCGTTATTCAGGACACACTTTGAATCATCTAAATAACAGCTGTGCAACTCGCGACGTGGATATCGATTTATTTACAGCTTTCCCTTTTTCGTGGTTGTCACTGAAGTTGAAATACAAAGAATATGCTTTCTTTTCCTCGACTATATGTTCTTTGCTTCTTACATAGGAAATACGGAACCGAAATTCCGCTCAATTTTGTTTCCGTGTTGTGACGACGGAGATATAACTCCAATCTCGCCACTCAGGAAAACACCGTGAAACCATACGAAGGAGCTCGCGAAGGAACTCTCCTGGAACAGAACCAAAAACCAAAAGCCAAAAAGGTCTAAAAGCCTAAAAGTCTCTAAAAAAGCCTTGGGGGGGGGTTTCCAACCCTTTTATATCTTGCTCTCCTAACGGCATCTTCTATAACTTCTTTTCTCCGCCCCCTACTTGATTCTCCTTCACCAACCAATTAGGGTGGCGTTTTTCTGCCAAACGTCCTTTGGTCGGCGAGCCCGTAATGATGTTTCAATCCAGGAATCGGCCCTGAGCGATATTTTTCTTTTGCTAGCCTCTAACTTAATCCCCTTTCCAAAATTTCTCTATGAACTTACTTAATATTTTAATCTCTAGCCTCTCACATATCATCTCTTATGACTAATCCTTTTCTGTCTTATTTAGTTAAATTTTCTCTTTTATATCATATTACAACATTAATATATTCTTTCTTTTTGTTAGTTCAACGAACACCTTTATATTTTATTGGATGCAAGAATATTTCTTTTTCTTTTAATTAATTCATCTATTATCTTTTATGCAGGGTTTTTAATTTATTTATTCTTCATGTTACACCATGATAGCTGAGAATTCTACATTCTTAAGATATCAGGTGTAACAATGTGTAGGTCTGGATTTAAATATTTTCGTCTTGGATTGTGAGCTCTTGTGTAGTGACTAGTGTAGGCAGGAAATGAGTCTATGTTTTATAACGTGTGTCGTCAATTTTATTGCCTGGAATATGGCGACAGTGACGATCAATCAATGACAAAACTTGTTCTTTACAACAACAGTCATATATTCGTCCATCACTTATCTGATAACTATCCTTAAAATATTTTTTGCAAACATAAATATAATTTTTTTGGCTATTTCGAAAATAATATGTGAAAGAATGTGATCTTGGCATTTTACTGTTATCCTTTGGGCGCCTTCTTTTAATTTCGTTAACTTTAATACAACCTCTTAAAAAATATTTTGCTCAAGTTGACTGTCTAAATTATAAAATGCCTCCATGGCATCTTCTGTTTCATCCAAAGTAATTTTTTCATTGCACTTCTTACTACATCGACATATTACATCTACAAATGTTTTTGCAGGTATTAAATTTCCCCTTCTATTTCTGTATTCCAAACCTTTTATTCTTCTATGCTTTTGGACATTTCGAGCCCATTTATCAGAATTACAACTTCTTTTCCGCCCAATCGAATTATTTGTTGTAATGTTTTCAATGCTATAATCAGATCACGAATCCGAAGAAATACATAAACGTTTTATTGAGCCGAGCTTTCTGCTAATAAATCATATTGAAGAACCATCAGATTCATCATTTTCCACATCCAAATAATTATTATTAGTCTCGTCCATCTTGATATAACGATATAATTTTTCTTTTTTCTAAAAACAACTGACACTAAAATTCACAAGTACTTACTTCTGTGGCAGTTAGACTGTAACTGATTAATTATTTTACTTTTTTTGTGATGAGACAGCACTAAACAATTTACCGTTATCATCTAAGTACTTGCTTCTGCTTTTGAATTGCATTATTGCAACGATTTACATTAAAGTATGGAGTTAATTAAGTTGGCTTCCGAAATAAATTATTTATTATTCGATGGCCAACAAAAATTTTGTCGTTTAGTGGTGTTAATCCTTATTATTAGGGAAATTTATTATGAATATAAAAAGTTAGAAGTCAATCAAGTGCTTTGACACTAAAATTTAAAAAAAATTCAAAAAGTGGAGTTAATCAATTTGGCTTGTGAATGGCTCAAATGTAGAAAAATCCTCAACACCACAAGGTAAAAGAGGAGGGAAGAAATAAGAAGAAGAATAAGAAGTCTCTGAAAACTTTTGTACCTCCATACTTAAGCATTTCTGGTCGAGTATCATCTACTCCAGCTGACTTTCCACATTTCAAGTTTTTGACAGGTTTTTCTACCTCAAATATTGATATATAGTACTCTTTGCATTCCTCTTGAAAAATTTTTTAGTATGGTTCTGTCACTGCTTGGTTCATTTAACAGTCTTTCAAAGTAATTACCTCAGACATCGGATATCCTTATCCTAGTTTTCATTTCATCTCGATCATCTCTGATTCCTTAGAGATGATAAAGTCCTCCATATTCCTCCATTTCTAAATTTCTTCAATAGCCTCCAGAACATTTTGCCACCTTCCTGTTATTTATTTTCTATATTCTTACCAAAGTCTTCCCATGACTTTTGTTTAGTTGTTTTTTCACATATCTTAGCTGTCTTACATTTTAGGGCATCTGCCGACTTATTTGCTAGGAACTTTTGGTATGCTTTCTTCTTTTCCAGGACTGCTTCTTTAACTTCTTGTATCCACCAGGATGTTCTTATTTTTCTAACTTTGCAGACAACTTCACATATCTTCTTAGCTGAATTAATCAATGTCTTCTTCAGAGTTTGCCACCGAGATTTTATTGTTTTCAATTTGTTTTATTTTTTCTTCAATAATGTTTGTATAGCCAGGTGTACAGTTTACATGTAAAAGCTGTTCATCTTTAATTCTTTTTAAAACTTTCTTATATACTGTTCTTTATGTCATATACATTTTTATGCTGCTTAGTACTGAGTAATGGTCACTTCCAATTTCAAATCCTCAGTAAACTCTTGTATCCTGAATGACCAAGAAGATATCACTATCAACAATGACATAATCAATGAAGCTTTTCTTATTTCTTGTGTCTTCTCTCCATGTGAACTTGTGCACATCTTTATGTTGAAACATGGTGTTAATAATGATTAGTCTGTGTCCTGAGCATAAGTCCGGTAAATACTTACCATTATTATTAGCTTTGCTCTTTTCTCCAAATTTTCCCAAAATGTTCCTATATACCTGTGGGATTCCTTTCCTACTCTGCTGTTCAGATCTCCAACAAGTACCATTTTTTTTATGTCAGCTGCCTATTCTAATGGCTTAAAAAATCCCTCCATTTCTTTCATGGGACCATGAGTGCAAATAAGTCTCATTTTCCATGCCTACATTTTGAAGTTTGCATAATTCTACTTGAAATTGCCTTCCAATCAAGAAATTTATCTTCATGTTTGTTGAAAGCTGTTGCTTTCCTTGATCATTATTGCCTGAAAATAACATCCTATCTCACCTATTTTTGTCTTTTTTGTCTCAGTAATGCCAATTATGTCCATGTAGTACTTTTTCAGTTTTTCTGCAAGTTCAGTTTTCTTTCCATTAATACGTATATCGATGGTTCCTATCTTCAGTTCTTCTGATGTTTGGTTTATTTTTCTTCTAGATGATGAGTTGGAGCTTGTTCCAGTAGCTGACTTTTCGCTGTTCGCTCTGGTTCCCTGACGAGAACAGCGGGGACCTTGTTTAACCAGGCAACGTCCCAGATGGCATGAAATCTCATAGTGTTGTATCATATGCATTTGTGGTTTAAGCCAATAGAGAGTACAATTTGATTGGCTAAGTCCCAAATCTCCAGCCCATTCTTGTTCGTTCAGTACCCAGTAGATACCTACTAACAGGGCACACCATGTGAAGGTGAGAATTGGACATTAGGTCAGAAGCCCCATTTGGTTCCCCACATTCCTGAAAGGGTAAAGGGGAGGGCACCTCCCAGTTATTTGGCTTTGACCCTAAGGTGAAATATATATATTTAGTTTTATTGTATTAATTTTAAGACCATTATTGCTAAACCACTGATTAACTTTCAACATATCATGGTTAATCTGGTTTTCTAAATCCTGAAGGATCATTCAGTATATATTAATGCTGTGTATCAGCAAATTATATCATTTGCCAAAAAAGTATGCACTCACACAGATCATTTACACATAGGATAGGTCCTAGCACTGAACCCTGTGGTACTCTGTATTTTGTTATTTTTGTTATGCTATTTGAAGGTCCCATAGCTGATATTTTTTTTTCTGTTATTTAAATAAGATTTGAATCAATCATTGGTAATGCCTCTAATGCCATATCTAGACATTTACAAAAGCAATAAGTCATGATGTACACAGTCAAATGCTTTTGAAATATCCAGATAAAATGACAGCCATACACATTCCTGTATTTATCCCACTATAAATTGTTTTATGAAATTCCAATAGCATTTTTTCAGTATTAAATCCAGATCTGAACTAGTGCTGATCAGGGTGCATAGAAGGATATGGAATTTATGTGTGTATATATATATATATATATATTAAGATTTTAATAAGCTTTGGAACTGTAGATAACATTGATATGTGTCTGTAATTTCTAATTTCATTTCTGTTATCTCCTGTAAAAGTGAAAATAAAGAATAAAGAGAAACAAAAATCTCGAGGTTAAGCTTACAAATAAGTTGGAGAAAGATATTAATATATATCGCTTTCTTGAGAATAAGAAAATGTTACACAGATTAATGAAAAAAAAAAGAATAAGAAGCATTTAAAGGTTTCTTTAATATATTTCCAGGTTAAATCTGTGTGTTTAACAGCTAGAGAAATGCAAGGTATTTTTGGATCACTGGAAATACACTGAAGATTTAATAATAATAATTTTAATCCATAGCCACTTTATTTATTCTTTTACTTTGCTTTCACATATCCTTAACCCTGAGGATTTCGCTGTCGAAAAAATTGCAGCTTAGGTTGCGTGTATCTGAGAGTTACATTCATTACTAGTATGTGCTAAAATGTGATAAAACTTAAAAATAACACTGCAAATATAATGCATGATGATTTATTTATTTTCAGTTTCTAAAGTTATTGAACAAAGAAATGTAAAGAATAAAAATTTAGCTGATTGTTGCGATCAATCAGCTAAATGTAAACCAGCTAGATATAAGAGGCCTAAAAATGCTTTCAGTTCTATTTTGTCTATTTGTTTAGCATCTCTTTCTCTTTCTCTTGAATCCGGTTCAAAATAGAATTGAAGTATTTATTTGTATATATAAAGAAATTCCAAGTTTCAAGTTCTGTCTTGGCATTTTTTGTGTTTGGCTGAACTAAGAAGTTGACTCAAAATATTCTGCAGCTGTCTTCTTATTGGATTTTTCCTCCATTTTGATTCTTTATCCTTTCCAAGAAAATACTCTTCATTCGTGTCTAATTCATCTTCACTTTCTTCACTACAGATATCTTGTTCGGTGTTTGAATCTTCTGAACGAACATTCACATAATCATCATCTTCTAAATCACTTTCATCTTCGCATTCGACTCTATCATTCTCATCATTGGACTCAAGTAACATTCGCTGAATCTCTTCAACGTCTGATGGATTATCTAATCGATATATTTTTCCAGCCATTTTCAATGATAAATGAAACAAAATAACTAAACCAATACTACACTGATATTGGAATTTGTGGTATCTCTCAGATGCAATTTACTATCAAATATCACACACTTTTACATAACACGTTTTAAACCAAACTGATGGCATAAACTGTGGAATATCACTTGTAATATATGCATGTGCAGCTAGTCATGACCTCCAAGCTATACATTGGATATGTGTAAGAATATTTATATTGAACAATTTGTTTCTATCTGTCAGATTGGCCGTGACCTCTGCAGGGTTAAGAAGAGTGTCCCAAAATAGAGAGAGAGAAAAAATCTTCTTTGAATTAGATGATTTTTAAGCTTAAAGCAGACTCACTAGAAAGTCATGATTTTCTGGTATGTATGTGCTGTCATGGGATGTACCAGATTATGGATCTACAGTAACACAGTTAATATTTCATGACTTGCTTCCAATCATATTTTGTTACATATTAGTTATCTGTCATGTCTTTGATTTCATCATCATCATTATGAACCACGGGCTCACAGCCTATTGGTGTCTGAAGCCTCCTTCAGTATCTTCTTACACCTATCTTTGTCCAGTGCACAGTGTCGCAGTTTCTGTACATCAATTCCACACCAGTCCTTTATGCCATCTATCCATTCTTTGTATGGTCTACCTCTTCTGTTTACACCATCCATAATACCAAACATGAATGTCTTTATCTTCTGGTCTTCACTCATTCTGCAGATGTGTCCAAATAATTGCTGCTTCTGTTTTATAATCTTCTGCATTAGATTCTCCTTTGGTTGTATCTTCCAATAGAGCTCTTCATTTGTGATTTTCTGTACCCATCCTGTTCTTAGAATCTTCAAGTAACAAGTTCTTTCAAATGTCAAAATTCTTGCTCTTGATTCCTTATTTATTTCCCACGTTTCAGATCCATACGGTACACCGCTAAAGATGTATGTTTCCAGCACTCTTAGTGTTATTTGCAGGCTGATCACTTTACTTTTCCAGATATTATCCATGGCCATCAGATTTGTTTTTCCCTTTGCAATTCTGATCTTTATTTCTTTTTTACAGTCCAAATCATACGTCATTTTACTTCTCAAATATGTAAACTGTTCTACATTTTCTATATCAATTTCATCCACTTGTATCTTTTGTTTCATGTTCTGCTGACCAATACCATTGGCTTTGTTTTTTCCAAGTTCATAACAAGTTCAAATCTCTTTCCTACCTCATTTAACAGTTTCAATGTTTTTTGTAGTTCTCTTTCTTCTTCCATAATAACAGTGTCATCTGCAAATGAATTTGATTATGTGAACTCTTTGATTGGATAGTGATGACCCTTCCCATAATGCACAGCATTATACATGTCCACAACGATATGTGCTTTGCATTATGGAATACTAAGGTGAGGGATGTGAAGTCATTAGCTTCTATATGCGAGTTGCCCCAGTCCTGAAAATACTTCAGGTGCAAACTTTGTTTGCTTACACTTGGATAAAGTGTATCTTTAATTTATTTCACGTATACCATATTAGACCATCCTTTGTTAAATTTGTATTTTACTGTTTCTGTGTTGTGGTTTTGAGTAATGCGACTAGATATGTAAATTGCTTTACATGTTTTAATTATATGATTTTCAAAGTTTATTAAAAAAAATTTTCCGCATCTCTTCTTATTTTCATTGTTTTAGTTTTGCTTAGATTGATTTTCATTCCAAAAGTTTTGTGCTCTTCGTTTAAAATTTTTATTGTCAAAATCGACGAAGCTTAAATTAAGATTCTTGACTTTTTTTTTTGTCATAAGATAAAAATATTGTTTAGGACAAACCCATATTTTCCATTAATCTGACTTATTTTTCACCAGGTCCCCTTCAAAAAATTTCTTTGCATTTATTCAAGTTGGCTTGTATGTATTTTTTCTAGAGCACTCAATGAAGGAATTCCTCTATAATTGTCACATTCTATTTGATTTTCCTTTATATATATATATAAATTAGTATGTGAGAGCAACTTCAGTTCGCGTGTAGAGGCTTAAGTGCTGTAAGGACATCATGTTAAAGGCTTAATGGATTGTATACAGCACTCAGAAAGGATTAAAACAGAATTTAATACTTCCTATGTTTCGTCTCAGTCACTGAGACATCTTCAGGGATTACAAAAAAAGCTATTGTAACATGTACACAAATGACACACAATTCTAAGCCCAACCATGTGGGTGACACTCAAGTCCTAACTAAGTGGAGCGCCCTCTCAGGGCAGCTGTAGGTGGCCTGGAATATAAGGTGGGACCTCTGATGATAAGTGTTTCCCAAATCTTAGGAAGCTTAATGCAACCGTATTTATTAAGATTTGGTTGATTTCTGAGAGCTGCTGCTGATTCTAAGAATAGTCTCTCTTTTTTGAATTTGCTGTGGTGGAGCATGGTAGTTTTTTTCCATGATCCAAGACATGGTCAGCAAAGCCTGACTGACCGTAGTCATGTTTGCAGATATATGACTGGTGTTCCTCCAGGCGGATTGTTGCTGATCTGCCTGTCTGTCCAAAGTATGCCAGCTTACAGGAACAGGGTACTTTATAAACTCCAGGCATTGAGAGAGGAGAGAGCTGATCTTTTGTAGAATGGATAAGGATAGCAAGTTTGCAGTGGGGCTTAAATGCTGTGTGTAGGTTGTACTTTTTAAAAATCTTGGCTATTTTTTCAGATGTGCCACGGATGTAGGGTATAGTGATGGCATTTCTGAACTCTTTCTGAAGAGAAGACCGAGGAATGGGGGGGAGGAATTGATTATTTTTTTAATAACGTGATTATTTTTTAATGGCTACAGCAGTCACCGCTGTAGCCATTGGAGAGGAAAGTGTTGTGTATGTGGTCAAGCTCAGTTGTAAGGGCATTTCCACTGGAACAAAGATTGCAGGCTTTCTTGGTAAGAGTTTTAATAATGTCATATTGTTGAGCAGGGTTGTGGTGGTGGGAGAGTTTGTGAATGTATCTGCCTGTGTGCATGAGTTTTCTATATACAGTGAAGGAAAGTGTATCATTAGGAAGGCGTGTAACTAAGGTGTCTACAAAGGGTAAACAATTGTTCTTTGGCATACTTTGGACAGACAGGCAGATCAGCAACCATCTGCCTGGAGGAACACCAGTCATACATCTGCAACCACGACTATGGTCAGTCAGGCCTTGCTGACCATGTCTTGGATACAACCCACAGGATCTCATGGGCAAAAACCACCATGCTCCGCCACAGCAAATTCAAAAAAGGGAGACTATTCTTAGAATCAGCAGCAGCTGTCAGAAATCAACCAAATCTTAATAAATACGGTTGCATTAAGCTTCCTAAGATTTTGGAAACACTTATCACCAGAGATCCCACCTTACATTCCAGGCCACCTACAACCACCCTGAGAGGGCACTCCACCTAGTTAGGACTTTAGTGTCACCCACGTGGTTGAGCTTAGCATTGTGTGTCATTTGTGTACATGTTACATGAGTTTTTTTTTGTAATCCCTGAAGATGTCTCAGTGACTGAGACGAAATATAGGAAGTATTAAATTCTGTTTTAATCCTTTCTGAGTGCTGTATACAATCCATTAAGCCTCCAACATGACAACTTCAGTTATCTGGAATTCAATCTTATGCAGTGGCGGCCCGTACATAAGGACTATGTGACACTGCAGCACACCCAAGGAAAAAATGAAAAGATTAAATTTTGTTTGTGTTTATAAATAATAACAATGCTTACAACTTTATATAAATGCAATACAATATGTTAAAGGTTACAGCTTATGTTTTGACAATGATTGAATAGTTAATAATTGGAATTGTTCGATTAATGCTTTAGATTACGAAACAAATGCACTGCGATCTAACGGTGATATTCGTTTGCACTTGTCATTGCACGTTACATTATTCCCACACTGCCCAAACAGCAGTGTATCTTAGTATACTTGCGCACGTGTTATTTCTGTGAGATATGAGACGTTTATTATTGGTGCGTGTGCATGGTGAACTATTTTTTGTAAATCTTATTTTATTTTGTTAAAATAACATATAATTATTTATTTATTATAGATACAAGGCTGAATTATGACTAGTGTTACTGTTGAAAATATGAAAAGAATTATTTTTTCAATTATCGTTACACAAAACAAATGCAGTGCGATCTAACACCGATATTCGTTTGCGTTTGTCATTGCTATTGATACGAAACTTTTATTATTGGTTTGTTTGTTTGTGGTGAGATGAAATATTTTTAATAAAGCAATTTTTAATATATAAATTTATTTATTAATAAATTCGTTACTGATTAGCAGGAAAAACGTTTTTTGTATATGCAGCATCCCCACTTAAAATTTTCACCCGGCCGCTACTGACCTTATGACTAAGCCTTGTGAATTATTCATTGTCATTGCTATTGATATGAAACTTTTATTATTGGTGTTTGTTCGTGGTGAGATGAAATAATTTTAATAAAGCAATTTTTAATATGTAAATTTATTATTAATAAATTCTTACTGATTAGCAGGAAAAACGCTTTTTGTATATGCAGCATCCCCACTTAATATTTTCACCCGGCCACCACTGACCTTATGACTAAGCCTTGTGAATTATTCATTACAACTATTGTACATACAAGAATTATCTTAAAGTTCTTTATATAGTTTATGCAAAGGCAAGTGGAATGATATTAATAATTTCCATCTTTGTGTTTGTTGTAAGCCACTTTGAATAGTAACATGATGTGCTTGTTTTCTGTTTCTGGTGTTCATGCTCTGCAAAATAAGTTTTCAACTGGTGGAAGAATCAGACTCAGATATTTGTGCAGTGATCAGCATTCACACGTCAGAGTTGAAACCTTATGTAGAAAAAACTAAACTGTGATAGTTTTTGTGATCTAAACTGTGATCTTTATGTGAAATTGCTAAAGGGATTTTTACAGAGTAAATGCTGAAAAATGTTTCAGTTTAGGACAAAACAAAAGAGAATGAGGAGTCACCTGTTTTTTTAAGGGGCCCATACATGAGGGGTTGATTGGTTGACCAATCTATAGTATGTTATTACTATATGTTGGAAACCTCTAGAAGTTTATGTAAAAGTATGGTTCATAAGGGAATGAGGACTTTTTTTTGCTTGGAGAATGGTGAATTATCTACAGAGATTGTTGCAAGCAAGCTTTGTCACTGAGTGAGTTTGAAGAGAGAGGATTGGTATTTTGTGAATAATAGTGTAGGTCTCCTGTGATAAGCCTTTGAACTCCATGGAACCTCCTGCATAATAATAATTTATCATGAACAGTTTTACAGGGAGAGATTGACATTAACATACCTGAAATATAAAAAAAAGTACAGATGAAATTATTTTTTTTTTATAATTTGTTGTTATAATTAGCATTTTTATAATAAAATCCATTAACTGAAACTTTTCTTTCATTTAAATTAAATGTTCACTATATAAATTTATCTTATTCTTATTTTTGTTCTTTATAGTGAGGTAGAGATTTGTAAATCTGCTCAAAAAATACCATTAAAGGAATCTAGTAATCTGCCAGCTCTGAAAAATCGAAAGCATATTCATATTCCTTTGTACAGCATAAAGAAACAAGAGGATCAACTATATATTGATGAGAATTTTTCATTTCAATCAGACAGCTTCCATTTCCTAGAATTTAAGAAAAATAATAAACAACGGACAAAGGCTAAGAAAGGTTTGGATTCAAATTTATCTCATAAAGCACTAAGCCTTCGCACAAGAGAAATAAGTAATATTGAAAATAAAGTAATCAGTATACATAACTGCAACAAAAAATGCACAAAATTTCCAAAAGTAGACCAAAAAAATTATAAAGAAATGCAAGCACAGAAAGCAAAGTGCATGGAAAAACCAGAAGCCCTCAATATATCCTCAGAATCAATAAATAAAACAACAGGCTCAGAGAAGAAGGACCTGTCAGTTTTAAATGAAACATCACTTAATGAATTAAAAGGTACCTTACCTAAGACTGCCCGCAAAATTTTTATTTCAAGAAGTTCTCCAAAATATAAAAGTGGACTTTACATTTCAAGAGGAAAACATTTTCAGCTTCAGTTCAAATCCACTTGTGAAACTAAAAGAGGAAAGAAATCATTAAATAAGAAGTCAAGGCGTAAAGTCCCATTAGAAATACATTATGGAAAACTCAATTTAAAACACATGAAAACCATTCCTTCCCATCCCACAAGGAATGTTACTGAATTATTGGATGAAGAAGACAAGAGAAAAAATAATACAAATATAAATGCTGAAAATATCAACCACCATGTTGTTAATAATGATTCTCTTTGTACTCATTCTAATATGATAAACCAAGTGAACAGTAGGGAAGAATGTAGTAAAACACTAAATCAAGCTGCTTCTTTACTTGAAAATAAAATTTTAAGCCAGAGTAGTTCAGAAAATGTTTTAGATCCCAAACATTCAGACTTGCAGAAAGAACTGCATTCCAATTATGACTTAAATTCTAAAAGTTCGGATAGTTCTATTGGCTTAGATATTATTGAACAGGTACTTATCTCTGGAAGTGGTCGTGGAATGTCTAAGAATTATAGCAAACGATGGGAGAATTTAAAAAAAGATGATTCATCTACCATTGTTTTACGCCGCAGTCCACGATTTAAGCATGCTTGTGATGTGATTCCATCTACACATGTTCACTGCACTAGTCCATCAGTGAGGGATAATAACAAAAACCTTGGTGATAGAATCTCTATTCACCTTCCAAACAACAAAGCAGAAATCTCTGCAGCAATTTCTTCTTCCTATTTATCAAAAAAAGAAGTTCTTCCTCTTTCTTGTATCACAAATCATCAGTCTGATCCAAACATTAGTGATGTGCCATCTGTTAGAAAAAGAAGATATTTGACCAAATTTAATGTTCTCAAAGAGATAACCGGTAATTCTGATATTTTCAGTAATGACGTATCCCCTGTTAAAAAATGTGATGATAATGATAAAGACTTTTCCTACAAAATTGCACCAGATGAGAATGAATCTCTATTTTTAGAAGCCAGTTCCACACCAGTTCTAGATTTAACATTAAAGACCACTTCAACGCCGATAAATCCAGTTATAAAACGTTTATCAGGCTTTAGTCAGCAGTGTTTCAGAAGAAAATCAAATATTGCAAATAATTTACCACAAAAATCCAAAACTTTTAGTGATTTATGTATAGAAAAAAATTCTGAGGATTCTCTTTCTTGTAACCTACATGAGAATGATGGTTCATTAACTACAGGTAAGTTGAATGTTTGGATTAAATATTTATAGTATCTTCTTATATTAACTGTATGATCCTTAAAATAATTGTTTCCAGCTTTGAATATGAACTGCTTAAAAAAAAGTCAAATTGCATGTATTGGAAGCTGAATCTTACAAGCCTAGCCTCCAAATAACTGGCATTTTTAGGCTATTATTCTTCCAGTTACTTCTATGGTTAGCCACCAGATATTTGGTAATTGTTGTTACTGTCATTTGTTCCATATTTATGGTTACTTGAGTAGTTGAAATTATTAAAAAAATTGATAATTTATTCTATTCATGCTTCAGCATGATTTTTGTCTGAGAAAGACAGCTTTTATGTTAAAAAAAAATACTAAAATTACTGGTTATAACTTGTTGACTCACACAAATAAGTAAGCATCATATAATTCATTTCTTATCTGATTTTCAATTGGCTGATTCCAGTTTGAGTATGAAAACAAAACAGTAATATTAGTTTTGGAGAATGTACTGCATGTATCTTCCTGATTTGTGGATAATCAAATTTATTAATATTGTAATACTGTACCTTTCAATATGCTACATATTATCTTTTAAACATGATTTTTTTTTTTGTTGTTGTGGTTTGTTTGTTTCAACTCTAATTATATGGGAAGATTTAGAGGGGGGGAGATATTCAGTTGTTTGCCCATGATGCAAAATGAAGGAGGGCAAGAATGAAGAAGATGATGTAGTTATCCTGCAGGATGATTTAAATAAATTGGCATTGTGGATGAAGGATAATGATTGTTGACTGAATATTACAAAATGTAAGATTATCTACTGTGTATCACATTGATGGTACTGGATTGCAAGAGATTGATGAGGCCAGGGGCTTTGGGGAGGGTTCTGGTGGGCAGTGAGTGAAATTTAGTTGGCAAAATAGCTGAAAGGATTATTTGGATGTTAAAAAATATCCTAACAAGTAATGATAGGGAGGTTATTGTTCTTTATAAGGCTTTTGATTACTATGCACAGATTTAGTCACATGAGTTTCTTGGGGGGGGGGGGGGTCAGGAGGTGGTGAAGATTTTAGAGAAAAGTGAAAGCTAGTGATAAGTCTGTGGAATGCAAAGTTTAGTAGATAAGCAGAAAAGAAGAGACTTGATAAAAGCTTGTGTTATTAAAAGAGTTTTATAAGATTGATACAAAGGAAATTTTTCAATACACGATGAATGGAGAGAGAACTAGAGGTGATTTTCTGGAAATTGTGTAAGAGTGTGGTTAGTAATAGTGTGCTGATTATATTTTTTTTATTTTTTGCTTGGAGAGTGAATGAAATGGATTGCCAGAATTAGTTGAGTGCCTTGACAGCGAACTTAATGAAATAATTAGTAATAATTATTGTTATTTCATGAAGGGAAGCCATCCTTAAATGCCATAATTTTTATTATTATTATTTTATGTATTTATTTATTTATTTATTTTTGAGACATGAATTCTTCCAATCTCCTATAGAATTTTAGAGCTTTAGATAATGCTATCTTATCTTAGAGGTGATCTCTCAATTACCCAGCCTTCAAATAACCTGATCCTCAGTTGCCAATCTTTGAATGGATTAGTATTTCAGATTTGTTCTCTTAAATGCCATGTCAGTTACTTCAGTGTCCTAAGAAGTTTTATTATAATAATAAAACTTCTTAGCCAGCCTGGCTGGCTGAGTGGTTAGCATATCCTCTCTCCAGCCAAAAGGCTGCGGGTTTGAATCCCGTCGTGGGTATGGATGTTTGTGATTGTCTGTGAAAATACTCGTGGTGGGGGTTGGTAGTAGATGGCATTGGTGTAGATGATGGTAGTTGGTGGATTGTGAGTGGTGGAGACAGAGTTGTAGAGTAGATGCTCTCCCTTGATGAGTCTTTGGACTCCCTGGAGGTGTCACTTAGTAATAATAATAATAATAAAACTTTTTGGGAACATTTTTTAAATTCTATCAACTAAAACTTAAGTACATTAGTAATGTAGGCTAAACTAAGGGTTAAGTAATCCAGATCTTCTAGAGTCCAAACATAAACTTATTTTTCGTGTTTGGTCTCAAGCCATTGCATATCCCCTGTAAGCTGGATGGTGATCTCATGCTGGGAGATGAAATTCATCTACCATCTAAATACATTCACAAACAACCATACCATGGTGCAATTCAAATCCACACCATGTTAGTTAGAGTGGGCCTGCTATCTATCTCAGTCAATCATATAGGACTGTGTATGTTGTTTAGATCAAAAACTGTTGCTCAGGCAATGCAGTTTGTGTGTGGGCATTGTCATGGTGAAGCATCCATTTCTGTGTATGTTATATTTCTTTCATTTTAGCAAATATATCTACACTTAAGGCAACTAAGTAAGATCTGAATAAATACTGTTGGTTGACAGTTTGGCCTATGGGAACAAATTTGTGATATTTACAGTTTTTCATACTCAATTAAAAAAAAGTTTACAATATCCAAGCATTAAACTTTCCAGAATTTTTGGTAAGGAAACAGTCATGATGTAGTAACAAATGATGGCATTTGTTACTACATCACCCTAACAGTTGAAGTTAGGGTGATGTAGTAACACTTCAGGATTCTCCTTGTATAGCCACTCAAATTTAATATGCTATCTATGTAAAAGATGGGACTTTGACCAGAAGATTCTCTAGTCATGTTGAGTACTGAGCAAGACCTGACTTTTCAGGGATTTTATAGAGAATGTTGGATTGATGTTCTTACATCCTCTTCCCAACAGACCATCCTTTTTGTCCAGAGTATGAGAGAAGATAATCACAAAGAACCTGCAAATGCCTGGCAGGAAAAAAGGAGACTGTTTATCCATGGTGAAAGGTAGCATGGAGGAGAGTTTGAGATGATGAGCAGTGTTGCTGATTCTTGTATGTATATGGCTTGCAAAGTTAGGTTTGCTATATACTGAAGTTGTCATTTCTCTCAGATGGAAAGTGAGTGATGAGAATGTCCAGAACACTATTTTTTATTTTATTTTATTTTTTTTACCCCTGAGTTATCACAATTTTTCTCTTTGTTCCTTAATTTATGGAAACAAGTATAGCAGACTGTCTGGGAACAAACAGGTACTCTATGGTAGAAGCACAAATGTCTTCAATTTTAACTCCTTTGTTTCTATAAGGTTATATCCCAACTACACTATACTCTCCTTCTTATGGCTCTACGGTCCAAGTCGAGTCTTGGCCTTCTGAATTTGTTGTTTCATACCCTCTGTTCAAAACTTTACTTTTCCAGTTTGGACATTGTAATATAATGGTGTTTTTGTTGTGGATTTTCCTTTTGGTCTTTTATCAAGAATTTTACCATTTATTGTCTTAAGAATACTTCATTTTCCATACAAAAATATTTTCTACTTACTGCAACTTGTTGAACGTGATTATACCAGATATTGTGGATTCTTTATAAAGTTGATATAGGTCATATTTGTATCTGATCCTTCAGAGACCATTATTATTCACTGGACTAAATATTTTTCTAAGGATTTTCCTTTCAAAAGCTGAAATCAGATTCTCCACTCATGTTGTAAATATCCAGGTTTCACATCCATGGGTAGCAGCTGGACAAATTTCAATTTATATATTTTTACTTTAGTCTTCCAATGAATGTCTTTTGAACTAAGTACACATGAGGGAAAATAAAAGGCACGATTACCTCCCATCTCATTTGGTTGGCTCATGATCATTACTCTTAATATTTAAATTGTTCCTCTTTTTCTGTTTCAAGGTTCCCAATTTTGACATGTATTAGTTAACTGAACTGCTTGGATCTTGTTCCAGCAGTGCACTAAACTTATTATACCAAACTCATTACCTTGATGGACCTGTGTTTCACTCAGGATTTCTCCATGAGTGCAGGTCAAAAAGATGCCTTCAACGATCTCGATCTTGAGCCTCTCTCTTCCATGTTTACCCATAGATTTCACTAGTGGATCTTCCCATCTTGTAGGTGGTATTCCTGGTTTTCTCATTATTCTTGGTTGCAAGTTGAGTATTCTATATGTCCATCTTTTATCCCTGATCTGGCCATGTGACCTGCCCATCTCATCTTGCTTTTATATACTGCAGTTACCACATCTTTTATGCTTGATCTTTTTCTTAGTTCCATGTTTCTAACATGTTCCATTTTGCTGATGTTACAAATCCTACATTCTATTGCATACTGAGTTATTCTAAGAGTCTCTTCTTTTCTTGTCATGTTCCATGTTTCTGATCCATATGTGAGTGACAGAAGAATGTCACTATTAAATAGTTTTGCCTTCACAGAGATGTCATGATTTTGATCAGTAAGTGTTTCTTTTAGTCTGTTGAATGATAGCCATGCAGCTTTCTTTCTTTTGCTAGTTCATCAGATAAATCGTTATTCATTTTTATTGTTTGTCCTAAGTAATTGTAGGAGTCAACTTTTTCTATAGGAATGTTATTAATACATAGGTGACTGTCACTTGTGTAGATGTTTTTGATCCATTTTGTTTTTTCTAGATTCATTTCTAAGCCTATCTTACTGCTGTTTATGTATATTTTTTCACCCATTTCTTCTAGGTCTTTTGGGTTGTGGGATATCAGTACTAGATCATCAACAAACAAACATAAGGATTTGTAATTTTTCATCATCTATGCTTATTCCTCCATTTAGGTCTGTTTTTTTTTTTTTTTTTTTTTCAGAATATATTCTAAAGTGCTGGTAAATAGATTAGGGGAGATCATATCACCTTGGCAGACCCCTCTCTTTATATCTATATTTATAGGATGATCAAATGGGGTTATTTGTGTGGTCTGATTTTTGTTAATTTCTTTTATCATGTGGATGTAAGTAGGATCCACATTTATTTCCAGTAAGGCACTGATGACTGCATTGTGTTTTATGGTGTCAAATGCTTTTTTAAAATCAATAAAGAGGAAACATAGAGGGATTCAGTATTCTCTGCATTTTTTTTCTGTTAGTTGTGAAATGATCTGGATATTATCTATTATGGAGAAGCCTCTTTTGAATTCTGTGGCTCTCTACTGGGGTTGTCTTCAAGTGTGTTTTAGATTCTGTTCATGATTTTATATATGTGAGAGAGTAGACAGATTGAACAATAGTTTTTTGTCTTCTCTGTTCCCTTTTTTTTGAATAGAAGTATGGTTTTTGAGGTCTTCCATTCCTCTGGAATCTTTCTTTCTTTGAAGTACCACGTGAATCTGGCAGCCAAGGCTTTGAAAATAATTGGTCCACCTTGTTGGATTTCTTCATCCTTAACATGATCACGTCCTGAGGCTTTACATTTACTCATTTTCTTAAGGGTATGTTCTATTTCTTCTGGAAGTATATCTGGTATATTGTTTGGTTTTGGAATGATAGGTTCTGAAACTTATGAAACACACTTAGTTTCATAGAGATCTTTATAAAAATTCCACGCAGTTTCTTCTATCCTTTTTCTATTAGTATGTTTTTCTCCATTTTGATCCTGTAAAGCAGATGGAATCGACTGTTTAAAATTTAAGTTTTTCTCTATTTTTTTCAGGCTGGTTTTTGCCTCCACTGCTTCTCTTAGTTTTTGTATCCTGAAAGCTTTGTAGTCTTTTGGTGGAATTCTTTTCCTTAGTAAGTTACAGATAATTTTGTATTCTAAAAAATTTTCTTCAGATTTCTTCAGTTCTTTTCTCTTTTTCAGTAGTTCTATAGTTTGAGTTTGGTAAAGTGAATTTCTTTCAGAATAGCATCGTATCTGTGGATGTTTGGTTTCTGCAGCTCAAGAAATCATGGAATATTTTGAAATTTAAAAAAAAAAAGGGAGGGGGGGGGTATTTGCTCATTATAACATAGCATGTATTTTGTTTAGGAGTACTCCCTAAGTTATATATGTGATTTAGTGATTAAAACTGTTATAAAATTTCTATTAGGGGTCACATTAAATCAACAACAACAGCTTATGCATTTTGAAAAACATACCTTGGGGTAATACTGCAGTATGGATGGTAGGAGTTGGAAGTGCAGGTAATTCACAATGTGTATAGGTTTATTTTATTTTTTTTTGTAGCCGTATGGTCGAATCTGATTAAAGATAAATTTAGGTTTATAGATTTGTTGCATCCTGATTCTATGATAAAAATTAAGTTTGTTATTAAAACATTGAGTGGGATTTGTAGGAAAGTTATGCATGTTTAGTCTCTGGTACCATCCATATGCCATTAAAAATTCAGTCATGCTTTCATAGTTCATCAATGCATATAAATTCTCAACTAACAATAGGCATATTAATAATGAAATTAAAAAATTAACACAGATTTTGAAAATCTGAGAATATCCACCATAAGTGATAAATTGTGTGAACATAACAGCCAGGATTTGGTTAGCCCTTTCTACCCAGCAAAGAAAATATTCCTTCACTTAAAATAGTAAAATTACCCTATATTCAGAATGTGTGTGTGTGTGTGTGTGTGTGTGTGTGTGTGTAGAAAGTATTTTACTTTGGGTATAATAAATGTTAAAGATACCGAGCTATTTTAAACCTGGTTTTACTCCATTTCCCAAGTAAGCAAACAGACAAACAAGTCAAGTTTGCACCTGCAAGTGTTGCAAGTCTAGCTGATCCTGCGCATAGTGCAAGACCAAGGCAACTCATGGTAAAAGTAGAATAAGCTCTGATCACTAATCTTAATATTTACCCTTAATGCAAAGCACATCTCCTGGAGATGTATGGTCCCTTGCCTTTAATACAAAGCATCATACATCTCCTCCAGGAGATGTGCTTTGCAATAAGGGTAAATATTAAGATTAGTGATCAGAGCGTATTCTACTTTTACCATGAATTGCCTTGGTCTTGCACTATGTGCAGGATCAGATAGACTTGCAACACTTGCAGGTGCAAACTGACTTGTTTGTCTGTTTGCTTACTCGGGAAATGGAGTAAAACCAGGTTTAAAATGGCTTGGTATCTTTAACATATATATATATATATTCATTTTTTTAAATTAACTGACTTAAAACCCGAGAATTATAACACAATGACATTTATTTGAAAAAACGCAACATATTTCGTCAAGAATGACTTCATCAGGCGATAAGAACATAGAAAGATATTAAAAGACACTTAAATTAACATTGACACACTCTAAAGCTATACAATTATAAAGCCATAATATTCGACTGTAAATTACAGTTATTATGAGCTTGAACTACAGTCCGAGTTAAAGTTCTATTGTTGTACACCTGTGCATGTGTGGAATCATGCGATCTCCAGTATCTAATAGTAGAGTTGAAGGTCAGGCAAATTATAGCTAAGATTATTATTCAAATGAAAAGGGTCCAAGGTGATTTCTTTTGACTCGACAATGCTGCGCTCTATCTCATCATGGCAGATGTGTAGGTTTGAAGTTGATGTCCAATTTATTTCATGTTGGTGGCTTTCGTGTTCGTGTTTATTGAAAGCAGGACATGGCCTGACAGAGCAGTTGCTCTGGTTCTTTTATAAACAATGTCGTGCTGGTGCTCTTCGAGACGTAGTAAGATAGATTTCTCTGTCTGCCCATAGTAAGGCTTTCCGCATTCACAAGTGACCTTGTATACACCTGGGAATTGTAGAAGGTTGTGAGGTTGTTTATAGTTGTTGAAGCGTGATCTTATTTTTGGCAGAGTCGAGAAGCACGTTTTTATGTTAAACTTTTTTAGAATTCTACTCAGCTTTTTGGATAGTGTGCTGATATATGGCAAGACGATATGACCTTTGGAGTCATCCTGTGTCTCTACGTTGACGGCGGGATAATTGGTTGTTAATATTTTTTAGAGAGTAGCCATTGTTTTTAAAGGTCCATTTAAGATGTTGTAGTTCCTTTTTCAGTTCTTCTTCATCTGATAGTACAGATCTTGCACGATTCGCTAGAGTTGATATAATACCCAACTTTTGCGCTGGATGGTGATATATATTAATCATATATATATTATATATGTGATTAATAGTACTAATCATATATATATATATCATCATCATCATCATCAAATTCCTGCCAAGTACCCTCAAGGGGTGTACAGGATATGACAGTACTACATGAAAAAATTACATCATTACTAACTTCCTATCTACAATTTTCCTCCAAATCAGTCTGTTACTTGTCAAGACTCCAACATTATCAGATCTTATATTTCTATCGCCTAAGGCACTTTGTACCGTATCAATCCACCTATATCTTGGTCTTCCTCTGGATCGTTTTCCTGCCAACCTGGCAGAGAACACTTGTTTTGCTAATCTTTCCTCTCCCATTCTATTTAAGTGACCATACCATCTGAGATTAGCTCTGCTAACGCATTCCTGGATGCTGACAATGTCAAGTTCTTTCCTAATATCCTCATTTTTAATATGATATTGCCATTGATGCCATCTGTTCACGCCTCTAATCTTTCTCAGGACTCTCATATCTGCGGTCTCTAGTCTTTGGTCAAGTGTTTTACTTCTGACCCAGCTCTCAGATCCATAAGTTAAAATTGGTTTGAACACAGTCTTGTATACAGCTAATTTAGTGTTCCGACTAATTTCTTTCTTATTCCATATGAATTTATTCAATTGACTTCCCACCATACCAGCTTTGCTGATTCTGTTGTCTATTTCTATATTTAGTTTACCGTCTTCAGTAAAAATTGTGCCTAAGTAGCTGAAATGTTTTACTTGTTCCACAGGTTCTCCATTCACAACACAGTTGACATTTTCAATGATTCTGCCTATTTTCATTGTCTTTGTCTTTTTATTGCTGACCTTCATACCATATCTATTACAACAGCTATTCAATTTAGTCAGAGAATCTTGCAGACTTGTAGCGGATTTATTTAGAAGTATAACATCATCCGCATAAAGCAAAGAGCTGACATTAACATCTCCAATTTTGATATCAGGTTTAATACCACAAAGATGAATATATATATATATATATATTCATCTTTTTTTGTCTGACTGAAACTGAGAAAATTGACAAGTTAATTTAATGGAGCACACAACATGTTTCGTCAAAAATTACTTCTTCAGGTGTGGTAACACTTAAAGCAAATTAAAAAAAAAAATTTTAAAAAAACCATAAAAATACTGTGCCATTATAATAACAGATTTGTAAACTGAAGTTAAGTTTGAATTGTCATTATAGTCCGTTCTGTTGTACAGTTCACTCGTACGCCAGTATCTAATGGCATAACTATGCGAGTCAGGTAGACTATAACTGAGGTTGCTATTGATGTGAGAAGGGTCTAGGACAATTTCTTTGGATTGCACTATGCGACGTTCTACTTCATCGTGACAATTCTCGTAGACAGGCTTATACGTTGGTTATGCATTACTAAATCACTTAAGGAATTGACAACATAGATACAAATATAAATTAAATTACACTTTAATAAATATTTCTGATATTTCGGCAACGTCACATTGCCATCTTCAAAAGGAACTTACAAAAAAAGGCACATGCACGTAGGCACTCCAACACAGTAACTGAGAATGAAGTGATGAAGCTATTGTTCTCCTAAAAGTCCTGATGGTGCCCTCTAACTGGCTAAGTAGGTGTTCTTGCCCGTTGGGCTGAAGGTCTGCTGATGTAAGCCTCCCAAATTTGGGGCAGTCTCATACAACCAAATTTGTTGAGGTTTGAAGAGTTTCTTAGGGCTGAGGCTGATTCCATAAATAGTTTTTCGAATTTGTATTTGCTGTGGTGTATTACTGTTGCTTTCTTCTACCGTATTCTGTGGCATGTATCCAGAGCATGGTGTGCAAGACTAGAATGGCTGTACTTGTGAAAACAGATGTGGTCCTTATGTTCAGAAATTCTGATATTCGCTGTCCTGCCTGTTTGGCCAAAGTAAGACAGTTTACAGCTACACAGGACCTGGTATACAAGGGACCTTGTGTTCAGAAATTCTGAACACAAGGACTACATCCGTTTTCACAAGTACAGTCACTCTGGTCTTGCAGACCATGCTCTGGATGCACGCCACAAAATATGGTGGAAGAAAGCTACAGTAATACCCCGTAGCAAATACAAATTCGAAAGACTATTTATGGAATCTGCCTCAGCCCTAAGAAACTCTCCAAACCTCAACAAATTTGGTTGTATGAGACTGCCCCAAATTTGGGAGGCTTACATCAGCAGACCTTCAGCCCAACAGCCAAGAACACCTACTTAGCCTGCTAGAGAGCACCATCAAGACTTTTAGGAGAACAAAAGCTTCATCACTTCATTCTCAGTTACTATGTTGTAGAGCCTACGTACACGTGACGTTGCCGAAATATCGGAAATATTTATTAAAGTGTAATTTAATTTATATTCATATCTACATTGTCAATTCCTTAAGTGATTTAGTAATTCATCGTGAAAATTATAAACGTTTGATGTTGCATTCCAATCTACTCCGTGTTGGCAGCCTTCATCGTTTGTTTTCACTGAAAATAAGATGTGACTTGAGAGTGCACTTTCTCTGATTCTATTGTATGAAATGTCTCTCTGATGTTCCTCTAGCCGTATGAGGATTGACTTCTCAGTATGGCCTCCCACAATCACATATTATTTTATATACACTGGGGAACTGAAGATGGTTATGAGCTTGTTTTGGGTGGCTTATATTTGATGTTGCGTTCAAATGAAGTGGAATGATGCATAGTGGAATCCAAAGAAATTGTCGTAGACCCTTCTCACATCACCAGCAACCTCAGTTATAGTCTACCTGACTCACATAGTTCTGCCATTAGATACTGGCATACGCGTGAACTCATACGCTCACATTTGCACAATAATAGAACTACAGAACAGACTATAACGACAATTCGAACTTAACTTCAGTTTACAAGTCTGTTATTATAATGGCACAGTGTTTTTATGTTTTTTTTTTAAATTTTGTTTAAGTGTTATTGCACCTAAAGAAATTATTTTTGATGAAACATGTTGTGTGCTTCATTAAATTATCTATTTTCTCGGTTTCAGTCAGTCAAAAAAAAAAAAAAAGGGTGAATATATCTAATCACTGAGTCAGTGTAACTAATGATCATATATATATATATATATATATATTCTGAATATTGAGTAGTCTTTTAACTCTATTTGTAAACATATAGACTAAAATGAATTTTTACTACTAGTTGCAACCTGACTACCCTTCTGAAGCCTGTCAAAATTCATATGCAAAGAAATATTTGAAACAACAATGCAGCATACAGATTTCCTTGCCAGCTTGATTTTAATGTCATCTATACAGGCTTGACCATTAAATGTCTATGATCACAACTGCAAGAGCACTTTTGGTACTGTAATATCTCTATTCCTGAGCACCTAAGCAATAGTAACAAAAATTAAAAAAATAAAAATAATAATAATAATGAAAAATCCATTATTGGCAAAACAGAAATTGTAATCCACATGTTCGAAAAAAATCATATCCGCCAAATTGACAACAGCACCATCCTAGACCCAAAGTAATGAAATTAAGTTAATTACAGATTTTAGAAACTATAGCTATAAGAAGTAATAGTAACCATATAAACATCAATTGTGCTTATCTGATTCTAGAAAATTGGAATTCACATAATATTAAAATTAACTAAACAGAATAGAAAATGATTACCAGATATATAGAAATGTTTTGGGAAAATTTGAAGAAAAGATGAAATCTAATAATGTTAATTGCCTGCTGGATTTCTGTTTGGGACATGGATTAGTTATTACCAATCCATGTTCCAACATAAAAATGTCCACAAATTCATATGGAGAGAATATTCAAGAAATAAGAACAGTCTCAATGACTATGTCATAGTTGATAGTGTTTTCCCACTGATTCAGGACACAAGAGTATATAGAAGATTTGAAATATGAAGTGATCGCTATTTAGTTTAAATCAGGATAAATTGAATTTCATGTTGAAAAGAAGAGCATGTAAGAAAGTTTTAAAATGAATCAAAACTGAGGAGCTTTCAGAGGTCAACTTTAGATGCAAATACACAAACATCATTCAAGAAAAAATAGAAGTTTCAAAACAAAAAAAACTAAATTGATTCAGTGGCAAACCCTAAAGAAAACATTGATATTGATTCAGTCAAAGACACATATAATGAGGTTGTCTGTAAAGATAGAAAAATCAGAACTCCATGGTGGACTGAGGACATTAATGCTGTGGAGGTCGGTCGAAAAAATTGCAACTTAGGTTGCGTGTATATATGAATGTATCTGAGAGATACATTCATTACTAGTATGTGCTAAAATGTGATAAAACTTAAAAAAAAAAACACTCCAAATATAATACATGATGGTTTATTTATTTTCATTTACAATCTAGAAATTATTGAACAAAGAAATATAAAGAATAAAAATTTAGCCGATTGTTGCGATGTAAACCAGCTAGATATAAGAGGCTTAAAATGCTTTCAATTCTGTTTTGTCTATTCGTTTAGCATCTCTTTCTCTTGAATACTGGTTCGAAATAGAATCAACGTATTTATTTGTATATAATAAGATTAGATTTAAAATATCATCTCTAATAAAACAATTCCAAGTTTCAAGTTCTGTCTTGGCATTTTTTGTGTTTGGCTGAAATAATGGAAGTTGACACAAAATATTCTGCGGCTCTCTTCTAATTTGTGTTCTTATTGGATTTTTCCTCCATTTTGATTCTTTATCCTTTCCAAGAAAATACTCTTCATTCAAGTCTAATTCATCTTCACTTTCTTCACTAGAAATATCTTGTTTGGTATCCAAATCTTTTGAATGAACTTTCACATAATTATTGTCTTCTAAATCACTTTCATCTTCACATTTGACTCTATCATTCTCATCGTCGGACTCGAGTAACATTCTCTGAATCTCTTCAACATCTGATGGATTATCTAATCGATATATTTTTCCAGATCGGAGTTCGTGGTATCTCTCAGATACAATTTACTATCAAATATCACACACCTTTACATAACACGTGTTAAACCAAAACTGACTGCATAAACAGTGTGGAATATCATTCATAATATATGCATGTGCAGCTGGTCATGACCTCCAAGCTATATACTTGATATGTGTAAGAATATTTATATTAAATGATTTGTTTGTATCTGCCAGATCAGCTGCGACCTCTGCAGGATTAAAGAGGCAGTCAAGGAAAAGAAGAAAGCATATTGAAAGTTCCTGGCAAGTAAATCTACTTGTGTTCTAAGAGAATATAGAGAAAAATATAAGAAAACAAAACATTATGTAAAACTAGCCAAACAAAAATCATGAGAAGACTTTGGTAAGAACATAGAAAATAAATATTAGGAAAGTGGCGAAATATTCTAAAAAATATTGAAAAAGCTTAGAAATGGAGGAAAGAATACTTCAAAGGGAATCAGAGATGATAAAGGTGATATGAAAACTGAAGATATAAAGATATTCTAGTTGTCTGGAGTAATTTGAGTAATTGCTTTGAAAGACTGCTAAATGAAACAAGCAGTGTCATCACAATGGTAGAAAACTCCCAGCAGGAATGCATATCCATACTGAAAGTAGAAAAAGTCATCAAAATCTTGAAATATAGAAAGTCAGCCAGAGTAAATGAAATTCAACCAGAAATGCTCAGATATGGAAGTATTAAAAGTTTTACAGTGGCTGCATTGCATAATTCAAAAGGTCTTAGTGAAAGGATCGAATTCCAGATGAATGGAGCAGAGTTCTCATAGTATCCATCTAGAACAAGGGAAATAAATCTGAATGCGAGAATTACAAAGGTATTTCCTTACTGCGTGTTTCTGGTAAGATTTATGCAAGTATGCTTGAGAAACAGCTATGAAAAATTGTGGAAGGGAAGCTTGTTGAAGAACTAGCTGGATTCAGGCCAAACTGAGGTTGTCAGGATCAGATTTTCACTTTAAGACAAATTATTGATAAATCTTGAGAGAATAACAAGGATTTGTATTTTAAGTTTTGTAGATCTGGAAAAGGTGTATGGCAAAGTGCCAAGAGTTATATGGTGAGAATGGGACACTATATCAAGCAATATTAAAGCTGTAAGTCAGCAATTAAAATTGAAGGTGGTACAAGAAGATGGTTCGATGTTAAATCAGGTATGCAACATGGGTGCACATTGTCTTCACTGTTATTCATTATCTATATGGATCACATTATGAAGAAAAGTAGTATTAAATCTGATATCAAAGTTGGTAATGTTAATCTTGCAGTTTAATGTTATACTTCTGAATAAATCTAGTACAAGTCTGCAAGATTCCCTGAGTAAATTAAATAACCGTTGTAATAAATTTGGTATGAAAATCAGCAATAAAATGACAGACAATGAAAATACTCAGAAACATTGAGAAATCAACCTATAGAACTATAAAACATTTTGACTATTTAGGTACAATTTTTAGTGAAGATAGTAAATTAAACATGGAAATAGACAACAGAATTAGTAAAGCTAGTATTGTAGGAAGTCAGCTGAATAAATTTATATGGAACAAGAAAGAAATTAGTCAGAACACTAAATTAGCTATATTCAAACCAATTTTAACTCATGAATCTGAGAGCTGGGTTAGTAAAAAAAAACACTTACATTCTCCACTGAATGTATGAGGAATTTGAATAATTCAAATATATTGGATGGTGAAAGCTTAATCAGGTAAAGGGTTTTTGTGAATTCAGTGACATTTATGCTTATTTTTTGAAAATGAACTGTTAGCCATCGTGTTACCCTTACAAATATGATTGCTTCTCTGCAAACAGGAATAGTCTCTGCTTGGAGAGAGACTTCAGACATTTCGTTTTGCAAAAATTAGCATTAATGTGGGCAAGATGTATAGTCCAAGTAGCAGGCTACCAACATTTCATTAGAAATGTTATTCAGTAGTTTAGTGAGCCATTCTCCAAACAAAGTGGAGACCTCAAATATGAGAGTTCTGAAAAGATTAGTGAAGTGAACAGATGGCATCACATTAAAAATTGAGGATATTAGGAAAGAACTTGCCATTGTTAACATTCCAGAATGTGTTAGTAAGCACCAATCTCAGGTGGTATGGTCACTTAAACAGAATGGATGAGGAAAAATTAGCAAAACAAATGTTCTTTGCCAGTTTAGCCTTAAAAAAAAGACCCAGAGGAAGACCAAGATGTAGATGGATTGATACAGTAAAAAGTACTTTAAAAGACAGAAATATAAGATCTGATGATGTTGGAGCCTTGACAGAAAACAGATTAATATGGAGGAAAATTGTTGATCAGAAGTTAGTAATGGTGTAACTTTTTCATAGTACTACCATAATTATCCTGTACCTCCACTGAGGGTATATATCAGGAATTTGATAATGATGATAATATTAAAATTACTCCCAAGTTTCAGCCAATAAAAAATGGCTTGTAACTCGATGTAACCACTTAAGTGAACTCCACTATTTTTCACTTTTCATCTCTCATTTCCTTCCATCAGAAGAGCATTCTTTGTAATTCTAAAGACAACATCCCATTGAAATGGCTTGTACACCGTAATTATGAAATATTTTATTTATTCATCCTTTTCTGGAGTTTCAAGTAATTTCTCCTCTTTATTCATCCTTTTCTGGTTTTTTTAAATACCAGACAGACAAAAAAACAAACAAACAATTATTTCTTATTTCTCAATATACAGGGTGGCCATAAAATAACTTTCCCTCTTTGAAGGCATCTGTAGCTAAAACCAATAAATGGAATGAGACCAAATTTTATATTGACACTTTTGAAGGCATGGGGAGATGATTTCCACGAAAAAAGGATTTAGTACCAAAAGTCGTCGATAGGGGAAATTTTGGCGCTGGCGGAGCCGAAAACAAGCGGATAATCACATTAGAGGCAGATAAAATCGAATAACATTTCGACATTGTAAGGGACAGCCCGCGGCACTCATTCCAGCTGGATATGTGGCACGTTACAATGATGATAATAATAATAATAATTAAACTAAAGCAACAACTTGCGAGAGAGAGAGACAGAAATTAACGTAGTGATTGAACTCACAGGAAATAATGTTTTATTCATCAGAATCAGGGTCCCCTGGACCACATACACGATTTTCAATGTGCTGACCTTTCTTGTGTACAACAAATTGCACCGCAGTAGCAATGTCTGTTACTGTCTCTTCTTGCACTTCTTTTCGTCCTCTGCCAGGTCTAACTCCTAGTGATCCAGTTTCTTCAAACTTCTTAATCACAGCTCTCAGTGCTACAGCTGACATAGAACCTGTATGCAGGTTATGAAGCCTTCTAAATTCCCAAAGGGCCACTACAGCATTGCACTGTTTAAGGTAAAACAACTTAACAAGTAAGGCACGCTGAGGCAAGATAGGACGCATATTGAGCACAATTCATCAGTCATTTGAATAACTGCCTGAACGTTTCCAATCCCTTTTTAAGTGGAATTGGTGGCGCTGCTGTCACTTATACACAGTAAAATTTGCATAATCCTTTTTACCTGTGTTTACTGCAAATGTTTGACTGCTTTCGGCTCTGCCAGCCAAAATTTCCCCAATTGGCGACTTTTGGTACTAAATCTTTTTTTCGCAGAAATCATCTCCCCATGTCTTCAAAAGTCTCAATATAAAATTTGGTCTCATTCTGTTTATTGGTTTTAGCTACAGATGCTTCCAAAGAGGGAAAGTTATTTTGTGGCCACCCTGTATTTTTAACCATTCTGCTTTAATCTTTTGCAGTTTATTGATTTTAATTCATTTTATCCATATACTGTTTGAGATTTGAATTACCGTTATATTATCGCATATAATGCAAAAAATTATTTATGGTAAAAAATACTACTTAAAGTTAGGGGTTCGCATTATATGCGGATCTTAAAAAATATAACATCTTATTAGACTTGCGCGCACAATATATACTACCTAATGCCTATGCAATCAAATCTACTTGGCCCATTCGCATTCGGCGACCAAGCGCGCATCGTATCTGCACATGCGCTCTCCGTCGCTGAATGATAGAGCACAGTTAGGTATATCAGTTTAACCACAGTTCATTTTAAATATTATTCGTTAAACAAACCTAGCCTGAAAATGAGCCAACAGAAACGTAAACGTTCATCTTTTGAAGCAGGATTTAAATTGCGTGTCGTGCAGTTTGCAGAAGAACATAATAACAGTGTTGCTATGAGAGAATTTCGTGTAGCAGAGAGTAATATTAGACTTTGGCGTAAGCAAAAAGACAGTCTTGAAAAAATCCCCAAAACGAAACGTGCCCGTCGTGGAGATGTAGCATCCTTTCCAGAACTCGAAGAAGAGCTAAATGAATGGATTTTGACGCAACGACAAGATGGCATTATAGTAACAAGAAATGCAATTCGTTTTCAAGAATGGTAAATTCAAGGAAGCACCAGGTATTTCATCTTTTCTTGCTTCGCCTGGGTGGTGCAACAGATTTATGGAACGCAAAGCATTAACATTACGACACCGAACAAAAATTATGCAGAAGTTACCAAAGCAGCTTGAAGAAAAAGTGCAGTCCTTTCATAAATTTATCATAAAATTACGGAAGTGTCACTGATATGAACTTTCCCAAATTGGCAATATGGATGTGATGCCCATGTACTTCGATATGCTTGGGAATCCAACGGGACATGAAAAAACACATTTTACCATTGTTCTAGCATGCATGGCAGACGGAACCAAATTAAAGCCAACAGTGAATTTAAAAGGAAGAAAATTCCGAAGCATATGAAATTTCCACCAGGTGTAATTGTTCGCGCCAATCAGGAAGGTTGGATGGATGAAGAAGGTGTACAATTGTGGCTGGATCAAGTATGGAACATACATCCAGGTAGCTTGTTACGTCAACAAAGCATGCTAGTCTGGGATATGTTCCGGGCGCATTTAACAGAGGCAAGCAAAGAGAAAGCACGTGAGCCACGTACAGACCTAGCAGTCATACTGGGTGGTCTAACTTCCGTTTTGCAGCCGCTTGATGTCAGCTTGAATAAACCATTTAAAGATCACTTACGTGAAAAATGGAGAGAATGGATGTCATCTGGTTTGGTGAAGATGACAAAGGGTGGAAATTTTCAGAAGCCTGATCACCCTAGTCATCAGCTAGGTTAAAGAAGCATGGGATTCGATACTATCTGAAATGATTCGACGCTTATTTAAGATTCGACTCTTAAATGTGGAATAAGTAATTTAATGAATGGATCCGAAGATCATGTCATATACGAAAGCGAGGATGACGCACAACAAATTGGAGAGCATGAAGACGATGATGACAACTGCTACACTGATGATGCAATCCCTACAGATGAATTTATAAATGAAATGTTTGACGACTCAAAAGATGAAAAAGAATTTAAAGGATTTTGACATTTTGTTTTAAAATAAATATTTCTTTCGTTAATTCATATTGTATTATTTATAATATTGTGGAACAAGATTAAGAGATCGCATTATACGTGGACATGGCATTTTAGGGCTAGTTTTCAAACAAAATTTCTAGTTCGCATTATACGCGATAATATACGGTAGATAATAGTAGTCTGTTTTAACTCTGTTCTGTGTTTCATATCACTGTGACTGGAATGTTTTTTTGGTCTAGATGTATTGCCAAAACCTGGTATTTATGGTCTGAAGGAAATCTTACATCTCTTTAACCAAAATAACAAAATTGACTTTTGACATTCGCATTACAAGAGCAAAAAAATATGTTGAGCCTAAACAGGCATATGAGAATAAAGTTATTTATGATGTAGGAATAATAGATTTGCTTTTTGTGTTTCTTAGTGTTCTATACCATTAAAAACATAGCATCAAGGATAATATTACAATAAATTACTTAGTATATGGTATCCAGTTAAGAAGCCAGATACAGAAATGCAGGATGTTTTTCACTATTGTAATTTTAATCAGTTAATTCTAGTTTTAAATGAACATAATTTATCAATGATGTTCATTTAAAACATCATTGATAAATAATGTTTTAAATGAAACTAAAGTTTTAAGTTTTATATTCTGTGCAAGCATGAAAACTATTTGTCACAATCTATGTTCATCGTTTTAATCATGAAGTAGTAAACTATTCCCTCTTTGTTGCAAAACTAATTGATATTTGATTAACTTTACTGTATTTTAATGACTTAAAAATCAAGTTGAAACAATATTTATTTCACCTTTTAACTAAATGCTGTTTATTAATATGAGAATTAGCTCATTAAAAATAGCAGCAGAGAAAACAGTCATGTTATATAAATGTATATAACATGTAAATTAATTTCCAAAGCATGTCAAACATATGTCAGATTCCTCTTCCATTCGACAGTCAAGCAGCATCGCAGGCTGGATGCTAGATAATATAAAGGACTGGAACTGAATCTGGTGATAATGTCAGGAGGCTTCCTGATCATTTTATGCATAATCCCACTGCTAGCTAATCTTCCAGATCGTCTTCCAAGCCAGCTAAGGTTGGCCGATTGGTAGAGCCTCTGCTATTAATGGCTTAAGCAAGTTTGAGCGCGGTTAGTAGTTTGACGGGGTTCAATTGTTCGATGCTGTTGGTTGGCACACTCTCCCTCGATGAGTCTTTGGAGTTAATCCCTGGAGGTGTCCCATAATAATAATAATCATATCAGAAGGAAGTCAAGTTCAGGAATACCTTTGAGGCCAGTGACATGCCCAATAGCCTATCTCTTCTCACTACATGCTGCCCCAAAATCAACCATGGAAAGAAAAATGAATAATTGTAGAGTTCCTGTCGCCAAAAAAGAATCTCCCTCAAAAATAGTCCTTATAGGACTATTTTTGAGGAAGATTCTTTCATCGGTGAAAATGATGTCTTTCATCAATGAAAATGATGAAAAATGTCTTTCATCAGTGAAAATGATGTAGCCAGGAATGGTAATATTTTCTTATGAGATGTGGTGAGTTTCTTGTAGACAAAGATATCTACTTTGTGCCTGCTAAGGATATTATTCAGTACCTCTGATTTTGATCTAGTTAATCCCTTGATGTCCAGCCGGAGGATAGTCCGGCAATTACCAGTGTTTGGTTGTTTTGTTCATTTTTAAGGCAACTGAAATTCCCTACTTCATCTGTGGGGAATTTCACAGTTGCCCTTTTGCAGACATTCAGGGATGAGTGTCTGTATGGTGTGTATATGGCACTATGCAGACACTTCTTCCCTGGAGGCCTCAGGAAATTGCACATACTCCCACATGATGCCATTGTTTGACTGAACTGTCAATCTGTATATACTTTTGCTCTACAATAAATAAATCACCTTTTGCAGATGTCCAGAGACCTGACCTCCAACTTTAGATAGCAGCTGAAGCTGCTGCTCTAATCTGGACTGTCCAATCTACACTGCCTAAGTTTTTTCTGCTGCAGGCTGGCACTCATCGGAAATATTTATTAAAGTGTAATTTAATTTATATTCTTATCTATGTTGTCAATTCCTTAAGTGATTTAGTAATTACATAGTAATAATGATAAAGCACATTTCTGCAAATCAAAATTATTGCATCATCTATTTAATATTTAATTTCTATCGCACTATTCAACAACGCGATCTCACTCAATGGATCTATCTCATCTTTTTTGTTCTCTGAGAAATCATTTATATTTAATTATATTTAATTATTTTAAATATAATTAAAATTTATTTTAATTAAAGTTTTATTTAATTATATTTAGTACTTAAATGTTCTGATGTTTGTACTTTTTTTCCTCTTATTTATTAATTGAATAATTATTAAAGATTAGGGTATAATTTGACAAAACACGTCACAGATAAGTAATGGTACCTGTGCGAAGGAAAATGGCGGTCAGTAATGAAGGTTCGCCATCGTTATCAAAGAACGGTAGCATAAAAGAAATGAGTCAGTGTACTAGCTGTGAAATGTACGCTTTGCGGAGTGCGGTCAGAGTGTGGTTAGATGATAATAAAAGGATTGAATGTGTGTAGAAAATGTAGGGAGAATGCGGAATTGAAGTGTATTTCGGATCGTGAGTGTGATATTTTTGTCAACCTTCAGAATGAAGGAAACAGGGATATGACAAGAAACGGCAAGGTTGTACATGAAAATTGTGAGAGTGTGAATGATAGTATAAATGGTTTCTCAGAGAACAAAAAAGATGAGATAGATCCATTGAGTGAGATCGCGTTGTTGAATAGTGCGATAGAAAGAGCAAAACAGCAGCTAGAGTGCATGAACAAAAGTAGACTGAATGAACCAACCAATAATAAAAGGTATGACAGGAAAAATAGACGTATGAATGTGAACATGAACAAAATGAAGGATAGAGTGCTGTATGGAGACTCGTTAGTACGAGGTGTGTTAGTAGAGGATTTGACAAAATCGTACCAACCTGGTGCGACCATAAAGGACGTAACTGAGTCTATTAGAGAGCAAAAGGAAAGGGTGAAAGAAATGATTGTTGTGGCAGGTACGAACGATTTGAAAGGAGATAAAATGGAAATGATAGAAGACCTGAATGAATTGTTTGAGGTAGCAAAAGAAAAGAGTGAGAGAGTTAGAATGATTAGTCTTTTGCCACGGTATGACAGTGAAATGTTTAAAAGGAGGGCTATAATTGCAAATGACTTTATGCGTGGGTTATGTATGACGAGTGGTGTGGAATTTGTGGATGTGTGGAGTGAGTTTGATGGGCGAAAGGATCTATATAAGATGGATGGCTTGCATTTGAATGGTTACGGTGTAAGAAGACTTGAGAAAGTGTTGCTTAATGTAGTGGATGTGCAAATTCAGGGAAACTAGATTTGTTAAGGGGGGGGGGGGGGGAGTAGAGATTCAGTCCTTATGGAGGCAGTTGAATGTAAGAATGAATATGATATGCCAGAGCAAATAAGGACAACAAATCTGAGTGGGATAGTTAATATAAGGCATCAAGGTAGGGTTGGGGCTAATGGGGGTCTTAAATTCATGTACACTAATACTAGGAGTATTAGGAACAAGAAGGAAGAGTTTTTGGCCATGGTTGGCACTTCCAGACCACAGGTTATAGGTATAGTGAAACATGGCTGACTGTAGATGATATAACTAGTGGGATTGAATGTGATGGGTATAGTGTGTTCAGGAATGACAGAGAGAATAAAATGGGGGGAGGAGTATTGTTGACGATAGCTGATGAGCTCCAGCCAAGAAGAATAGAAGTTGAATTGCAGGATAGAGAAAAGAGCACATTTGAGGCCATTTGGTGTGAGATTGTGGCTAGCAGAACTAAATATACAATTGGGTGCTGCTATAGACCAGGTGATGGAAAAGATGGTGGTGACAGTATGCACAAGCAAATAGAAGAAATGGGTGGAAGGAGGGTGATTATTATGGGAGATTTCAACTATGGTTGCATTGATTGGAGTGAGGAGAGGACACACGGGAGGAAGGAACTGGATTTTATGCGGTTATTAAGGGATAAGTATCTGCGACAGCATGTAATGGAAAATACTAGGGGTCAGAGAGTGCTTGACCTAGTAATTACATCTGAGGATTTGGCTGTAACAAATATGACCACATTGCCACCAATCGGTGAGAGTGATCATAGGGTCTTAACTTGGGAGGTGGCTAAAGGTGTAGAATTTTCAATTAAGACAGGGTACATGTGGAATTATCGGGCTGGAAAGTATGACAAGCTTAGGAGTTTGATTGGTTCAGTGCCATGGCATGTACAACTGCAAGGACTAGAAGTTGATAGTGCATGGGAGGTAGTTAAGAAGTGCTTGCATGAAGCAATGGCTGACTGTATACCTAGAGTCCGAATAATAAATCAAGTAGGGATTAAATGGATGAATAACACCATTAAGCTTGAGTTGCAAAAAAAGAAACAACTATGGAGGGAATTTAAGGAGAAGGGTGACCGGCAGGCACATGAACGGTATAAAGCACAGGCCAGAAGGGTGACGAGTGTGGTAAGAAAAGCAAAAAAGGGTTACGAAAGAACATTGGCCATGCAGGCTAAAGAGAATCCTAAACAGTTTTTTAGATATGTAGCAAGTAAAAGGAAAAATGTACATGGCAGATTGATTTTAAAGAATGCCGATGGTAGGGAGGTAACTGAATCAGTTGAGATAGTTGAGTTACTGAGTGAGCACTTTGCAAAAGTATATCATCCAGGTGGTGACATTGCAGAAACGAATAAACCAGTAGATTATACGGGAATTGTGGTTAATGAAGTGGAGGTGAGTAGTCTATTGCATAACCTCAATGTCAATACATCTGTGGGATTGGATGGTATACCAGCTCGTGTTGTACGAGAAGCAGCTAAAGAATTGTCAGTACCCTTGACCATTTTGTTTAATTTGAGTCTCGGGTCTGGGTTAGTCCCGAGCGATGTGGAAAGAGGGGAAAATAGTTCCACTGCATAAAGGTGGTTCCAAGACTGCTGTAGTAAATTACCGACTGATTAGCATATCAGGAATCATTGTCAAGGTCTTAGAGAAAATAGTCAAGAGGAAAATACAAGATTGGATAGAAGAAAATGGGATACTGTATCGGGGACAGCATGGTTTTGTGAAGGGTAGGTCATGCCTCAGTAAGTTGCTCACGTATTATAACACAGTGACGGCTGAACTGGATAAGGGTAATGGGTTTACGGTGATTCTACTGGACCTTGCCAAGGCCTTTGACAGGATTCCACATGGAATTCTAATCAGTAAATTGCAGCATATGGGAATGGACATAGGGTTGGTGAGATGGATAGGAGGGTGGTTGACGGAGAGATATCAGAGAGTTGTTTACTCAGGAGTAGAGTCCACAAGACGGCCTGTGACTAGTGGTGTGCCACAAGGATCTGTTCTTGGACCACTGCTGTTTAATTTGTTCATAAATGATATAGGAAATGATCTGAGAGGAACAGTTCATTTGTTTGCGGATGATGCGAAGTTGGGTAGGGCAATAGTGAATGCAGATGACGTCAAAATTTTGCAGGATGATTTGGATAGATTGGAGGTCTGGGCTAAGGAGAATGGATGTCAGTTTAATGTGGCAAAATGTAAGGTTATGCATTTTGGGGTGAAAAGATTGGCGGCAGTTTACTGCATTGGTGGAACCGTGCTCCAGGAAATTGATGAGGCACGAGATTTAGGAGTGTTGGTAGATAAGGAATTGAAATTTAGGGGACACATTGCAAAAGTGACCAAAACAGCTCATCAAATCACTTGGTTGCTGAAGAATACGATGACAAGCAGAGACAAGCAGGTTATTGTTCCTCTGTATCGAGCCTTGATAAGACCCCATCTAGACTACTGTGCTCAGATTTGGTCACCTAGGTTTCTTCTTGATGGGGAGGAGGTGGAGAGGATCCAGAGGCGAGTGACCAAGATGATAGCAGGTCTGTGGAATGAACCGTATGAGAACAGGTTGAGGATTTGTGGGTTGCAAAAATTGGTTGATAGGCGGAGGAGGGGAGATATGATTGAGACATTCAAATTACTGAAGGGTTTCTATAAAATTAATTCAGAAGATATTTTTGAGAACAGGGCTGGTTTTGGGAGGACTAGGGGACATCCATGGAAACTGGGCAAAAGTGTGGTTAGTAAAGGTGTTAGAGCTGGGTTCTTTACTTTTAGAGTAGTGAATGAGTGGAATGCGCTCCCTGAGTCTGTGGTGGATGCTGTGACAGTGAATGAGTTTAAGGCGAGGTATGATAGATACTGTATGAATGTCAAATAGTTGTGATGAATATGATTTGGGGCCTCCCTCGATGAGTCCAATGACTCCCTGGAGTTGCCCGTAATAATAGTAATAATAGTAATAGTAATCTAATGAACTTATGAATTTGTTTTTATCTCTGAATATATATAAAGTAATTCATATTTCTTTTATGTTCTTAGATTATTTACAAGAATTTCAGAATCAAGAAGTTCAAAATGTGCATCCATTAAAACTGTCTGTTGATGTGCCCACAGATATGACCAAAAGGTACATGATCACAAATAAAGGAATGTTAATATTGTTATTGTTAAACTTTTGGACTTTCTCTATATGTTAGTTATTTAGTTTGTTTAGTTTAATCTTATCATGCAATAATTTATTGTTTCTTGATTCTATCCTTTTGCCTACTTAAAACCTTATATAATCAGATTCTTACTGGCTACGCCATTGTCATGTCGTCCCTTCTTTCTTATTTTTATGTGTATCTAGTATCTTTTTCATTAATGTCTCGGGACAACGCATTTTATATTAGCCTTTCTTATTGCAGTCGCAGTATCAAGTTCTATCGCATATGTCTCTATGTTAAATGGATTGCGTCATTGTTATGCGTCTCATTACTTAGCCTTACGTGTCATTTCTTTTATGCTCCTTCTTACGTAGCTTAACCTTTAAGGGCCACCAGAAGATTACCCATTCCCTGAATTCTATATATTATCCTGATTACTCAAGCAAATTTATTTTTTCACTGCGCTAGCCTGAGCCTTAAAGTTAGAGATAGACACTGCCTTTAGGTTAATTATAGAATATCAGGAGTTACTAGCAATATAATTAAATTCCTAGAAACTTGGGCTCTCTGGCATAATTTTACTCTTGTTTGCAGTCATGCCCTTACTTTCAATTGGGGTATTCCCGCACTCTCACATGTACTCAGGTTCGATTTTTTTATGAAGGGTCAGAGTCAGTCAACATGATCAGAAACACATATAATTAAAGAATCAAACATTTATTAAGTTCAATTAGTGATGCTACACAAGTTAAATTGATCATCAAATTCTAAAGTTAAATCACTACCTTTCATTCACTCTCTCAGTATTAAATAAATTTTAGTATTCTACTTCAAAGTATCAGTAATTCGATGTCTCAATACATATTACATTTTATGATTACAATTCATTTTTAACACTAAGTTCAGAGTATTAGCACAATTTAATGTTTCAATAACTCAGTACGCATTACATTTAAGATTACAATTCATTTTTAACATTAAGGCACTTTAACACATTCTTCAAACTCTCTCAGAACAAGCATAACAGAATCTCTATCTGGTTGAAAGTTCCTAGAGTTCGTTTCAAGAAAACATAGTCATTTTTTTCAGATCTAAACTTTTCACTCTTTCTTCTAACACAAATTTCGCTCTCTTAAATGTTAGTCAGTCTCAAAAGGGCTAGAATAAGTGAGGGTACTTATCTATTCTTTTTCTTCGGTTTCCTGCCGTCCTTTGTCTCGAATCTGGTTGTCTCGATTTTTAACGCCACGTGGGTTGCACGCGCTCGCTTGAGCTGGACGCTATACTTCTGCCTAGGTTTTTACGTAGATGAACTTCTCACTACGGCCTGCAGTAAATCTTGCCAAAACTTTACTACGGTGCCATACTGAACTCTGTTGTAAGTCAGCCCTCAAATATGAGAGCTGAATCGCAAAGAACTCTCGGAGCACATGGAAAGAAAACTCAGGAACAAGAAAGAACGGGGGACATTTACTTCCGTGTCGCGGGTTTTATTCACTCTCCTAGAATTCCACCTTTTTGAGTTTGAAATATCTCATCATTTCACCCATTGGTCTCCGTTCGGGTGACTTCACTGATTAACATATGGGACTTCTTGGTTCGGGGAACGTATGCGTCATTGTGCCTTCTAAGATGTAATGCCTGTGGGTATTTCTCTGATCTTATAGTATTTAGGGTGATCTTTGCCCTATGTTGTTGAATAGTTCGCATTCTTTCACTTGCATTATTTCATTAACAATTCCTCTCTTATTTTGCCTTTTTTTCTGACTTACATTTATGCTAGACACTTAGGTATAAAGTTTTAAAATTCACAAAATTCACAAATTATTATATTAGGAAGTTGTTAAAACAAAAAACACATTTTCACTGCTAAAAGATAAGTATGCAAGTGTGATTTTATGTAAATTGTTAGATTCTGGAATGGTGACGTCAGGTAAATTCTGAAGTCGCCTATTTCAGATCTAACATTATATTACCTGTTAACATATCTTGGTAATTGAAAACGTGAACTGTTTAAGAATTCCTTCTTATTAAATTGTTTAGTTATTTTTTAAGTAACTTTTTTTAATGATGTGCTGCTTCTGATGTTAAACCAGTTTTAACTCAGGATATTCCTAAAGTCACACAATCTATTAAATGAACAGATGTGTTGCAAATTTCTGTGTTATTATTATTATTAGCTATTTAATGTATAATTTGTCATTCATTCATTCATATGGAAAACATCATTATGAACAACTGTAAATCTGCTGTTCATAATGCAAGAGCAAGTTCTCATTACTGAAGTATATTTTTCCTCAAAATCATATAAATGATGCAAAGAGAAATTCAGAAGTGCAGTTTTATGGTTATTGCAGTTTTTGTATGGCAAACAGCTCTTGATAGCGTGCAGTAGCAAATGCAGGGTCATCAAGGAGATGGGCTAGGATAGCACTGTATAGACGAGCGCAATGTCTACACTTCCATCCATATTCTGAGTGCAGACTATAAATGAGTTGAAAATTCTAGATGGGAGAAAAATACATTACTGTCACTTGCTTCAAATGTGTGATCGAAACTCAGCTGGAGTTTAAATTTTAGACATTTAAATGGAACCTCATTTTGTTGAGTGGTTATTTCAAAAGCCAAAATTCGCGGATTTGGCCACAAAGACTTTCAGTTTGGTGTGCCATCTTGTGATGCCATAAATGTCCATGCTTTTCACAGAAACTGTCAATGCTGAATGATATCAATATTTCACTATGCTATAATTCAGTGCTTTGTTGCTGCAAGGTAAAACAACTGCATGTACAGCAAATGATTTGATAATGAAAATGCCCAGCAAATTCTTCATTATCATCATATTCTTCGTTGTAGTCTTTAGACTTAATGAAGACCACAATGAAGAATTCCAATATTGAGATATCACTTCATTACAAAGGCATCACAAAATGCAATCAATAAAAGAGGCATAAACATGCAGATGCTAAAAAGGAAAGTGTATAATAAATCTGCTATTTAATGCAGGAGCAAGTTCTCATTACCGAAGTATATTTTCCCTCAAAATCATATAAATGATTTTGAAGAAAATTATATTTTAAACTCCTACAAGTCCATTTAAATAATGCCATTCAGCTGAAGTTCTGTTAGCATAGCTAATCTTAGGTGGTATGGTCACTTAAACAGAATGGGAGAGGAAAAATTAGCAAAACAAGTATTGTCTGCCAGGTTGGCAGGAAAAAGACCCAGAGAAAGACCAAGATATAGGTGGATTGATATGATAAAAAGTGCTTAGAAGATAGAAATATAAGATCTGAAAATATTGGAGTCTTGACAGGTAACAGATTGATTTGGAGGAAATTTATAGATAGGAAGTTAGTAATGATGTAAATTTTCATGTAGTACTACATATCCTGTACACCCTTGAGGGTACATGTCAGGAATTTGATGATGATGAGCTGAAGTTCTATTAAAATCTTCCCAAATTTTTATAAGCTTTAGGCAGCAACATTTGTTAAAATTTGGCGAAATGTTTAATATTTATTTTGAAAGAAAGGGCTGATATGTGTTCTTTCATTGCATTCAAAACAGGAAACTGTTGCAGCTTAGAAGACCATAGCACAGTATAATCTAGAATAGTTGTTGTGGTGTTATCAATCTCAACAAAAGTGGATTTACATGAGTAAAGGATACTGTAGACACCAGGTGATTTCAGAAATTGAAATGGCTTTAATTGAGCAGAAGGATTCTGATTTCATATGGGGCTTGAATGTATTGAAGAGATATGTGATAATTTAATTTTTATTTCAGAGGAATATGGCTCTTTTCCCCCTCCCAGTATATGGAATGGTCATTGAACTTGCTATAGTCTGGGTATTTGTGTGGGGGAATGGGGTTTTTTTTTGAGTTAGTCCATTGCAAAGTATGACTAATGGCTGCTCTTCCATAGTTTAGCCCTTTAGTTGGGATGACCAAACTTTTGCTTTTTGCTTGGTAAGACCTATATTCAATTCCCATCTAGAGCAGGAGGAAATTTTACAAGTGTCCTTCAGCTAAGGTGATTTAGCTGGTAAAAACACAAACTAGCCCACTAACATATAGTAATGGTTATGGTTAAGAGACATTAGTTGCTGCAAATAGGCTTAATTCAGTAGAGACAAGTGAGGTTGGAAAAGATAGTCATATATCCTATTAGCTAGTGTTTCTTATGTCTCTAAATTGTTATGAGAATCATTTACACTGCCACTTAGAGGGTGTAAAGTAGAGCAGAGTTTTATATTATTTTTTCAATAGCAAACAAGATTCTGGGACATAGTCTGTTTGAATAAGCTGAAAGCATTTTAATACGTCATCATATAGATGAAGAATGTTATTCACCTAGTGTAGCCAAATAGCATATTTGTATGAAGTTGTATTCAGGGACATTTTAAAATTTTCGATGAATAAATTTGCAAGGGGAGAGGAAGAGGAACCTATAATCATTCCTCGGTATACTTGAATATTTTCCTAGTCATTAAAGTAGCCACCTTAGTGTGAAACTGAAAAGAGCAGTGATATCAGCACTGGACAATGATTGACGTAGATACCCTCCCTAAGTCCCCTTCTGTGGATTCATTAATAAACTTACCATAATATGGGAATTTTCTTTTATATTTGAGGTCAAATTTCTTTTAAATTTGAGGTCTTAGTCTTAACTGAGTGTATTTGTCTGGTTGTAAATAATTAATTATTAAACTATTTACAACCTGAAATTTCTACATTAATTTTCCATATTCATTAGTTTTCATAGTTTTTGGGAACATCAACATGAATGTTGATGTTCCCAGATTCTAGAAAAAACTACTTAGAACCATTAATGTAAAAAATAATTTACCCAACTAATTATTTACTACCAGCATTTACCCTCTCAAGGTAGCATTATTATCTAGATATTTAAAAACACACCCAAGATAAAAGCACAGACTGAAATTGCCTCTAGAACAAAGAAAGTCAGTTGCCTATTGCTAGATGTCAGAGTTCTTCCCTGTGTTGATATTATCTGAAATTAGCAGAATTTCACTCTCCTGGAAACCCAGGTGTTTCATGTTGCAAAGCAGGCAAAAACCAACCAGAAGAACATGTGCAATTTACAAGGTTGGTCTGAAACGTTCTTGGCCTGGATCATAGATGGCAACACTATCAGCAAGATTTTTTTTTCTAAGTTTGTACATCTGTCATTAGCATCCATGTGAAATTGCAAGTCATTCTATCAAGTAGTTTGTTTTATACAGTTGTCTGAAGCAAAAGTGTTGTCTGCACCTCTTGAAATGGATAAAATTGAATATCGTGTGGTTATAAAATTCTTTGTAAAAGAAGATTTAACAGCAAAAGAAATTCATTCAAAGTTCATAAAAGTTTATGAGCACTCTTCTCCTTCATTTTCAACAATAAAGAAATGGACGTCCAAGTTTAAACATGTGCATACCAGCCTTGAAGATGATCTACGTGGAGAACTTCCAAAAAGTGTAACAACACCAGAAATCATTCACCAAGTGCATGATATGGTATTGGATGACCAGCGAGTCAAAGTGCATGAAATTGCTGAGACTATAGGCATTTCAAAAGAACGTGTAGGATATATTTTGCATGAAGAATTGGAAATGAAAAATTTTTGCGCAAGATGGGTGGCGTGCTTGCTCACAGCAGATAAAAACGCACTCGCATGAAAATCTGAACAGTGCTTGAAGCATTTTAACAAGAATAAAACTGATTTTGTGCGTTGATTTATTGAATGAGACTTGGATTCACCATTACACACTAGAATCCAAACAGCAGTCAAAACAGTGGAATAGAAGCCAGTTGTTCAGCGCCAAAGAAGACAAAGTCGGTTCCATCAGCAGGAAAAATCATGGCATTTGTTGTTTTGGGATGCTAAAGGCATTTTGTTTATTAATTATCTTGAAAAGGATAAAGCAATAACTAGGGAATATTATTCCGATCTTTTAACCAGACTAGACGAAAAAATGCATGAGAAAAGAACCAGTTTGCAAAAGAAAACAAATCATCTTTCATCAGGACAATGCTCCTGCCCACAAAGATGTTTTGGCAATGGTAAAATTAAGGGATCTGCACTATGAATTGTTGGAACATCCACCCTATTCCCCAGATTTGGCTTCCTCCGACTTCTCTCTTCCCAAAACTAAAACTCTTCCTCGCTGGTTGGCGTTTTTCTTCAAATCAAGAGGTGATTGTAGTCGTAGAGGGGTATTTTGCAGATCTTACTGAGAACCACCACAGGGACGGGATAATGGCGGTGGAGCATCGCTGGAATAAATGTATTTGTCTTAAGGGAGATTATGTTGAAAAAAAAAAAAATTTTGAAATTATAAATTCGTTTTTTCATTGGTAGGCCAAGAACTTTTCAGGCTTACAGACTGGCTTCATAGTCTTAACTGCTTCAGCCATATAATAAATTTAGTTTAATCCTTTATCCCAGTGAGAGCAAACAAAGTTTGCGCCTGAAAATATCTTCAGGACTGAATATAGTGTTGGCTTAACAGTATACATATCTGCAAGGAGATGTGGTTTGCATTTTGGGAGATACTGGTTTAGGCGTGTTGGTAGCTTGCTTCACCTTTGCTACGAGTTGTCTGGTGTTGTACTACTTACCCAGGTAAAATAGTACAACACTATATTCAGTCCTGAAGATATTTTCAGGTGCAAACTTTGTTTGCTCTCACTGGGATAAAGGATTAAACTAAATTTATTATATTCTAACCTAGTGAAAAATAAACTTTCAACATCTTTTTCTAAATCCAGAGGAATTTAATAAAAAAAGGTGGCAAACCTTTTGGCAACTCCTATAAGTAAAGATGACCTTGCTACTTCTTCTGCCTGGTATCTCCAACTCTGGGCCTGGCTCCCACTGAAGAGACCTCAGTAAAGGTCGAAACTAGTCTGGGTAGCTGCCAATCCCTTAATGCTTAACAGTATACATATCCGCAAGGAGATGTGTTTTGCATTTTGGGAGATACTGGGTTAGGAGTGTTGGTAGCTTGCTCCACCTTTGCTACGAGTCGCCTGGTGTTTTTATACTACTTACCCAGGTAAGATAGTACAACACTATATTCAGTCCTGAAGATATTTTCAGGCGCAAACTTTGTTTGCTCTCACTGGGATAAAGGATTAAACTAAATTTATTATATTGTAACCTAGTGAAAAATAAACTTTCAACATGCTTCAGCCATAATTCCAAACAACCAACCTGTTTAAATTCCCAGAATTTGATAGGATTTGAAATGTTTCCAGGAATAGTCTGTTTGATTTGAAATTTGATTTATATAATATCTTTGTCTTCATCCATCTGATGAAGTAATCTTTTTTTGCAAATCCACTTTATTTGGATTGTTCACTGTATAGCCACATCTCAAAGGCTTCAATTTTCTTGATGGTTGTCGCCTTCAATGTCCATGTTTTAACTCCATAGAGCAGAATAGACCACACATAGCATTTCAGCATCCGACCTCCATGTTTAGGTCTTTATTACAGAATAATGTTCTCATTTTCATGAAGGACTGTCGTGCAACTTCAATCCTTGTCTTAATATCTATTTCAAGATCCCACCTTTCATTAAGCCAGCAACCAAGATATTTATATCTTGAAGTGAAAATATAAGTTGCTGAAATTAGATTTTTACTTTAAGACAAATAATTGAGAAGTCATGGGTATACAGCATGGATATATATTTGAGCTTTGTACATCTAGAAAAGGCACATAACAGGGTGCCAAGAGAAAAACTGTTCAAACCACTGCAATTATATAGAGTGTGAAATGGAACATGATTATTAATCAACATATAGTCTATGTTTAAGTTGTAAGTTGGTTGTTAGAATTGAAGGAGATGTGCAGGAAGATAGTTTGGTGTTAAATCTAGTCTAAGACAAGTGTGCATACTGTCTCAATTATTACATATCTATTAAGTTGCATTAGTAGTTTTGCTAGTATTGTTATAAACTGAATGACTTTCATTAAAAGCAAAAATTTTGTAATCTGTGTCTTGCACAAATTACTAGATTACTTGCACATAACTATGTAAGTAATCTTATCTGCTATATTTTATATGGAAGTTTTATATCTTATACATCTACTATTTCTTATGCAGAAGCAGCAAATGGAAATAACTGTTTGCTGATTTTAAATTAATTTCTACTTATTGATAAAATAATACTGTGTCATAGCATAATAATTTGCAAACAGTGCAGAAAATGACTTGCTCTGTATCACACACACACACACAAAAATACTAAATAACAAAACTCATAAATTGTTCATTATTATTTTCATTATACCATTTGACATATATCTTTCGAATGTGCTGACCTAGTCATTTTGCAAAACTTTGACGTTCATTATTATTTAGTAATACACATGTATTACCACAGACAATTTTTTATATGCTGTTCTTATCTGTAATAATGCAGTTGTTTTCCACAAGCCAGACTGTGGAGGATTTGGTTGCATGCCAATCATTACATTTAAGGTTTTAGAACAATTCTGTTATATCCCATCATGTAGATAAAACCAAATAAAATCATTTTAATATTAATTTATATTAGTAGCTCTTTTATAAAGTGATAATAAAAAAACATGATCAGTAAAAAATGCTTTACTTATAGTGATGTTTCAGAAGAATCCAATAAACAGAATGCTTCAGTGTCTTCCATTCAAGAAATCTGTGAATTCAGTCATAGAAAAGAATTAAATAAAAATGTCAAAGAACAAAAAAAGTTGGAAATGAAACGATGCTCTGTATGCAATCTTGTCAGTGAAGACTTCGACAACAGACTGCATGCTAAGTATCATAGGGAGCTATTTTCGTGCTTAAAATATCCAGTAAGTACTTTTGATTATTTTCTGTATTCTGTTTTGATCTCTTACTGATATGTCGCAAGCTCTTCATCCTAACTAGTCACTCACCAAGCAGTGTAGAGCACGTCCTTCTCCTTTCCCCATTTCAAAATATATTGATATATTTTGGCCTAGATTTATAAGAATATTATCACCATCTGAACACTTCCATGTATAGATAACTTTCACTATAGTAAACACTGTTATAACAAAAGTCATTAATGGAGTCCTATAGGTACAGTGCTATTATGGTGAAAATTTGGTATAACAAACTGTGCTTGATATACCAAATTTTCTACAACACTACAACAGTTTCTTGAAGTCCCTGTTAGTTTGCTGTAATGAGTCATTTCTAATTCTGTGATGTATTGTAGAAAGTCCTCTCTAACATACATAAAAGTGTATATCTTACTTGTTCATAATTGATGTACTGCTCATCACCGTTGGTTTCATTTCCATTTCACTCACTTGCCACACACTTACTGAACTTCTGAGGATAACCATTTGATTTCTTCCTTACTCTTATTTATTGAAAAATTTTACTATATCTAGTAAAAATTTTACTATATTTTACTATATGTGTCTTATAAAATGCCTTCACTGATGAACAGAAGAGGCAGTAAACCTTATTGAAAAGGACAGCAAACCACCGTTATTATTTTGCACCAGAAATCAAACAAGCAGAGAAACAGTTTGCCTACTTGGTATAAAAACACGAGGAACTTCTGAAATTATATTTGCTCAATGTATCCTTATACTTTAACATTCCATAGTCTTAATGGAAATATTCACTTTGAAAGAAATGACAAATGCCATTATCTAGTGATATACAAGAAAACACACAAGAATTAGGAATAGGATAACAAAGATATCTTGCAAAAAAAAAAAAAAAAGTGTATGATGCTAAGCCAAAGAACCAATTCCAGTAGTTAATTAGAATCATGTTTTGCATATATGTATATTATAATGTCCAATGCCATCAAAGTTTTTTTTTTAACACCCCTAAACAAAGTATAGATATCACTTGAATACATCCAAGCTTCCAGCTACCTGTTCAGAAGCTAGTGTCATCGAGATGTGTGGTACTTGCCACATTTAATACGTGAACTGGACAAACCAATTAGAAAATTTTAGTCAAGGTAAATACATTAAACATGTGGAGAAAAAGAAAATACGTAGATCCAGTTTAACTTATCATACTATAATAGAAAAATGCAACACACTTTAGCAGGAAACAGATTCAGTATATTGTTTTATAATAATTATGTAAGAAGTCTCAAAGAATAAGCATAAAGAAAAAAATGCTCCTATGTAATATAAGAAATATAATGACATGATATTGTATTATGTATGATTGGCTCTCATTAACACTTTCATTGCCAAGCTGAAAATTGGAATTTCGTGTGGTGGCCAATTTTTTTTTATTTTTTTATTTAGTTAGCGACGTCCATGCGATAACGCGTGATCGGCCATTTCGCGAGAACTCGCATCGCGTGATATCGTTCATTGCCAAGCTGAAAATTGGAATTTTGTGTGGTGGCCAACTTTTTTTTAGTTTTTTTATTTAGTTAACGACGGCCACGCGATAACGCGTGATCGGTCGTTTGGTGAGAACTCGCATCGCGCGATATCGCGTGATTGGCAATGAACGTGTTAAACAGTATAACTTAGGAAGAAACAGTATATGAAAAAACAATCAAATATGGAGATGATGCATTGAAGACATGATGAGGATACATTGGATGACAGAAATTTTGCTAATCTCTTATGAACTATTGCTATCATTTTTTTTTTTAATCCTTATATGTGCATTTGCTGTGTTTTATGCATTTACTCTGTTTTTCAACTTTTGCAATTTTAATTCTCATCTTAATGTTAAAGAACTAGTTGATCTAATTAAAAAGCTATGTGAAATATATTATGATATGTATTTACTTCATTAGTGTCTTATGTTTCTTCTGTAGCATTGGAAAAAGGAACATGTGATTGGTGTGTTTGCAGATGGAAAAGTCATCATGGTTTATCCTTCAGATCCTAAATTCATGACAAAGAAAATTGATGATATCCATAAAATAGTTTATAGGTATTTTGCTATGTGATCATTAAAGAAAACTAAATAATAAAATATCTTTAATTTCTCTCTCTCTCTCTGTGTAATTAATTTTTATTTCTCTTACTTTTATGGCAATGGAGTGTTTAACTGATTTTGTTATTAATAATTAATGCTATTAATTAAAATAATGAGTGAGCTGAATAATATAATCATATTATGTACAAATATTTTATTAACAGTGAGTAATTGTATTTCAAAGGACAAAATTAAGTAGACACCAGATAGTTACAACAGTGATTTATGCACTACCTGAATGGTGTCATTGATAGTTGATTTTTTAAAAAAAAAAATTTTTTTATTAGAAACTCCCTGGAGTGGTGCTTCTCCATGATACATAAGCACGTACTAATGTGGCCATCATGTGTTGGATGTGGAAATTTTGTTATCACAGTATGAGTGCTTTGAATACATCTGCCAGATTTATTAATTTTATTTTAAAAACTTAAGTTATATATATGTTTTGTATTGATTATTGTCTTTTTTTACCTATAGATATATTCTAAAGTGTGAGGGAATAAACATATAATAAAAAAAATTCAGTCATAACATTTAGAAAAATGAACCATTTTTCTATGTTCCCCTTATATAGAAGAAGACTACTACTCCCGAATATTTAAAGAAGCAGCTGCAGTCACTTGCTCTGTTGATAACCTTAACAGGAACCAGGGTTTAATACTCCCAGAGATATGGAAAACCCTAATTAGATCTCTTAACACACAGGAAATGAACTTCAATGCAAACTACAGAACGTTCCTTAGCAACAACTAGTTAATCATGTACACGCAATACGTGTATCACTCACGTTCAATGCTATTTTAGTTGGTAACTATAATTGTTAGAATTTTACAGTTATTCATATTTGTGTAATGTTTTTTAACCTAAGTGCTTGTACCCTGAAGATGCCAACAGCTAAAGTTTGAAACTAGTAGGTTTAATAAATATTTATTAGTTAACACTTGATCTATTGTCCAAATAATTACTCTAGTTAGATGATCAAGAAAATAAACATCCATTATGAACCATTTTTCTAATTTTTTGTAGGATGGGAGGGGGTTAGGTGCATGTATAGTAGTCAGCAATTAAATAATTAAACATTAAATATTTAAGTACCAACCAAGTTCCTATGATCCCAAGTAACTTGATCATGAGCCTAACATGAAAATAAGATGGGAAAATGGAATGGGAATTCCATTTTCCCATCTTACTCAAATAAAGTTTCAGTGATTAGTTTCGTGAAATGGACGCAAATTAACGATTCAATGCAGTGTTGATTTCTGCAGTCACGTAGAACTCCATTTCTAGGTACAAAATTTGTTGTTATATACATACATACATACGTATGTATGTACAGGGTGTTCGGGATAAATTTGACAGTTTTGTAAGGAAAAAGAAAATCTTCTTTGTATCTATTAAATTTAATGAATTGACAAAAAAACATTACAGGCAGAGTTAATTACAATACTATCAACAAGATTTACTCAAAATAACCACCATTAGCATCGATCACAGCTTCAATTCTGCTTCGGAACCTCGAACAAGCTGATGCTACAGTCTCCCTGGGAAGGGCCGCAAAAACTGTTTTAATTTTATCCATTAACTGGGCTTTTGTATTACTGGAAGTGCGATTGGTGTCTTTTTCAACTGCGCCCCATACAAAATAATCCATGGGGTTAAGGTCTGGGGAGTTTGGAGGCCAAACATTTGGACTGGTGAAGTCGTAGAAATTTTCAGACAACCATTTTTGACTTTTCCCAGAGGTGTGGCAAGGGGCCGAATCCTGCTGCCATACATACGGCCTACCATTGGCTACCCTTGTTATCCAGGGCTTGACTACAGTTAGCAACTCCACGAACAAAGCCCGAATTCCAATGCCAGGGTTCTTCAACACCTGTTCCTGCAGATTTGCGAGGAATTCTGCTGTACGAACGCAATCAGATGGTCTGCTAGGGATCTTTCTTCTTGCTACATCTTCGTAGTCACCATTGCAAGTCTCTAGTTCATGCCTGATTGTTTTTACTGTATTCAGGGAGCATTGGGCAGCAGTCGTAATATCCTTATTTTGATGGCGGGCACGAATCATCATGATACAAGTTATTCTCTTCCATGATTCAGGTGGGTTCCAGCTATCCATCCTTTCTGACATCTTGTATATGAATGAAGAAGGGTCCAAACTTTTAAATGAAGAGAAGTGTGTGTTAATACATGTAACTTACGGAAAAATATAATTAATTATAAATATGTCAAATTTATCCCGAACACCCTGTATGTATGTCAGTTTGCACAAATTAATTAATATTGATACTCTTCATGACAGATGTCTGCCATTTGTGCACCATGGAAAAAGAATGAACTCTCCTATTTCACAATGTAAATTTTTGTTTGATGTATGCTGCTAAGTGCATGAAGATGGAAGAAATATTATGCTAAATTCATTGCAGATGTCTTAATACTATATTTTTTTGTTCTTTTTGTTTTATCCCATGCCTCAGTGTCTGTTGTATGTGCATATCCTTTGTATTCTATGTATTTGGATATTTCTTTCAAGAATTTAAAATTCTTGAAAGAAACATAGAAGGTTATATGTTCTGTATGTTCTATATATATATATATAAGAATACCTTGTATAGCACGATTAATTGGTTGCAAGAAGCGTCTGCGCTATGCAAAACCGCGTTGTTCGAGGTCTATTTATAAAGGTTTTTAATTAAATTTGTTTATTACAAAAATTTAGGATAATAAAAATGTTTAAAAATGAAAAAAATTGTTATTTTTATTAACTAAACAATAAATAAAATCCTTTTAAACTGATATAAAAGTTGTAGAAAACAAAACAAATATTGCTTCAATTTTAGCATACAGTAATTTACTTTTTTACTAAAGTAGTCTTTTAGTGTTTGTTGAACCATCCTTGTCTTCTTTGTCTCTTCAAGTACTAGATCTCTGTAGCATTTGATGGCATTATTGGGACCTTGTCTCACTTTGATGCTTCTTTCCAAATTCGGGTTGGCATTTATGAGAAAGTCAGAAGTTTTGTCGATTTTTCTCACAAAAGTTGAAAGGTCAGCAAAGGAAAATTCTTCAACCATGACATCAGTGGGGATTTTCGTCGTCTTCTGCTTCATAGGTACGTTGTTGTTCCAACTCCCATCCAGATCATTTGAATGAGAATCAATACATTCATTCACATTGTTACAATCTAAACTTGTAAAACCAAGATCTTTGCCCATCTGCACAATTTCTGTTGAGATTTCCTCTTTCTGTGTTGCAAAGGCAACAAAGTCCTTTGAACAATGCGGCAAGATATTATGCTATACGGCTCTCATGTTGCTTTGAGTCACCTCTTGCCAAGAGTCATAAATATTTTGAATGGCATTTTTATGTTAAATTTCTTCCAAAATTCACTCCAAGTCTAAGAATCTTCTTGTGCTGCAGCTTTAATAGCTTGAGAAAAAGTTCGTCTTAAATAGTAAGCCTTGAAAGTGGAGTTAACGCCTTTATCCATCGGCTGCAGAATTGATGTTGTGTTTGGAGGGAAAATATGAATCTTGACATTTTCATCTAAGTCAGTCAATAGAGTTGGATGGCCTGGCGCATTGTCTAATAAAAGCAAAATTTTGAAAGGAATGTCGTTCTTTTTACAATAGCTTTTTAACTTCAGGGCAAAAACAAGTTTTAAACCAGTCTTGGAAAATTGAACGAGTCACCCATGCTTTTTTATTCGAACGCCAATGAATAGGTAAATTGTTCTATGTAAAGCCCTTAAGAGCTCTTGGGTTTTCCGCTCTGTACACTAATAGTGGCTTCAATTTTAAATCACCTGATGCATTACCTCCTAGTAAAAGTGTCATTGGTCTTTCGACACTTTATACCCAGCTTGTGTTTTTTCTTTCTCTGCTAGAAATGTGCGTGATGGCATTCTTTTCCAGAACAAGCCAGTCTCATCAGCATTAAAAATTTGATCATCTGTATAGCCTTCCTTCTCAATATGCTCCTTCAATTCATTGGGAAATAATTCTGCAGTTTTATTGTCAGCACTTGCGCTTTCACCTTGGATTCTTACGTTATGGAGTCCCATACGCTTTTTGAGTAGAACCACCCGCGACTTGCTATAAAAGTTTCACTGGTTGTACCTCCTTCATTTTCACTTTTATTTTGTCATATAGACTTGTGCTTTTGCCTGGATTATCATTTGACTCAAAAGAATCTTTTTCTGATTACAATCTTCAATCCAGATCATTAGAAGGCTTTCCATATTTTCCATTATAGAAGTTCGATTTCTCGTGATCGCTTTTGACATATAAGAAGCGGTGCTCATTCCACGTTGTTCAATCTTTTCTTTGCTCTGAATAATTGTTCGTACAGATGACTCATTCATTGAATTCTCACGTGCTATTTTAGCAAACGAAGCGCCATTCTCGTGACATTTTATAATTTCAAGTTTCTTCTTTAATGTCAACCACTTGCGGTTTTTTTTTTGTTACTCCAACAGTGTCTTCTTTGTTTTGTCTCTTTTCACTCATACTTAAATAATAAAAAAAATATTAAATATTAATATTAACGTAAATAATAAAATGCCGCGGGGAAAGAACGTGTCTACGTGAGAGCCAGTCGAATTACTACTGCATAAACGTGGCTCTTGACTGTTACTTGCGGCACCCTGGAGTTGCCAGTCAGTGTTGACAATGTTAGTGTAATAATAAAAACCGCGTTAGACCAAAACCCACATTGTTCAAAACCGCACTATACAAGGTATTTCTCTGTATAGACAGTTGTTTCAAAAAAAATAGTTAAGTATGTTTTTTTTTTAATTGACATCTATCATATTTATTTAATTTTTCTGTATATATGTATCCCCTCCTCCACACACACACACCTTTTCCACCATTTCTTGTCCATGATACTAAATGTACTATATTTAACAGCCTTTTTTTTTTGAGTGGGATCATCATCATCAAATTCCTGACATGTACCCTCAAGGGGTGTACAGGATATGATAGTACTACATGAAAAATTTACATCATTACTAATTTCCTATCTTCAATTTTCCTCCAAATCAGTCTGTTACTTGTCAAGACTCCAACATTATCAGATCTTATATTTCTATCGTCTAAGGCACTTTGTACCATATCAATCCACCTATATCTTGGTCTTCCTCTGGGTCATTTTCCTGCAAACCTGGCAGAGAACACTTGTTTTGCTAATCTTTCCTCGCCCATTCTGTTTAAGTGACCATACCACCTGAGATTAGCTCAGTTGTCAAGTTCTTTCCTAATATCCTCATTTTTAATATGATATTGCCATTGATGCCATCTGTTCACGCCTCTAATCTTTCTCAGGACTCTCATATCTGCAGTCTCTAGTCTTTGGTCAAGTGTTTTATTTCTGACCCAGCTCTCAGATCCATAAGTTAAAACTGGTTTGAACAATCTTGTATACAGCTAATTTAGTGTTCCAACTAATTTCTCTCTTATTCCATATAAATTTATTCAATTGACTGCCTACCATACCAACTTTGTTGATTCTGCTGCCTGTTTCCATATTTAATTTACCATCTTCAGTAAAAATCGTGCCTGAATAGCTGAAATGTTTTGCTTGTTCCACAGGTTCCCCATTCACAACACAGTTAACATTTTCAACAATTCTACCTATTTTCATTGTCTTTGTCTTTTTAATGCTCACCTTCATACCATATCTATTACAACAGTTATTCAATTTAGTCAGGGAATCATGCAAACTTATAGAGGATTTATTTAGAAGTATAACATCGTCTACATAAAGCAAAGAGCTGACGTTAACATCTCCAATTCTGATATGTTTAATACCACTTTCCTTCATAATGTGATCCATATAGATAATGCACATCCTTGTCTCACACCAGATTTAACATTAAACCATCTTCTGTGCTTCCTTCAATTCTAACTGCTAACTTACAACTCAAATAAAGCCTAAGTATTGCTTGATATAATGCCCCATTGACACCATATAATTGTAGCGTATTGAATAGCTTCTCTCTTGGCACCTTGTCATATGCATTTTCCAGATCGACAAAACTTAAATACAGATCTTTGTTATATTCTCATGCTTTCTCAACTGTTTGTCATAAAGTGAAGATCTGATCCTGACAGCCTCTATTTGGCCTGAATCCAGCTTGTTCTTCACCAAGCTTTTCTTCCACAATTCTTCTCAACCGTTTCTCAAGTATACTTGTATTGATCTTGCCAGGAACACTCAGTAGGGAAATACCTCTGTAATTTTCGCATTCAGTTTTATTTCCCTTTTTATATATGGGTACTATTAGAGCTCTACTCCAATCATCGGGAATTCGTCCCTCTGTCCAGGCTTTCTGAACTATGCAGTGCAGCCACTGTAAGACTTTTATACCACCATACTTCAGAATTTCTGGTCGAATATCATCTACTCCTGCAGCCTTTCCACATTTCAAGCCTTTGATGGCTTTTTCTACTTCAAGTATGTATATGTATTCTTGACTATATGCCTGTTGAGTGTTTTTTACCACTGTGCACTCACAGCTTGTTTCATTTAGCAATTTTTCGAAGTAATTACTCCATACTTCAAGGATATCTTTTTCTCCTGTTTTCATGTCATCTTTATCATCTCTAATGCCTTTAACAGCACTCTTTTCTCCATTTCCAAGCTTCTTCAACAACCTCCAGAATATCTACCACCTTCTCGATATTTATTTTCTATGTTCTTGTCAAAGTCCTCCCATGACTTTTGTTTAGCTAGTTTTACACAGTGTTTCGCTTTCTTACATTTGTCTCTGTATTCTCTCAGAGCAAAAACTGACTTATTTGCCAGGAACTTTTGATATGCTTTCTTCTTTTCTTTCACTGCCTCTTTAACTTCCTGTGTCCACCATGGAGTTCTGATTTTTCTATCCTTGCAGATAACATCACCACATGACTCTCTGGCTGAATCAATCAGGATTTTCTTCAAGGCTTGCCACTGAATCCCCAAGGTTTGGTTGCTGTTCTCAAACTTTTTCATTTTGTCTTCAATAATTTTTGTGTATTTTAGTTTACAGTTCACATCTGAGAGCTGCTCAACTTTTATCTGCTTTAAATCTTTTTTACATGTTATTCTTTTCAATATGAAATTCAATTTTATCCTGCTCAAGACTAAATAGTGATTGCTTCCAATTTCAAATCCTCTGTACACTCTGGTGTCCTGCACAAGGGAGAAAACATCACTATCAACAATAACATAGTCAATGAGACTTTTCTTATTCCTTGCCTCTTCTCTCCATGTGAATTTGTGCACATTTTTATGTTGGAACATGGTGTTAGTAATAACCAGTCCATATCCTGAGCAGAAATCCAACAAGTATTGGCCATTATTATTAGCTTTGCTCTTTTCTCCATCCCAAAACATTTTTGTATGTCTGACAATCATTTCCTATAATAAAATTAGTTTAATCCTTTTTCCAAGTGTGAGCAAACAAAGTTTACACCTGAAAGTATCTTCAGGACTGGGGTAAGGTGGTACAACACCAGGACAACTCGTTGCAAAGGTGGAGAAAGATACCAACAATCCTATCTCAGTATTTCCTATAATGCAAAACACATCTCCTTGCAGATATGTCTAATGTTATGCATTAAGGGAAGGGCCACTACCCAGACTAGTTTCGACCTTTATTGATGTCTCTTCAGTGGGTGCCAGGCCCAAGTGGAGATACAAGGCAGAAGCATTAGCAGGTCATCTCTACCTATAGGAGTTGCCAAATGGTGTGCCACCCTTTTTTAATAAATTCTCTGGATTTAGAGAAAGATGTTGAAAGTTTATTTTTCACTTGGTTAGAGTATAATAAAATTAGTTTAATCCTTTTTCCAAGTGTGAGCAAACAAAGTTTGCACCTGAAAGTATCTTCAGGACTGGGGTAAGGTGGTACAACACCTTATAGGTAGAGATGACCTGCTAATGCTTCTGCCTTGTATCTTCACTTGGGCCTGGCTCCCACTGAAGAGACCTCAATAAAGGTCGAAACTAGTCTGGGTAGTCACCCTTCCCTTAATGCATAACATTAGACATATCCGCAAGGAGATGTGTTTTGCATTATAGGAAATACTGAGATAGGAGTGTTGGTAGCTTTCTCCACCTTTGCAACGAGTTGCCCTGGTGTTGTACCACCTTACCCCAGTCCTGAAGATACTTTCAGGCGCAAACTTTGTTTGTTCACACTTGGAAAAAGGATTAAACTAATTTTATTATACTCTAACCAAGTGAAAAATAAACTTTCAACATCAAAATCATTTCCTACTCTGCTATTTAGATTCCCAACAAGGACCAACGTTTCCTTTTTCATTGTGTCAGTTGCTTTTTCTAAAGCATCAAAAAATTCCTCCATTTCTACCTTAGTAGAACCTTCTCTGGGACCATAGGCACAAATAACTCTCATTGTCCAATTCACCATTCTGATATTTGCCCACATCACTCTACTTGAGACTGCCTGCCATTCAAGAAGATTAGCCTCGTATTTTGTGTTGAATACTATGGCTACTCCTTCTTTTCCAGTGGGAATTGACATGAAAAAGAAAACAAAAATTATATTACTCATACTTAACCAAAAATATTTATTTATCCTTCCCTGAATAAGGTTCTAATGCCAGTGTGTATGTGAAGCCATATAACACTCTTTCCTTAATTATAGAAAAAAAAATTGTTTGTAAGAATGAATCAGAGAAATCAGTTAAATGTGATAACTCTAAAAATGGCTAACAACACAAATGCACCTTATTCTAAATTTCAGCAATAAAGGTGATGTATACAAGTTACACTTTGTTTTTCTTCATCTTTACGAATGGTGTCAGTTTGAATTAGGAAGTCCTGTAGTCATTATGAACTGTGAAAAATACTTTAGAATGATTGATTATCGTCACTTTCAGAAGTATCTTTTAAAAAACAAATTTTATATATCTACTTGATTGTGTTACACATTTCTGCAAAATGTTATTTATTCAGATCAGTTATCACCTAAGGATATGCAGCAATAAAAAAATATACATTACCAGTAAAGATTAATAATTCATTTAGGTAGCTATTTTGGTATTGCTTTGATGGATTATTATTTTCCTAATCAGTTTAGAGAAAATGTAACATGGTAAGACACATATTAAAACGATCAGCAGGGGAAAACATCTGTGTAAATACTGGAGAGAAAATTAGAGGGAAGATCTCCTGGTATACCAAAAACTTCTTGTGTTGATGATGTAAATGTTGATAATAGATGGGTAATAAGAACTATTATGAGATCAAAAGGATGGCAGATAAATGGATGCTCTGGCATACCATGATTGCTACCCTCCAAATTGGAGAAGCTACTTAAGAAGAAGAACCAATTTAAGAAAATAATAAAAAGCATTTTGCTTCTGCATTGAAAAAAGTTGCAAAATTCATTATTCTTAAGTGAATGTATATACTCACTGTTTACTGTCATTCTACTTTTCAGACTAAATGGTATTTAATTACCTGATATTACACTCTTTGCTCTTAATGTATAGAGAATCACAAGTTTGAGAAACTGTTGTAAGCATGTTTGCAGAATATATACTTGTGCCTCTATGGTAGGTATAAGTGGTATAGGGAGGCAGGCTGGCATGAACACATGCATTATCACTTATCTTCAAACACACATAATTTATTCATAAAAAAAGTGAATATACAACAAAGAACAGTACTATTAAGCAATTAAAAGTTGTTTTTTTTCTTTCATCCTTTCTATATTACAACACAACACACTTGTAGGAAGGAATAGTTTGTTTTTAGTGTATAGTTTACTGTAGAGAATTTCTTTTTAAAATAGCACTCCATCCATGAGGCACTGGTTGGAAATTTCCAATAGTTATAGTGATATTTGCTATAGTGAGAGTTAGTCATATTCAAGAATATATTCATTCTTCTGAATGAATTTTGCAGTTTATTTCAGGAAATAAGTGAAAGAAAAAGAAAGGAGGGTGAAAATAATGTTTTGAAAATAGAGGGATATATCTAGAAAAATAGGAAGAGGAATTTGCAGACTACAAAGTCCTAAAAAATTTTTAAATTAATTTTATTTAATACCCAAAATTATTTCAGGAATTATTTTGATATTTGTGATGCATATTCTCATGCACTTTATGTATACACATGCATGTGTTTATTTTAATTAAATGAGAGGTTGAAATCCACATTAAAATCCTTAAAAAAAATAGATGAGCAGAGAACATTAAAAAAATTTAACATTTCACTGAAACTTGTTATTTTTTGGTATTCTAAATAAATATATCTTTCACAGTTTGCTACTACACAAAACTACTATGCTTCACTGCACTGAAGCATAGTAATTTTATGTCTGTTTGATTTTGTGCAGGATGTCTAAGGCACAGTCAACTGAACCTAACTGTGATCTGATGTTGTGTTATGTTCTTCAAGATGGATGTTGGAAGATCTTTCAGTTTGTCCATTTTATAAGTTTGCAAGAAAAAAGAATTTTGTACACATTTGGAATTGAGAGGAAGAAAGGAAATTAGTTGTTAGAGGAACAGATAAGAGCAGCCAGCTTCATATGAAGTTTGAAAGTAGTGTTGGACTATCTTTCTTTTAAAGTTTTTTATTTTATTTTATTTTTTTAGATGCTCCATATATTTTTATCATTATTAGACCTCCAGGGAGTCAATCTTTGAAAGAGGCCATACATTACCTGCACCAGCTGTCATACTGTCTCTTAAAATCATTTACACTAGATGCACTCACTACTTCATCAGCCAAAACTGTTCCACTCACTCACTCATGGTTCTATGAGAGAAAAATCTAGCTGTTACTTCTTTCTTAACTGCACACAAACTTAGCTTCCACAGATTCCCCCCTTCCATATAATGAAAAATTTTTATCAACTGATATCCCATAACATCCTCTCAAAAGTTTATAGATCTCTATCATATCACCCTCTTTCTTCTGTCTACTAGTGTCCAGTTCACATATTCTCATCTATCCTCATAATCTACATTCCATAATTCCAATATCATCTTTTTAATCATTGCAGTCTTTCCACAGCTTCTTTATCTCTTTAGAAATATAAAGGAAATCATGTGATTTCCTTATTTCTTTTGTTCTATTTCTGGTGATTTCATTTTTTCTGTTTCCAGTAATTTCTTTTGTTTCATGGGAATAAAAATTATGGGAGATAGTATTTTTAACCTAAATTTTCTATAGCAAATTGCACCATAACAAACTGTGTTTGGTCCCTAGGGAGTTCGCTATAACAATCATCTGCTGTATCAGTTTGTTTCTTTGATCTATCTTAGAGCTTTAAATATCAGAAAGGATTCATTATTGATTTTAAATCAAATTTGAGATGTAATTCTTCAGTTTAATTGGATGAACCAGACTTTTATCTGTTAAGCTGGTTTCCATAAATTAAGAACAAAGAGAAACATCATGATAACTCAAAAACTGTATTATAAATTTTTATTCAACTTGATGAATGGCAGTACAATGTGAGATGTGAAAGAAATACTCAAAAAAATTGTAAATAAATAGTTTAATTCAGTAACAAACGGATACATGAAGACAGTGGTCAAAAACAAGAGGTCTAAATGAGATTGCAAAAGTGCCTCATAGCAGCACAGCACTCACAATCCATTCTGTTCATAATGTAGTCCAGGAGCTCAGTTGGTAATAGCAACCATTGTTCCTGCAAAGCTCTAATTTCCTCAAGGTTTGGAGGGAGGGAGGTTGAGAACAGCAACACATCTACCTTTTAGCATCCCAGATATGCTCAATAGGGGTAAGGTCAAGAGACCTGGCTGGTCAGTCCATTTAGTCTTCTTGAACATATTGGTCCATGAGTTTGACTTGATAGGGACGAGCATTATCATCCTGTGGGATAAATATCTATCGTATTTCACTCACATACTGACAAACATTGCAGTCCAAGGCCTTGTCTCTATAAGTTGTAACATTCATGGTTCCACTAGGAGGCACACACACACACACTCAGGTTAGTGCTTCCACCCAACAAGATGCCCACCCAAAGCATCACACTACCTCCAGATCAATGCATGGCTGGTATCACTTTGTAGAGGAAATTGGAGCTCGTCCATAAACACTAACCCCCATTGCTCTTGGGTTCAGTTCCCCTGTGGTTTGTGGATACGAGCATGCAGACTACCAGTAGTATACTTGACCACCTACGTGAAGCTTTCTGCAACAAGTGGAAGCAGACACCAATGTGCCTGTAATTGGTACAAAGTCAGAGTATCTGATTCAGGGTAGCACTCCTGTTTTGGAAGTCCGAAAATCAGAGATATCGGTCACCACTGTTGTAGTCCATGGCCTTCCTTCACTGTATCTCCAGCATGCTGTTTGTGACAGCTGGAATTGGCTCCACATGCTGTGAACCACATAATGGCTCACACAACCATCTATCTGGCTACCTCCATTTGACATTGGCCGGCCTCTAGTAGTCTTATGATGGCTTGCCACCTGAATTCATCAGTTAAATGATGTCTTGTGCCATATCCAAGAATTTTGTCATTGCAAAATGCCTTGTTCTCACTCCAGAACTTCCTCTTTTATGCCACGGTCTATACTCTGCCACTTGTTTGTATACAATAACCAGACTGTGTGTCACTTTTTACATAATGTACCAGATTTTCTGATTTTTTTTCTTTTTCTTCCCAATTTATCATGTTTTTCTCTTTGTTCTTTAATTTATGAAAACCAGTGTATGTGCATTAAGACAATTTTCTGGAGATACTGGAAGTTAAGCCGCGTCCAGTATATTAGCATTAGTTCATGTAGAATTATAATCTTGGAATCTATACATAACAGGTAACCTAAAATATCTGGTTAGCATTTCATTTGATATTCAGTATGATTTCAGTAAATTTAGAACAAATTTATTACCAAATTTGATATAAATTATTAGTACTTTTCACTCATTATATTCACTGCTACTGAAAAATCCCAACTGAAACTCTACAGGTGTAGTGCTATGCTAAAAGAAATTCACTATAGCAAATTCTCTGCTGCAACAAGCTATTCCTGTGTATTTTTACTAGTTTGCTATAGTAAGAGTTGAGTGTAAATATGCAGTATTTGGTACCATGCTCCCAATCTTTATTATAAATGCTATTTTGATAAAAAAAAGTGTAAAGATAACTAAAATCAATAAGTTATCTGAATTCTGCTTTTCATGGATAAAATTATTGAAATTTTGCCCCATATTTAGAAGTGAAGGAAGTGAGTGAGAGAGAAATGAGAGAAATTTAATTATATATTGAAGAAACTATTCTTCAATACATAATAAAACTAGGCAAACTTATCGGTATTAAAAAGCTTGTAATGTGAAGTTTTCTGTAGATAGATTTGGACAGCACTTCATTTCCTACATATTGCAAGCACACCTCAAATAACATGAGTGAGTCATTTGCTCTCGATTATCCTTCTGGGCATACTCTTCACCAGCTTGTGATAATGTGATTCAGATATTTAGACCGTTCTTTTTTAAACATGGCCACCAGTTCAGGCTGTTGTTAGATTTGGTCTAGTCTACATGATATTCTGCCTCATCTCAAAGGTGTTGGATTGAGAACAGGGCCCTGATAAGTTGCATCATTTTCATAAAACCATGTCTTAATGGCATCTCCATGATGTGGTGAATTATGTTGAAAGAGATATCTCTATTATGTAGAAAGCATTGCATTATCTGGAAGTATGTCATATCTGTTGGTTTTCATCCTTGTCATTGCATCCACAGATTCAAGTCTACTGAGCAACAACTCCAAACCATTTCACCTCTGCCACCTATCTAATGGAAAAGGATGTAGAATTCATCTCTCTTTCTCTCTCTCTCTTTAATGTTTTGCAGTTCTTTAAAATGTTAATGTCTTACTATTAACCTGAACTTCTGGTACTAATTGTTTCCCCATTAGAATTTCAAAATTTTCATACTGTACTTCTTGACCGCTTTGGTCTTTTAATGTTTAGCTTCCTGAGTCTTGGGCTTTCTTAGCTTAGGTGGTGTGTTCACATTTCTATCTTCTGATAATTTTGTCTAGCGCTGATTTTGGCTGATGTAGTTTTGCTACTGTCAAAATTGGGTAGCATACTGATATAGCATCCTATGATAATGCCTCTTTCAGTGTCATAAGTTCTTCTCTATATGGCATTGATAGTATAGTAATCTGAAATGAGGGATCCTGGTATTTATTTCAACATATTGATATACATTATATACAGTAAAATCTCATTTAATTCAAACACTGTTAATCTGTTGACCTTTTGATCCAGTTCATAGCACATTAGTGCCCACACATGGCACTAATGTGTTATAGGTCTTGTGGCCTTTCATATATGGATCAGATATGTATATATATGAAATATCTTACCAACTGAATATGTTTTATCTGCTTTTCAATTTATTTACATCATGTTTAATTTTTAATTCAAATTTAAAAAACATCTCCACTGATCATTTAGTATTAAGATTATTTGAAAGTTTTCAATAGCATACATTTAAAAATAAATTTTTTTTTTTCTTTGTGTCTTTATACACGTTACTTATACATAGAATTACCTGCTGCTACTTTTGGTTATACAGTATTATTTTTTCATGACTTACTTTTTTTTGTTTTTTGTTTTTTACCTTGATTCTTAAGTATTTGAGTTTAAAAAAAATATTGAAAGACAAATCGATTTTGTGAATTTGAAGAAAATGTTTACACTTGAATGTAATATTTACTTCAAATATGTAGGCAGATTTCATTATCCACTGTGATACCATTCCTCTTTTGAATGCCTCTTTTCATTTTAACACTCAAGAGACCATGACCTACTTTTTCTTTACGTGTCTCTCTCCCACACACAAAAAGATTTTAAACCTGTAGTATATCAAGCATCGTGGGTAAGTCAAGGAAGGTTTTATATATATATATATATATATATATATATATATATATATATTTTTTTTTTTTTTTTTTACATAGTTTAGAAACCCTGCTCTAGAGGCCAGACATGGAACTTTTTCAAGCTACTTTAGGCTTCCATTAAGTGGAGTGGAGTGGTTGTTTCACACTGAGTGATGAAATTCATCTCCCATCACCTAAAGAATTACAAACATCCATGTCCATGACAGGATTTGAACCCTCAGCCTTTTTGGTTGGAGAGTGAGTATATTAATCACTTGATCAACAAGGCTGCCAGTGTTTGAAATATCACTATTCTTTACCATTCATGTTACACTTTAATTGAATAATTACAGCACAAAGAGAAATAATTAAACTACAGGTATAATCGTTTCAATATTTCCTCTTGGTTACAGAGATATCTTCAGAAATACACTGCTAAAATTGTAATAACATACAAGAAACAATAAGTTTAAGACATGAGATTGGAATTAATGAAGACTAAAGTTCTATGGGTGCTGTTGACCAGCCTTAAATGTTGGGTGGGAGGTCCAAGAATTCAAGTTTTTCAAATTTTGGGAAGTTTAATGCAAATATTTATTATGATTATGCTGGTTTTTCAGTCTGGTACTGATTCTAAAAAGAGTCTTTCAAGGTTGTATGTGCTGCAGGCTAAATCATCAAAAAAATAAAAAAATCAATAACATGCTCTAATTGACATTAATAGAACTACCAGACTTAGAATGCTCTGATAGTATTACCCTCATTCTGCCATAGCTATGCAGTGTTTCTAATAGTTAAGCACTCCTATCAGGTGAACATTCTGTCATATGCATAATTTTTACAGAATCATACTGCAATCATACCTCTTGCAAATGGGTATTCTCTGTTGGTGATCTTCAGATTGTCTTATTTGTTATATACTGTATGCTTGTTAGATTTGTCTACATTTTCTCTGGAGTTAATCCCATCCACAAAAGGTTGTGAATCTATATTAAACCATCATTGTGGGTGGCGAAGAAAGTTTTTTTATCATTTTTATTATTTTATTTATTTTTTTGTATTTTGTATTTATTTTTATATAGTCCAAAAACCTTTTTCAAGCTGCTTCAATAAATGAGCTGTTTTTTTACAACCAGTATGTTCCATCACCTATATTGGTTGCTGTGTGGAAGTTGCATATAATCTTATAAAATTGAATATTGATCACACTCATTAAAATTTTAATAAAAATATATTAAAACTCTCTTCAAGTAAGAACTGCAGGTAGATAGACAAACTATATTTCTAGATGCTCTGCATTGTTGAAAAATGCTAAAAATCCTTATTATTGTTTTGTATCAGGTTGCTTTTAACTGAATCATTTATAAACATGATATATAATTTTATATATATATTTATATATATATATATATATATATATATATATATATATATATATTTTTTTTTTTTTTTTTTTTTTCAGAGAATTGGGCTGGGAAGATGTAACTACATCCAGTAAAATGAATTGCATCCATACTTTATTTATATCTTATGGTGGCACTATATCAGGTTGTATGACTGTAGAGAAGATTAGCCAGGTATTTTTTATTAGAATTTTCTCATTCTGTCATGTTTGTAATAAAATGTTGTCTAAAGTGTTTTATTATTATTATCCTAAGACCCCATGCAGTCACAGACTCATCTAGGAGGTCCCTTTTTCATACACACAACTCATTATACTATGCCAAACACATTCAAATTCTCTGCAGACACCACACTCTCAGGCAATGCATTCCAATCATTCGCAGCTCTCCATGCAAAAAATTCTGCTTCTCACTCCCTTGCTCCCTCCTTATACAGCTTCCACGGATGACTTCTTGTTCTCTCCCATTCTCCCACCATTTTATAGAAAACCTCTTCAACAAACAATAAATTACACAAAAACCACAGTAATTAACTTTAATGAAATGAAAGTACAGATATTTCATACTGAAAATAACATTACATCATCAGTGTGTAGAAACAAGCAAATCAAAGAAACTGGAATACAAGGTACATGCAACAGTTGGTGGTTTACCAATTAAAAACTGAACTCTGTAGTCTGTTGAAGAATCTTGAAGAACTGCAGGGTTCCAATCCCTTATATTTCTGGCATCTCTGAACTGATTGGTAGAATTTTGAAAAAGTATCATCTAATTCCCACATTTTCCTATCAATGAAATTTCTCATCTGTTGCCATCTACAAACGACAAACTGTTAACTCTGTCATTAGCTGGCATTTACCAGATACCTAGTGAAAGTAATCTAACATACTTTGGGCAGACAGGCCATTCTGTGGAAAAAAGAATTAATGAACATCAATATTATATTGAATATATGAAACCTCAAAAGTCTGGTCTGGCACAACATAGTGTTGACACTAAACACAATGTTCAGTGGGATGAAGCTCTTCTTCTCCATAGAAGCAGGTTTAAATGTAAATGTCTTTTCAAAGAAAGTTGCAAAGCCCTTTTACATCGGCCAAATGTGAATTGGAACAGTTGTCTCTCTCTCTCTCTCTCTCCCAAAAGTTTGGGAGACTTTTATTTTATATAACCATCAAAAATAGTTTTTAATAATATTATTTATTAATATTAATTTTTAGCACACAGCAACAGTTTTTAATTTTGTAAACCACTGACTGCTGTGTGTTTCTTTGATTTGCTTGTTTCTATGCACTGATGATGATATACTATTATTTTTCACACGAAATATCTGTACTTTCATTTTATTAAAGTTAATTACTGTGTTATTGTGTAATTTATTGTTTGTAGTCATGCCACAGGTACCTTTTAAAGATTAAACCTCTTCAATGTTAATCCTATAACAACCCCTTACTAACTTGTACATTGCTATCATATTATCCTCTTCCTCCTATCTACTACGCTCTGCAAACTGCATTATCTCAACCTTTCTTCATATTCAGCATTCCAGAGGTCAGAAACTATTTTGATCAATTACCTCTGGACCCTATCCAACATATCCTCATCCTTTCGAAAACCAGATGATCAAATCTGTGCAAAGTATTCCATATGTGGCATAATCAGAGTCTCACACAATGGAACCAGAATCTCCTTACTTCTACAAGTCAGTGTCCTCTGTGGCATTTGTTATGATGTTGTTACAACTTCGGCAATATGTCCTCTAAATTTCAGCTCCTAATCTGCCATTACCCCCAAGATCTCTTATTTCCTCCAACAGTATATCCCCATCAAGAATAAATTCTACATCCCATCTTTGTTTTCCAAGTTTTAAAACTTTACATTTTGCAACATTGAACTGGCATCCCCACTCATGTGTCCATTTACTCAATCTATTCAAGTCTTCTTGTAAGTCCACAACATCTGTTCTACTTTTCATAGTTTGTCCCAAATTTGCATCATCTGCAAACTATATATCCCCATTCAAATCTTACCCAATATCATTAACATACAGATTAAACTGCAGTGGTCTTAAAACAGACTCCTGAAGCACACCACTAGTGACTTTCCTCTTCTGGGATATTGCTCCCCCATACACAACTTGTCATGCAGTAATCTATCAAAAGCCTTTGCAAAGTCTAGGTATACTATTTTATGTCCAACTCCCACACCCAGTGCTGCTGTCACCTTATTGTAAGAAGTAAGTAGATTACTAAAACATGACCTCCCTTTAACAAATTCATGCTACCCATCAAAGATAATACCATTGTTGTCAACCCAGTTCTGGATCTTGATTCTTATCAGTCTTTCCAACACTTTAGCCATAACACCTGACACATATATTGGCCTATAATTTGATGCTGAATTCTGTCATCTCCTTTATGAAGCAGTACAATCTTGTCTTCCTTCCACTCCTTTGGAACTTTACTCAATGTCAGATGTTCAACTCCCTGCCACATTCCTTCAAAAAAATGTGATATATCATCAAGTCCCACAGCCTTATTAATATCAAGTTTGCTTAATTCCTCATATACTTCTTCACTCATAGTCAGTATCTCTTCCCCCTCAACCACTGCTCTCAAACTCTCCATGATGTTGTATTCACAAGGATGAATGATCTTTATGAACTGCTCATTAAATATCTCAACTATATCCGCTGCATATACTTTTCTTTTGCAATGCCCAGATGAAGGAAATTTATAGATCTGACCAAGTCGGTAATTGTTACTGATAGTGCCAGTGAAAATGATGTTATAATACCACAAGACTTTCTTTTTTTAAATGAGAAATATCATAACATCAGTAATGATTATACTATTTCTACTATTATACTATTGATATGGGTAACGAAAGTATACTAGACAATTACTTTTATCTTATACTACTAACCCTAAGATATATTGTGTGAAAAATGGTGAGATTTTTGCAGTCAGTTTTTCCAGGTTGTGGGATTTAAAATTCAAAAACTTGAGTTTTTCATTAAATCAGGAACCAGGTTAGTTAATCTTTGTCATCAATGATTCCTTTAACAATTATAAAATATTTGTAATTATAAATTTGACAATTTAATTTTAATGGTATAATTATTGCAGATATGAAGTTTTATTTAACTGTAAAAAAACAAATTTCGAATTCACAATTAAGATTCTTTGATAGTGATGGTGAATTGTGATTGTTTTTATAAAAAAAATATATCTGCCAAGAGTAATAGTATGGTACTTTGTCCAGAAAATTTTAAAATGGTTTTCTTTAATTTTGAAATGATTGATAGGATGGTAATAACATTTCAGCTTGTCAGGTTTTGTGTCGTGAGCTGCTGATATATCAAAACATATTATTTGTTCTACATCACCCATGAAACAGCAACATACACTTTCTTATATTTTTCTTAATTTGTGTGTTTTGTTCTAATACTCATAGATACCAACTTTCTGTATTATTTAAGCACGTGAGTTTTGATCCATCCTCATGCTGTCTTGGCTATAATAGTTTTTTCCTACTCTTTGTGTATTTTCAAATTTTTCATAAAGAATATTAACAGTTATTAACTTTTCAGTAGGATGTGTGTGCATGTGAGCACCAACTGCCAGTCTGGTTGGCCAAGTGTTTAGCGTAAGCCCTCTCCAACCAACAGACTGCAAGTTCAAATCCCACTACCAGCATGGATGTTTGTGATTGTCTTTAAGTGGGAGATGAATTTCATCATCCAGTGTGAGACTACGCTAATTATTGGAGGCCTGAAGTGGCTTGAAAAAGTTCCATATCTGGTCTCTAGAATAGGGTTTCCAGACTATGTAAAAAAAGAATAAAAATACAAAACAGTATATAAAATTAATCAAAATGAGAAACAAAAAAAATCCATAGCCAATCCCCCAGTATGAATATACAGTGTAGTGTTTACAAATAACAGTGGGAGCCACATTAAAAATAAATAAATAAATAATTAATTGTGGCAAACCAAGCTCTCTGCAAAAACACTGTTGACACATTTTTCTACCAGTGTAATTGCAGGAACAAAACTTGATTGATTTACATATTGAACCTATTTTAATGCAATAAGACATTTAGTACTAAATACAAATTTAATCTCTACTATTACTGTCACTTTATTTTTGCAAAATAAGTAACTTTAATTAACATAGAACATAAATGATTACAAATAATTACCAGGTACAGTAATTTCTCAATTATTTGACCTTCAGTTAACCAGGCCTTGAATGGATTAGCATATCATCTGACTGAATTTGGTAGGCCTGAAGCTGGACAATGATGGATGTTGATCCACAATTGTTTGTATTTTGTTACAGGAAAGGGATGGAATGATGAATGTCAGTTCAGTGAGGAGCACCGATGAAAATCTGTATGGAAAACATGGAAATAAAATGCCTGTGAGAAGATGATTCAAGCTAACCTGTAAGGTATCATTAATAAGTAATTTTTCCTTTTCTGGGTAGTAATTTATCAATAATACATTTTTTAAATTTATTATTTTAAATTAAAATAATAAATTTGAAATTTTGCATCACTACCCAAACAAGAGAACAGTATTCTAAGATTGAGCAGACTTAGGGATTTGCATTGGATTTAAAAGCTGTAAGATGAGTAGTATTCTTTTGAGCAAAAAAAGACATTGGATTTTTTTTGGAGGCTGTAGATATGATGTGTTTGTATTACATGGTATGCTGAATCTTTTGTTTGGATAGCTTTGGTCCAACTGTTGAAGAGCCATGGCTTAGATAGCAGATAAGGATTTTGAGTGTAATAAGAGATAAGGCCTTCATTCTATCACAGATAACCTCGCTTAATACATTTAGAGCAGTGCTTGGATCAGGAGAGTGGAAACAATAGTCAGACCATGGGAAGGAAAAATATAAATGATGCAGTCATTCTATTTGGCACCATTGTAGTGCTAAAGGACATGTAAGTTGAGAATGGCTGGTGGAAGGGTGTTCTATATGAAAGGAAATTTTTACAAGTTAATGGTGTGAGTTATCTGTGATGGTAAGGATTCCATTCTGATAAAGCTGAGTGTGATAAGAAGTGGAGTGAATCTGTGTGAGAGGATTAATCCAGTCACTACATTTTGAAAGAATCGAGGATTATTTAAATGGCTTGAGAGAACTTCTTTTCTTTATATGGACAATGTTTACTACCAAAATGTTTAATAAAGTAGGGGAAAAAGGGCTAAGCTTATTTATAGTGAATTTGTAACAACTGGGCTTAAATGCTAATTTTAATGTGTTTTAATCAAAGGATATTAATTTACTTACATACCTGTGTCAAAAAGTCTTGAAGGTAAAAATAGTAAAAACTTGACAGAAGACTTGTTCAGAATCAAAACAATATGCAATTAAAAGTGATGAGTGCAAGATAGCTGAGTGCAGAAAATATAAGGGGGACCGGAAAGTAATCAATTATTTTTAATAGGTAATTTTTAGCAGAATGTTTTTTCTTAAATAATACATAAATTATTAAATTTGATTTTTATTTAAATATTAGCATTACTTTTCTATGTAAAAAATTGTTTTGTTTTTTTTTAATTTTAGATTATTTTTTTTTAATATGGCGGACTTTAAAGTTGAAGAGCACCATTTACGTCATTGTATGCTGTTTTTGTTTCACCAAGGAAAGAATGCTACCGAGGATACCAAAATCATTTGCTCAACTTATGGAGACGTATTGAAGGTTAACAAATGTCAGTGATGGTTTAGGAGATTTGTAGAAAAAAATTTTGATCTCTCCGATCGTCCTCGATCTGGAAGACCTCTTACTCTAGATGACGATGCTCTTAAGACTCTCATTGAATCAGATCCAAAACAAACCATAGAAGAATTAGCAGAGAAACTTAATTCATCATGGTCAACTGTCCAAGAGCACTTGCATAAGAGTAGCAAGGTTCTTAAACAGAGTGTATGGGTACCGCATGAACTGTCAGAAAATAATTAAGCACAGAGACGGGTGATTTGCAATTCATTGTTGACCAGGCAACAAAATGACCCCTTTTTGGAATGAGTTGTAACAGGTGATGAAAAATGGGTGCTGTATAAGAATAATAAACGCAAAAAACAGTGGCTTTCTCCAAATCAAACTCCAATTCCAACACTTAAAGATGGACTTCATCCACAAAATGTTCTGTTGTACATTTGGTGGGATATTCGTGGAATTATTCATTACGAACTCATGGAACAAGGTAAGACTATCACAGTCGCCATCTACTGTGAATAATTAGAGCGACTACATCAAGCATTGTTAATCAAATGTCCTGCGCTTGTCAATCGAAAAGGGGTAATTTTGCAGCAAGATAATGCAAAACCACATCCTCCATATTCACCGGATATTGCCCCTAGTGACTTATCACTTATTCAGGTCCTTAGAACACAGCATAAGAAATAAAACCTTCCGTTCACAAGATGATGTCCAAAGGAGTTTGATATCATTTTTTGCCTCCGAAGAAAAAACTTTTTTCAAAAAAGGAATTCTAAACTTAATAGATCGTTGGAATAAGGTTGTAATTAATGATGGCGATTATAGAATTGAATAATGTTAATTTGTTCTTTAATAAAATTTATATTAAAAATGTAGTTCAAAAAATTGATTACTTTCCACTCCCCCTTATACATTCAGATAAACAAAAGCAAAAACAATTGACAAAAATTAACAGTGAAATGATGAATTATGCAAATTTTGGATTTGAAAGAACTGAGAATGAAAAATCTGTTATATACATAGTAAGTCAGCAACAAGTTTCATTAAAACATCATCAAATGAGAAAAGCCAAAAACTAGCTGTGAGCTAGCTGCATTTTTTTTTTTTTTTTTTTTTTTTTTTTTTGTTAAACATGTTAAGAGAAGTTTGGTTGGTTCGAAAGTATTCAGAAATTGGACTCGGGAGTAATTTATTTTGTTTATTTGCCATGAAGGGAACAGTAAGTAGGGTCTCTTTGTGTTTATGGCATATTGGGTGGTTCTAATTGCTAGCGATTCAGAACAACATAATTTGGATTCAGTTTCTTGGAAATAGATAATGATGACTTTTCCAATTTCGGGGAAATATTTAGATTGTATTGCATGCAAGGATATTTCAATTGTGGATTTTTTTGTTGTTTTTGGTACATTTTTGTGTTTTTTCTTTGTGATAGAAAGTAGATAAGCAAGCATAGTAGCATACACCCTCTGTCCAAGAAGAAACCGAACTTTTCGAAAATAGAAGAAACTAGTAGCACCACCTGTTGTATCTTTTTGTTGTCGAAAGCTGCACCCTTCATTAGTGTTGTCAACTGTTTATGACATTTGTTTCATTAGAAGCCGAGTTATAGTGTCAAGAGTGACGGTGTGTTTTGATGAATGGTTGGAAAATGAGTTTCAAACAGAGAGCTACAATTGACTTTTCTGTTAAACTTGGTAAAGGTTTTACCGAAATGCATCAAATGCTTCAAAAAGCATAAGGTGATGAATGCTTATCCAGTACTCAAGTTTACCAGTGGTTTAAGCGATTTCAAAGTGATTGTGAGACGCTTGAGGAGGACGAAAAGCCGGACCGTCCAAAAACTGAACTGAGGGAAATTAACATCCAAAAAGTGCACAATTTCATCAAAGAAAACCCGAAATCGTATGTGATTTTGGTTGAAGATGAATTGGGGATTCCAAAATCAACTGTGCACAACATTTTGACCGAGAGTTTGAGCCTTCATAAATTGAATTCGCGATTTGTTCCCCACAAGTTGACCAACGACCAAAAAATGTATCCAATTGAACACTGCAAGGACCTCATTAAAACCGCTTGTTTCAAATTTCCTTGAAATGGTCGTTATTATGAATTGGGGATTCTAAAATCAACTGTGCACAACATTTTGACCGAGAGTTTGAGCCTTCATAAATTGAATTCGCGATTTGTTCCCCACAAGTTGACCAACGACCAAAAAATGTATCCAATTGAACACTGCAAGGACCTCATTAAAACCGCTCATTTCAAATTTCCTTGAAATGGTCGTTACTGGCGACGAAACATGGTGTTTTGAGGATGAGCCCAAAACAAAGCACCAGAGTGCTAAGTGGAGACCACCAGAAGAGGGGCATCTGAAAAAAAAAGTCGCTTGGAGAAGTCAAAAGTAAAGACGATGCTCATTTGTTTCTACGATTCGAAGGGCATTATCCAAAAGAATTCGTTCCGCCTAGCCAAACGGTCAATGGTGAGTTTTATCTCGAAGTTTTGAAGCGATTGATAGCGAGAATTCATCATGTATGGCATGAATATCGTGATGCAGGCAGCTGGTCACTTTTGCACGATAATGCACCATCTCATCGTTCTAACATTGTGAGATAGTTTTTGAGCAAAAACCAAGTTTGTGTATTGGATCACTTACTGCATTCACCTGATTTATCACCCTGTGACTTTTTTCTCTTCCCCTGACTTTATTTGTCGATGAAAGGAAAGCTATACAACACCATTGAAAACATTCAAGCGGCAGTAGCCACGACCCTCAACAGTATCCCAAAAACCAATATAAAAAACTCATTTACCAAATTAATTGACCTTGCCAAAACCGTATTGAAGCTGAGGGAGAGTATATTGATTGAAATAAATGATTTGAATAATTATAATTGACCTATGTTTTATTTTCTATCAAAAGTTCAGTTTCTTTTTTTTTGGACAGAGGGTGTATATTAGCTTGAGTTATTGTGATTTTATGTTTCATTAAATTTTGTAGTTTGTTGTTTGGTGCTGAAAACAATTCTGTTACATGAATATTCGTTTTATGGTTTTATAAATGTTTTGGATATACAAGGATGTTGATATGCATCTTTGACAAAAAGACATGCAATTTTGGGCTGAGTGAATAGCATAGTCTATTAGTTGCTTGTGATACTGTCGTGAGCTGAAGGTCTCTTATTAATATGACAGATTTTTTGACACAGTACAGCTGATAGGGGATGAAGTGCAAATTCTTTCCAATATTTGTCTGCTTGTGGTATACTTTGATACACTGATATGATGATCAAATCTAATGAGGGCCAAATTCAATAATTTTATGGTTTTATTTTCTTTGTATTCAACTGGGAATTTTAATCTGGAGCTAAAGGCGTTGAAAGAATGAACTAACTGTTGGTATGACATTCGTATTACTGATGCATAGTACATTATCCACGCATTTACCATAATAAAAGATGCCGATGGATAGAGAGGGGGAATAAGAATTGTTTCCATATGGGTAAGTAAAAGTTCAGCGAGTATACCACTAATGGTCTGAGCCCATGGGAAGACAAAAAAATTGATTCACAAAATTGGTCATTATATTTAAAGTAATTTGCTCAGATTATTAGTCTTATTAGAAAGAGGATATCTGTAGGAAATATGTTTTGTATGTTCTAATAAGGTTTAGCCATCTATAAGTAGGGTGTGGACAATGTCAAGGATTTTGGCACATCAGTGTTAGTATATAGAGATGAGCCATCTAAAGAAGAAAGAATATTATTGGAGGATATGGTAGTTTGCTTGATATGTTGGAAGAATTGATCAGGATTTTAGTGGGAATGCAAGAAATTTAGATAAGGGAGCTTTTATGGTATGTTTGTATGAAATTATGGGGCATATGGGGTAGTCTGGTTTGTGTATCCTAACTTGCCCAGAAATATTTTACTAAGATAAAATAAATTATTTTTATATGGATTATGATTTTATAATTCGTAGTTTTATTATAGCTGATTGGAGAAAAATCCAGCACTCAACATTTAAGAAGTAATCTGGTAGGTTAGTTATGAGAAAAATAATAGAGAAGTCAAATGGATTTAACAGTATTGCAGGTTTGAACTAAATCAGCAGAAGTAAACTATAACAGAAACTGTGTTAAACAGTCTGGCATGGTCCTTGAGAGCAGTATGCATACATTTTCTTTCAAAATTTGTTTTTAAAAGCAATCACACAATAAGTATTGAAGTTGAGTCAGTGAAAAGGTACAAACAGTTGAATTTCACTTACAAAAAGCAAGTGAGGATTTGGATTACTAAAAATGGAATGAATGCTGCAGAAGTTAGAATCAAGACTGCTCTTGTGAGGTAAATTTGAAAGCTTTTGAGGTGTTAATCACCTGCAGAACATGTTGCTCCCTTTGTGATGTTTTTATTTATTTATTTATTTTATATCACTTCCACACATGGGAGGCTGCAAGACCTATAGTAAATAAATATCATGTGTGTGGTGTTAGGATTAAAAACAAAGTAATCAGTTGATATTCTTCTTAAAGAGCTGAAGGTTAGTCTTGGAAAATACTTCAGGGAAGGCTATTCCCACAGAACTAAAGTGGATGCAATGAAAGATGACTGGGAATAACTTGTTCAGTGAGTCAGCAGTCCAGTGTATTGGACATAATGAATGCTAGTTCTGCAGAACAGCACCCATAGAAAAAATCTGTAGGAGAGACAATGCAGAAACTGACCAACTGTGAAACAATGGCTGAGGAGAGTCTCTGATCAGCTGAATTGCTCTCTTCTGAACAGCACTGAGAATTTGGGATTTGTATAGAGTAACTGGACAGATGGAAAAATTTAGTCTTGAGCAAAAGACAATCCGAATTTTTGCAATTCAGGTGATGCAATTATGCCATTAATAGTCTGGGAGTAAAAGTTAGTCTGAAAAGAGAGATCTGATCTTAGAAAAGTTGTATTTTTCTAATTGAAAACAAAATTGAATCACATCGACATAAGCAAAAATCTTATGAAAAGCTCAAGTTTTTGTAAAGATTCCAAATACTCTATTTCAGTGAAATCCATATGGTCAGAATACTGCAATAACTTGTACAGACGAAAAGAAGATCAAACTAAGGTGTTTAAAGGTTTTGCAAAATGCATCTGATAATAAGTGTTGAGTGGTCCAATGGTTTATACATTGGTGTATATGTAGTCCTGTGGCTTTCTCAGACTCCTTTCTGGGAGACTCTCCTCAGCCACTGTTTCACAGATGGTCAGTTTCTGTGTATCTTCGTATCTTCTACAGATTTTTCCATGGGTGTTGTTCTGCAGAAGTAACATTCATTATTTGCTTCCATAGTACTATGCCACCCAAAGAAAGACCATTATAGGTTTGATTCTCAACAACTATAGGAACATTTTTCTAGGCCTTTCTATGAATGGTTAGTCAACCTTTGGCATAAGTAAGTTTAGTGTTTCTTTTAGAAGCTTGGATTTTCTGGAAATCAGAATGCCGGCCTGATTGGCTGAGTGGTTAGAACATCTGTTCTCCAGCCAAAAAGCTACAGGTTCATCCTGCCATGGGCATGGATGTTTGTTGATTGTCTGTGAACATACTAGTGGTGGTGGGCAGTAGATGGCTATGTGTAGATGATGTGGCTCGCTGTAGTTGGTGGATTGAGTTGTGGAATGTGCCGTCTTTGGAGTTCTTGGAGGTATCATGTAATAATAATATTAATCCCACACCCCAAAATCAACTTTAGAACTCGCACTATGGCAGACAATATACTGGAGTTAGGGTTTAGGACTGTGATATAGTGGCAGTTGTTTGCTATTCTTTCTCTCTTACGAAAAGCCTTTGTTCATTGATTTTATATCATGTAAAACTAATATGTACAGTGTTTAATTGCTGAAAAATACATTTGTTGCTTTGTTGTTTTAACTTTTAGGCTTATCGAAAAGTGGCTGATGGTCCAGAATGCTTATCTCATTCTGATTTGCAGGATGATGCACTGTTCATGAAACAGTCAGATTTATATTATGCAAGAGAGTCAGTAAGAGCACTTTGTGGAATAAAACTCATATGGACTGTTCCTAAATGTCGACTATGCAAAATTGCAACTCGCATGCTAAATTGCTTGAGGTATAAATTGGCAGTCTTACATTTAAATATTTATAGAAGCAGAAATCTTATGAAAACAGTATATATAGCAGTAGTGTCCAACCTTTTCAGGCATGGTGAGATGAATTGGAAGAGTAAAGTGAGCAGTATCATTCTTATCCAAACTTAGATTGAGGAAAATTGGATACATAATGCATAAAAATACAGAGAAAACATTGTAGATTCATTAAAAAAATTTCATCAAAAGACATCAGGATTCAACTGTATAGTAACTAACACTTTTAGTACTATTGTTGTGTTATGCTGCAAGAAAAAAATAACATGCTCATATCAATGGGATGTTTTGGATTGTATATCTAAGACAAATTTTTTCAATAGGGATTAAAAAGAATATACTAGTTCACAATAAGGATTGTCAGATAACCTGTTTCTAATTTTAAATTTCAGTTTCATATGAAAGAGTTTACTCACAAATGTCTGTTGCGAATGATGGGACAAAAATTAGAACTAGAATACAAAAAAGATTCAGCTGTAGGCCATTCAAGATTTGACATATGTAAACATGTGCTAAACAGTTATAAACAGTTTGTATCTATTTATGCTTGAATGCATTCACAAGCTCATGTCTTAGATGATTTTACTCATATGTGTTTATATATTTTTTGAGCTGATTTTGATATTTTTTTGAATGCCTCATTAAACCCATTAGAGGATATTAGGTTGGACACTCCTGATATATATAAAAATGATTTACTTACATATGGGATAAATATATAGTAAATCCTAGTTAATACAAATTCTGATAATTTGAATTATCTTTAATTTAAAGTATTATTCTAATAACTGAATTTAATTTGGTATATTTCATTATATCCTACTATATTGCTGGCATTAATGATATACACCCTTTGGTTAGAAAGACTTGAGTTTTATTCCTGTTGTGGTACTTTAGAAAATTTAAAAGGACTTTTCTACTTAAGGCTAGTCATCTGTTCTCATAAGACGTGACCAGTTTTTTTTTGTACAAGTTATTCTCATAAAATATGCAAAACAACAAACAAACAAACATCATGGACTGCTTATTATGGTACATTTGGGAGATAGTTTTTTGTGTGCATTTCACTTTTTAATTTTAATTTCTAATTTGAATACAAAAATGCATCGCCAGTAACCCTTCATTTTGATTAAACGTTAATTTGAAATAATGTCATAATGAAAATAACTCCTCACTATTTAATGAACTCAATCTTGTTTTCCACATGAACATTAGACACACTTTCTCTGCAGTAGATAGTAATAAATTTTTAAACAATGCAATGTGTGTGCTTGCACCTGTATGTGTCTGTATTCACAAAATTAAATAGTTTGTAAACAAACTATTTAATTTTGTGAATATAGTCAGGTCTCCCCTCCCCCACAGAGGCTTGCACAACTGTACAGCATACTTCAAATAAGAAATATGTTTCAAATACAGTCAGTTTTCATTACCCCAAACTTGTAACACCCATAGCCTGTTATAGTTATACTGTGCATCATGTTGTTCTAACTGCTGTTTTGCAAATTATGTATAAGCTGTTTATCCTTCTGTAGAAGATTCATTTACACCATAAATTTGCACCATCTTGAACAGTTTATCTTGGTACCCTATTATATGCCTTTTGAAAATCAAGAAAGATTAAAAATCCCTATTATATTTCTACAATTTCTCGCTATTTGTCTATTTTCGGTCTCTTTTCTTAGCATACGTACATATGAGGTGTCACAATTAAATTCCCAGAACTGGGTGACCACAAACTCATTGAATGTGGAAACAGGGAAGAGAATGCAGCAATTAATTCAACCCAACAGATGATTAAGCATGTGGTTAACTAATGGCAAAAGAATTAAATTTAGAAAGAGAAACAGAGAAGATTTTCATGAATTATTTGAGAATGACAAAAATTTCTGTAAAGATTTTCACATTTTGAGCAAAGATCAAAAGTAGCAGCAACCTGATGTTTATTCTGATCTTTCTTCACAGCTGTCTGTTTTTGATAGTTATTTCTGCTGATGAATCTTGGGACTTTCGGTATCACACTTTTTGTCTCCATCAAGACCAAAAATACAAAATGGTGTCGAATGCAATGAACACTGATCAAGTCAGTTATTGTTTACTTTATTCAACTCTGAAAGCACAGTGGGGGTGCTTAAGGGATCAGAGCTGTATAACTGAGAGGAGACCTCCACATAGCCTTTAAAGGAATGTGGAGAACCAACCAAGGCTTCTGACCTAATGTCCGATCCTCGCCTTCTTGTGGTGTACCCTGTTAGGTATCTACCTTGATATTGAACAAACGAGGATGGGCTGGCAATTTGGGATTTAGCCGACCAAATTGTATTCATATTAGCTTAAACCATAATATAAAATGATGGTACAACATGACAGAATTTCATTCCAGATGGGGTGTCACCTGGTTAAACAAGGCCTCTGTTGTTTTTGCCAGGGAACCAGGGCGAACTGCAAAAAGTTAGCTACTGGAACAAATCTTGAAACACATCCCTACTCAACATCACCAGAGTTTAAGATCAGTATATAACAGTATTGGATAAGTACCAGATTGACATAATAGGGGTGACCGAAACAAAAAAGACAAAAACTGGTGAGATCTTTCTGAGAAATAAATACAAAATGTTAAATACGAGGCTAATCTTCTTGAATGGCAGGCAATATCAAGTAGAGTGATATGGGCAAATATCAGAATGGGGAACATGACAGTGAGACTTATTTGTGCCTTGCCTATGGTCCCGCAGAAGGTTCTACTAAGGTAGAAGTGGAGGATTTTTTTTTTACAATTTTTTGAGGCTTTAGAGAAAGCAACTGATATAATGATAAAGGAAATGATTGTCAAACATACAAAAATATTTCGGGGAAAATTTGGAGAAAAGAGCAAAGTTAATAATAATGGCAAATATCTGTTGAATTTCTACTCAGGACATGGGCTGGTTATTGCTAATACAATGTTCCAACATAAAGATGTGCACAAATTCACATGCAGAGAAGGGGCCAGGAATAAGAAAAGTCTCATTGACTATGTTATTGATGATGTTTAAGTTTCATCAAGTTTCCAGTGAGAAAACATAACTTTTAAGTTATGTTTTCTCACTGGTACAGGACACTAGAGTGTACAGAGGATTTGAAATTCGAAGTGATCACCATTTAGTCTTGAGCAGAATAAAATTGAATTTCATGTTGAAAAGAAGAACTTGTAAGAAAGTTTTAGAGCGAATGAAAGTTAAGCAGCTCTCAGATGGGAACTGTAGACGGAAATACAGAAACACAAGGAAAGATGAAAGAGTTTGAGAACAGGAACCAAACCTTGAAGATTCACTGGTAAATCCTGAAGAAAACATTCATTGATTCAGCCAGAGAGACACATGGTGAGATTGTCTGTAAGGATGGAAAAATCAGAACTTCATGGTGGACGCAGGAAGTTAAAGAGGCAGCGAAGGAAAAGAAGAAAGCATATCAAAAGTTCCTGGTGAATATGTCAGCTTGTGCTCTTAGAGAATATGGAGACAAATGTAAGAAAGTTAAACTCTGTGTAAATGTAGCTAAACAAAAGTCATAGGAAGACTTTGGTAAGAACATAGAAAATGAATATCAAGAAGATGGCAAGATATTTTGGAGGTTGTTGAAGAAGCTCAGAAATAAAAAAAAAAAGAGTGCTGTAAAAAGAATTAGAGATGATAAAGGTGATGAAAACTGGAGAAAAAGATATTCTTCATGTATGGAGTAATTAGTTCAAAAAATTGCTAAATGAAACAATCAGTGACTGCACAGTGAAAAAACACTCAACAGGCATGCAATCAGGAATATATATCCATACTTGAAGTAGAGAAAGCCATCAAAAGCTGAAATGTGGAAAGACAGTGGGAGTAGATGATATTCGACCAGAAATGCTAAAGTATGGAGGTCTTACAGTGGCTGCCCTGCATAGTTCAGAAGGCCTGGACGGAGAGACAAATTCCAGATGATTGGAGTAGAGCTCTCATAGTACCCATATATAAAAGGGAAATAAAACTGAATGTGAGAATTGCAGAGGTATTTCCCTACTGAGTAGTCCTAGTAAGATTTATGCAAGCATACTTGAAAAACGGTTGAGAAGGATTGTGGAAGGGAAGCTTGGTGAAGAACCAGCTGGATTCATGCCAAATAGAGGCTGTTAGGATCAGATTTTCACTCTATGACAAATAGTTGCATAATCATGGAAATATAATAGAGATCTGTATTTAAATTTTGTAGGTCTTTAAAAGGCATCTATTCAACTAGTAACCCCTCCTTCCAAAAAAATGGAAAAAAGCAGTTGTGATCCCTATCTTTAAAAAGGTAGTAGAGATGACCCTAAAAACTATAGAGGTATAAGTATACTAAATTCCTATTATAAAATATATAGCAGAATTTAAATAACAAACTAATAAAACATTCTGAAAACTTTATTTTAGAAATACAGAATGGATTTAGAAAAGGCAGATCATTTATAGACCAACCCTTTTGCCTAAAAGGGTTGGTCTATAATAGTAATAGAGAAAAGAAGAGAATACAATTTAGAAACACATATTACATTTATTTACTCTGAAAAATAATTTGACAAAGATAAAAGAAAACATATTATTTAACATATTAAAAGAAAGAAAAAACATATTAGGAAAAAGAAAACCAGGACATCTTCTTAAGAGATTCAAGAATGAGTTGTAAGTCAGCAGTTAGAACTGAAGGAAGTACAGGAAGATGGTTTAATGTTAAATCTGGTGTCAGATAAGGATGTACATTATCCCCTCTGTTATTCATTATCTATATCAGTGATGGCGAACCTTTTTACCCAGGTGTGTCAAACATCTTTTTTTTTTTTTTTTTAAATATTGGCGTTGTTGATGTGCCACTTGCATACATGCATTATAAATTTAACTACATAATCATAAATGGTGACTTATACATATCATATTAGGATATTTATTTAATAGAACATTAATATAAAATCTATGAATTCATATTATACAATTAATTTAGTAAAGTGAAATTACAAACTTACATTACATTTAATGACTTTTCTGTTGCTGAGTACTGGTAGAAAGTTGCTTTATAGAAGGGCTATAGTGTGTACATTTTAATGCTGCACAGGCAGTGCTAAAATCATTGCTCAATCTATTTCTCCATTTCAATTTGATATTATTTAAGGCAGAAAATAGAGTTTCACAAGAATATGTAGAAGAGAAAATTGTTAGAAGAGCTTTAGCAAAGATTTTAAGAGCATGAAAGTTTTCGGGAAGGCTATTCCACACGCTTAGAATTTCACAGTCTGAATTTTTACACGTGGTATCATGCAGACGTTCCCACTCAAGTTCTTCTAATTCATTTTGAAGAGCAATAAACTTTCTTTTCCAGATAGGATTACACTGGAAGTCGGCTAGTTGCATTTCTAGATATTTTAAATCCAACCACTCAAAGCCATCTAATTTTAAAGATCCATGAATTCTGTTTCATCAGGATACTTTATAAATTGGATTGTTTGTTCCAACATTCGAAATTGCTCAAATCTAGAAGAAAACTGCTCACTTACTGACTTTAGAACTTCGATAGATTGGTTGATATGTTGTTCACGATTTTGTGGACTGGTTTCGTTAAAAAAAAATTTCACTCTTGGGAAATACTTAAAATTGTTACTTTCTAAATCATGTTGAAATATTTTGAGTTTATTCTCAAAACTCTTGATCGTGCCAAACATAACATCGACAGATTTTCCGAAACCTTGCAATTGTATATTAAGTTCATTCAGGCAGAAAGAAAAATCTGTGAAAAACATCAGCTTACTGAGCCAAGCAGAATCGTTCAACTGAGAAAATTTGTGCTCCATGCCCTTTGTATTTAAATATAATTTTATTTCATTTAAACATTCAACAAACCGTTCAAGTACTTGGCTACGACTCAACCATCGAATATTATTGTACATTAATAGACCATTGTACACTGATTCAACTTCACTTAAAAGTGAATTAAATTCTCGTTTGTTTAAAGCCCTGGCAGCAATAAAATTAGTTACCTTTGTCACAATTCTCATCACATCATCCAAATCCTTTAAGCTTGATTTCGCACACAGTGTCTCCTGATGTATAATACTATGGAAACAAACCAGGGGATGACCAACATATTCTGTAAATTGTTTGATAAAACTGACATTACAGCCAACCATATTAGGTGCGCCATAGATTTATCGAAAATAATTTCGATAAATCTATCTGTTTCTCATGGAACACTTTAACAACACAGTCGGATATGTCTTTACCTGTCGCGTTTTGAGGTAAATATTCTAACTTTATCAATTCCTCGTGCATGGAATCACTGCGAACATACCTTGCAATTAATAGCCAATCGAGCTGATGACGTAATATCTATAGCTTCGTCGAGACAAATGGAAAAATAATGGCATGAGTTCAAGTCTTGTTGTATTTGATTTTCTATGCTAGCATTCATTGATATAGCTCTGTCTTTAATAGTATTCCTACTTAATGGTAATCTCTTTCATGTGCTTTACAATAGCTTCCTTATTATGAAAGAGGTAGATAGTGCACATTAGGCTGTGTACTATCGATATAGTGCGCAGCCTAATATTTCTACACTCCAAAATGCAACACCTTGCACTTATTGATATTAAAACAATAACCCACTCTTTGTCCAATAAAAAGTCTATTCAAATCATCCTAAAGGGAATTAACATCAGCAGTGCTACTAATAATTCTTCCAAACTTTGCATCATCAGCAAACAACTGAAGATCCCTACTCAGTCCACATGATATATCGTTTACAAACAAATTAAATAGCAGGTTCCAAGAACAGAACCCTGGGGCATGCCACTGGTTTGACCAGCCAATCTCCTCTCATATTGCACCTTTTCTTTCTTTACCATGCTTGTCACCTTTCTAGCCTGCACTTTATACTCTTCAGAGATCCAATCACCACTAACTGTCTTGTATCTCCTCCATAGCATTTTCTTTTCTACCACCTCTTGCTTGATTTCGCTGTTTATCCATTTCACTTCTACTTTATTTACTTGCTTGACCCTTAGTATGCAGTTATACATTACATTTTTGTGTAATGTATAACTGCATACATACAAATGTACTGCTTTGTGAGTTTCCATGTATTGTCAACATCTTTATACATGTATCACCATTGAGATAGAAGACTCATTGGAGAGAGCCATTATTCACACACTAGCCATCATTGACACAATACCAATCATACCTCTCCTTAAATTCATTCATTGATGAAGCATCCTTAACCTCCTCTGGCAACAGAGGAGGTTAAGGATGCTTAACCTCCTCTGTTAAGCACCAACCACTCTCAAAACAAAAATCCTAGTCCTGACATCCTTGTTAGCCCTCTTACATAACTTCCAATGGTAATTCTGTTCTCATATACATTGCCTCACCCCCCCCAGCCTAGAATCATCATCAGACAAATGAACACCTCCTGTCAAATAACTCTCCATGCCATTGATACACACATCAAACAACAGAGGACCAAGCACTGAGCCATGCATCACCCCCCCCCCCGACCCAATCCCTCCACAAACCACCCCTGGCATCAGTCCACCAGCGATTCTCCAATCCAAACCACCAGACCCACACCCATGCAACAGAGCTCCATGCAGAACCTGCCAAACACCCCCACAAAGTCCAGTAACATCCTCAGTGACCACTTCCCTTATCCACCCGTTTATTATCCCACGCTCATTTCATTATGTTTAGGTTTATTAAAATCAAGGAGCATGGAATAATAAAAGTTAAGTGCAACTGGAAACTCTGCAGCTCAGTCGATATAGATAAAACCCTTTGGTCAAAAAGACCCGAGTTCAATTCCCGTCTATGCCATGAGGAACCTTTATCAAGTGTTTTCGACTAAATGTGAGTTAGTCGGTTTAATATGGAGGTGGAGGGATTTTCCTCCCTCAAAATACTGATCTACAAACATTGAACACTTCAGGGAATGATGGTAGCCTGCGATGACCTCTGGCTAGGAAGTGGTAATTTGGAATTTGATGCATTTGGACCAATATCAAAGATGAGATATTGGTCCAAATGCCAATACTGGTATCCTGGATACTCCCATATGCGCATGCACGCACACACACACGCACAGAGAACATTTTGAATAAGTGCACCACACGTAGTCGTCATCATCACTGTAAATTCTACAAAAGTGTAACTAGCTTGTGCTTAATTCTGCTGAGGTCTTTTTTCTTTAACAGCACAAGGCTGAAAACATCATTCAGAAAGCATGATAAAAAAAATAAAATAAAATACATAACAGCAAATAATTTATCTGGAGGATACGGTGACTGAAACCAGCCACATACATATAAACCATGCAGAATAATCGTTTAGCCAAACGCACATAAGGGTTATGCCAAATGATTATTCTGCATGGTTTATATATATATATATAATGGGCTGGTTCCAGTTATGAAAACATAATTTCATAACATGACTGCTCATGCTGAAAACATCCAGCACTGTATTATTTATATAGTCACTCTACATTTTGAGAATTCATGTCTTGGAGAAACTGACAAAAATTATCAGAGGACATGGACATAACAGGTGGCATTCAGAGTAACCAAGAAATAATGTAAATAACATGCAGCACTATCAAAAGTCCCAAACCAATGGTAATTCTGTTCTCATATACATTGCCTCACCCCCCCCCCAGCCTAGAATCATCATCAGACAAATGAACACCTCCTGTCAAATAACTCTCCATGCCATTGATACACACATCAAACAACAGAGGACCAAGCACCGAGCCATGCGTCACCCCCCCCCCCGACCCACAAACTCTTAATTTGACATGTCTAAAATTGGTGACATCTTTTGCCTTTGTTAAAAGATCTTGTACCTTGTATACTAAATATACTGTGTGTGCATGCGTGCAAGCCCAGTGACATTTTGAGGGTTTAACTACTGATGTAATATTTCTCATATTAATGTTGCCCTTCATTCATTCAGCTATAACCTGTAAAATTGCGAGCAATAAATTGATTAGCTTAAATCTACTTAGCTACAAAAATCTATTACCACTGAATGCTATAGGTTTATTAACATCCTGTTGTGTATGGGCTCAACATAAAAAAAAAAAAAAATTTAATTCATTAAAGATAATAAAAAGAAAATTAAAAATTAAAAAAAAAAAACAAGACAGAAGTGGCAAACTGTGGGCTAGTCAGTGTCTTGGGAGTGGTGGTTAAGGGGCTGGAGAGGTTGGTGAGGGGGAGAGTTTAGAACTGGGTGGGTGGCAGTATGGTTTTGTGAGGGGGGGTGGGACTTGTTGTACTAGTGGTTTGCTTGCCTTTTTGTAGTTGAGTGGCAGTGGGGTTGGATAAGGGAAGTGGTCACTGAGGATGTTACTGGACTTTGTGGGGGTGTTTGGCAGGTTCTGCATGGAGCTCTGTTGCATGGGTGTGGGTCTGGTGGTTTGGATTGGAGAATCGCTGGTGGACTGATGCCAGGGGTGGTTTGTGGAGGGATTGGGTCGGGGGGGGGTGACGCATGGCTCGGTGCTTGGTCCTCTGTTGTTTGATGTGTGTATCAATGGCATGGAGAGTTATTTGACAGGAGGTGTTCATTTGTCTGATGATGATTCTAGGCTGGGGGGGGGGTGAGGCAATGTATATGAGAACAGAATTACCATTGGTTTGGGACTTTTGATAGTGCTGCATGTTATTTACATTATTTCTTGGTTACTCTGAATGCCACCTGTTATGTCCATGTCCTCTGATAATTTTTGTCAGTTTCTCCAAGACATGAATTCTCAAAATGTAGAGTGACTATATAAATAATACAGTGCTGGATGTTTTCAGCATGAGCAGTCATGTTATGAAATTATGTTTTCATAACTGGAACCAGCCCATTATATATATATATATAAACCATGCAGAATAATCATTTGGCATAACCCTTATGTGCGTTTGGCTAAACGATTATTCTGCATGGTTTATATGTATGTGGCTGGTTTCAGTCACCGTATCCTCCAGATAAATTATTTGCTGTTATGTATTTTATTTTATTTTTTTTATCATGCTTTCTGAATGATGTTTTCAGCCTTGTGCTGTTAAAGAAAAAAGACCTCAGCAGAATTAAGCACAAGCTAGTTACACTTTTGTAGAATTTACAGTGATGATGACGACTACGTGTGGTGCACTTATTCAAGATGTTCTCTGTGCGTGTGTGTGTGCGTGCATGCGCATATGGGAGTATCCAGGATACCAGTATTGGCATTTGGACCAATATCTCATCTTTGATATTGGTCCAAATGCATCAAATTCCAAATTACCACTTCCTAGCCAGAGGTCATCGCAGGCTACCATCATTCCCTGAAGTGTTCAATGTTTGTAGATCAGTATTTTGAGGGAGGAAAATCCCTCCACCTCCATATTAAACCGACTAACTCACATTTAGTCGAAAACACTTGATAAAGGTTCCTCATGGCATAGACGGGAATTGAACTCGGGTCTTTTTGACCAAAGGGTTTTATCTATATCGACTGAGCTGCAGAGTTTCCAGTTGCACTTAACTTTTATTATTCCATGCTCCTTGATTTTAATAAACCTAAACATAATGAAATGAGCGTGGGATAATAAAAGTCAAGTTCAATTTTAATTTGACTTCAGTTTCAAATGAATTTTTTTACCAAAATAAATACATTTGAAACTGAAGTTTCTGAATAGAAAATTCAGATTCCATACATCTTTAACATGTTAATAATTTTTAGTTACATACACACAATGCACCTATACATGTTGATTTTTGTTGTTTATTATTTTATTGTTTTTTTTTATTTTATTTTATATTTTTATTTATTTATTTATTTAAAAGCTGTAAATTTGTCTTTATTTGTTTGTAGATGCCATTTTATTTATGGATATTCACTTCCTGTTGAAGAAATTGCCTTCTCAAGACTCACTCCTGCCGGTAAAAAATTTGCCTCAAAATACACCAAATGTGATAACTATTTAGTATATAAGTGATAAGATTGATAGTTATTTCTGAATTCAGGCAGAAAATTTATGTTGTGTTATCAAAGTATACAAATTTAAATTAAACTAGTTGCTTTTGTTAGGCAATGTAAAAAGAAGAAGAAACAATTGGGACATTGTTTAGGTAAATCTATACAGCACATTGAATAACATATCATAGTTGTGGGAAAGGACTGAGGGATAAAAGCAGTCATTTAAAGAAATATTCACTGAGTACTCATTATATTGTTAGTTTATTAAACACTAAAATGAGAGCAAATCGTTTGAATATTTCTGAAATTATTCATATTTATCATTTGATTAATGTTAGAATGGCTCTTAAAACATTAAAACTTGTTGCAGTAATGAATAAAAATAATCGTGTGAAGCATATGTCATAACTACATTTATTGATTCATTCCTCTGAAAAGTCCCTAATTGTCACGCATCCTCACATCACAGTAATTGGCATATATATAAAAATCTGTATAACTCATGTGGAAATCGAAGCCAACTTGTCTTCTGCAGCACTTTTTAATTGATATACAATTGCTAAAATCTTAGTAAATTGAATAAATATTAGAATGAAATATGTAAATTCATTTATTGAAAAAAAGATAATAGCAATATACTTTTTTTTGTAGAGAATAGTCTAGATGTTAATGTAACCTTAAGAGCATTTCACATACTCCAAAAAATTCTAAATGGCATCTGCTTCTATTATAAGCAGATATATGCACATTGTTATGTAAATTCTTTAATGTACATTGACTAATTTATCATATAATACTTACCAAAACCTTTCTTACTTTCTCCTCTCCCAAATAAAGTATCACATAGCAGCTACATAAAGTAGAGTTGAATATACTAAAATGGTGTGGATGATAAAGTTTCTTTACTTGAAAATTTTATGTTCTCTTATTTCCCTAATGCATCTCATGATCTATACAATCTTCATGTATAATCCTGTTTACTAAACTAGAATATTCACTCAGGTGATTTTTTTTTTTTATATGAAAATTCTCCCCACAAAAAGTTCTAAGCCCTGTCACAAATTATTACCTTGGGTAGGCTAAGGATTAAATAATACAATTTCCTCTTACTTTAGACGAACTTTTTCAAACCACTTTAAGACTAGTAAACAAGGTGGTAGTGGTTTCACATACGACAACAAAAACGAAACGCACCTACAGATTTTTGTAAACAGCCATACCAAAGTGGGATTTGAATCCACATTCTGTGAGTTGAGGGAAGGGGATGCTATCCAACCAGCCATGGATGGTAGCTAAGCTTCTGCATTATTTCTACTTTCTGCATAATAGCAAAGATAACATGCTTCCTATTTATAGTACTGTATGTTATTGACTCTCACTCATGTTTGGGAAAGCAGCTGAATTTGCATGAATTGGTGGGAACCTCACTACAATACAGATTGGATGTTTATAAATTGTAAAATATAAGTCCTTAATATGTTTTAAACAACACTGATTAAAGTAAAATACAAGGAAAAATATTTAAGAATCACTAGAAAATGTTTTTATAAATTTATAGCTCCATAATATTTAATAATAGTTACAAGAGATGGTTGAAATCATATGATATATTTATAATTACATTAAGTAGTAAGTAGGTGAGAGATGAATTTCATCGTCCAGTTTGAAACCACTGCCCTGCTTATTGGAAGCATGATGTGGCTTGAAAAAGCTTCATGTTTGGTCCCTAGAGCAGGGTTTCCAGGCTATGTAAAAAATAATTATAAAAATTCCATAATTCTTTCTTGTGTTTCTCACAGTACTAATGTACAATAGGCTTAAAACCTTTTGTGAGTGGGAATCACATAAATACAATGATATATATATATATATATATATATATTTCTAGCAACTACATATGTCATGGAATTTTTTGTGGTAGTATTTGATCATTTATTTTATCATAATCCTATTTTGAGCTCTAACTTATTTTACCAATCCTTAATACAGATCATTAAATATTAATCCATTTAGTGTTTGAAATGAGGAATGATATGAGAATTAGTAGGTTCAGGCTACTATCATTCCCTGAATAATGATTGAAATTACCCATGTTATCAGGCAGCTCATTAGTGAAATGAAAACAAAATATCTCTACAACAAAGACAAACGTAAGTTTCACCGATGCCATTTCCATATGTGTATAACTTTTTTTATTATTATTATTTATTTATTTTTTTTTTTTTTTGGTATTGATTCTGGATGTGCTGAATAACATGCAGACCACTGCCATATCAATCCAGATCCAGATCCTGAATTCTTCTTAATGCCAAAAATACAGATATCTATCAATTTAAGCAATAGATATATTCCCCAGTCATGTCTCAAAATTAACTTCTTTCCCCCCCCCAGTAGGAATAATGTTATAAGGCATAATCAGGTGTAAATTCACCTTTCTATATGAGAGTATTATTTCTGTTTGGTTTTGTTAAACTACAAATTATTTTATTTAAAAAAATAATTGATTTTATCATGTAATCTAAATCTATATATCTATATAAAACTAGTATTTCTATTTCAACAAAAGAAATTTGAAGCTTTTTTTTTAATTGACTTGTTTCTAAGTGAAGTTGGTATTGTTCTGAGTCATCGCCAGTCTTAATTGATACAAGATGGTAAAAATTATATTTGTTATCCCAAGTGTAATAAGTACCACAATGACTTGCTATGTTTCTGTCCCAAGAATTCCAACCAGATTGTCAAATCTTTCTTGTCTTAAGCCCCAGGAAAAATATTGAGACTCAAATACATTTCATAAGCTTAAATTTACAAATCTGAGATACACAAGTGTCAAATTTATTATAATTTTGAATTTTAGTAAAACGAGTATAGTATCATGTGAATTATAGATGATTATTAAAATTTTATTATAAATAAATAAAACTATTTAATAACTTCAAATAAATATGTTATTTGTTATTTTACATGTTGATTGTGTTTCTTTTAAATATGATACAGTAATATCGTTACGACTTCTACTTCTTCAACCAGTCTTAGGAAGGGGAGTCTTCTGATTATATGACTAGTGCAACAAAAATAAATAAAAAAAAATTAAGTGCAATGAAACAGCCCTCATAATAGCCATTTTTATTATGTTTAGCCATTCCGATTTTTTTTTTCATGTAATTACCCTCTTATCAGGCAGCTCATTAGTTAAATGAAAACAAAAGATCTCTACAAGTAGATCACAGACTTTCATGCTATAATGTATAGTGAGGTTATTATTTTTTATTTTTAAATTTGGACCACATTTGATAACTTGTTGGGAAGATAAAAATTGTTATTTACCATTTTAATATTTTGACTTGAACTTAAATAAATCAATCCAAAGTTTGGAAACACTTTTAGAAATGTAAAAATAAGAAAGCAGTTCAGTGCAGTTATTGTCCGAAGCCGATTTCATATAAGTGATTGAATACTGGTAGACTAATGAGGCATTTAGAATGTATGTATAAATCACATTTTAAATGAAGAGCTGAGGAAAATGTGGAGTGTTCAAGTAGCTCAAAAGGAATTAAAGCTAATAAGTAAAAATATTAAAATATTTAAACTTTTATAAAACAAAATTAAGTGAGATTATATCTAGATTGGCGACCAAAAATGGAATCTCAACTGGCAGTAATCTTTTTATAAGTGAATTAATTTCAAAATAGAAATATTTATTACCAATGAACCAGTCAGCTATCTTAAAGTTAATTTTAGACTTCTGTGAACAGAAAAAGCAAACATCAAAAATTAAAGACTTAACAGAATCAAATCACCATTTCAGGCTAGGTAATCATTTGCTAGGATGAGTGGACCAGTATTAGAAATAAGTTATTTCAGTATTGTTGTGCATTTAAGCGATGCTAAAATTTTTAATTTAGGATTAATTTGTATACCTAGAAAAATGTTCAGCAATTATTTTTAAAATATTGTAGACTTGCAAATGTAAGAGTATGGATTAATTTTGAAAAACATTTTGTGGTGACTATAAAGGGTGACAAAAATTTGGATGTGAAAACTCAGTTGAAAATTTACTCTTCCATAATTATGCCATTTAGTTAGAAGTAAGTGATACACTTTATGAAAGAATATAAAATAAACATATTTCAAAAGTAATTTTCATGGGTGAAATTGTATAGTCTTGGGAACCGAAAAAGAACTAGAAACCCTACTTGCTACCAATTATTAAAATTTTAAATCCAGTTTTCCAATTTAGCTAATTGATAAAAAAAAATAATAATAAAAAAAACCTGCAAGACTTAAACTATATTTACCATGTTATGAAAGGGAAGAAATCACCACACTCTGCCAGTTATCTGTCAAATAATTGCTGAAGCTAGGATTGTTTTAGCAGTCAGTATTTGAAGACAAGACTCAGTTGATTTAATCTTGAAATTCTGCTGTTATTACACAATATTACACATTATACACAAAATTATATCAGTGATATAATTTTGTGTGCTTTGCACTCACAGTTGCCTGTTGTTTCTATGCTCCTAACAAAATTTTGCTGTTAGTTTTAGTCAGAAAGTGATTTTGGAAGAAAAAAAAAAAACCAAAAAAAAAATTATCAGAACCTTTAAATTCTTACATGACTCGCTTTAAGCCCTAATATATGCTGGAGCTTCAAAGTACAATTGTTGTTAGCTTGTTATTCACAATTGAATGAAAAGTGTTATGAAAAAATAATTAGCTGTCACTGTATCCCTGTGGATGTGATGTTTGATTCCACAGCGTTAGACCTAGAAAAGGCCTAGACCTGCTCCAGCTGCACTTCCACATTTCAGGTTTTTTGATAGTTTTTTCCTACTTCAAATATTGATATGGGATCTTGTTTGCATTCCTCTTGAATGTGTTTCTACTACCATGCTGCCACTGCTTGTTTCATTTAGCAATTTTTCAAAGTAATTACTCCAGGCATGTAGAATATCTTTAACTTCAGTTTTCATGTCACCTTTATCATCTTTAATTCCTTATACAGCACTCTTTCCTCCATTTCTGAGCTTCAACAACCTCCAGAATATCTTGCCACCTTCTTGATATTTATTTTCTATGTTCTTACCCAAGTCTTTCCATAACTTTTTTTTAGATAGTTTTAAACAGTGCTTTGCTTGCTTACATTTTACTCTGCATTCTCTAAGAACGCAAGCTGACCTACTTGCCAGGAATTTTCGATATTGCTTTCTTCTTTTCCTTCACTGCCTCTTTAACTTCCTGAGTCAGTCCACCACAGAGTTCTGATTTTCTATCTTTACAAGACAACCTCACCACATGCTTCTCTGGTTGAATAAATCGATATTTTCTTCCGAGCTTGCCACTGAATCTCCAAGGTTTGATTCTTTTTGAAACTTTCATTTTTTCTTGATTGATGTTTGTGTATTTGCATCTACAGTTCGCCTCTGAAAGCTGCTCAGCTTTGATTCATTTAAAAATTTCTTATACTCTTTTTTTTTTCAATGCAGGATAAAATTGAATTTCAATTCAATTTTATTCTGCTGAAAGCTAAAACAGTGATCACTTCTATTTCAAATCCTCTGTACACTCTTTCGTCCTGAACCAGTGCGAAAACATTGCTATCAACTATAACATAGTCAGTGAGACTTTTCTTATTCCTTGCATCTTCTCTCCATGCACATCTTTATGTTAGAACATGCAATAATGACTAAGTCTTTATCCTGAACAGAAATCCATCATATACTTACCATTATTATTAGCCTTGCCTTGCTCTTTTCTTCATATATTCTCAAAACTTTTCTATATGTCTGCTGGGATTCATTTCCTGCTCTGCTGTTTAGATCTCCAACAAGGGCCTCCTTCTCTGTTCTTTGTGTCAGCAGCTTTCTCTGTTGAAATATTTCTCCACTTCTTCCTGAGCAGAAACGTCTGTTGGACTATAAGCAGAAATAAGTTTCATTGTCCATTTTGAAGTTTGCCCACATAACTCTACTTGAAATTGGCTTTCAGTTAAGAAGTTTATCTTCATGTTTGGTGTTTGAATGTTATTGCTGCTCCTTCCTTTCCTTGATCATTATTCCCCAAATATAATAGCCTATGTTTATTATTTAGTAGGATCTCACCTTTTTTTTGTCATAATACTCCACATGGTAATTTTTCAGTGTTTGTTCGAGTAGCTGGCTTTTCACTGTTTTCCTCATAAAAGAAAACCAGGTCATTGTTTAACCAGACATTGCCCAAGTTGGCATGAAATCTCTGAACTGTTTAATTCATCAGTCCTGCACACTTGCACTGGATTTATTTAAGAGTATAACATCATTTGCATACAGTAAACAGCTGAGTTGAATACCTCCAATTTTGATATGAGGTTTATTGCTTCTTGTAATGTGATCCATACAGATGATCAATAAGAGTAAAGATAGTATGCACTCTTCTTTTACACAAACCATCTTCATTTCTTACGGTTGACTTATGACATAAACATGTATTATGTATTGCTCTGGATAATTTGTCATATAAGTGGCATTTTGAATAGCTTTCCTCTTTGGATTCCCTTGTAATATGCCTTTTCCAGATCTGCAAAACTAAAATGCAGATCCTTGTTATATTCTCATAATTACCTATTTGCCTTCAAGTGAAAATCTGACCTTAATCCCATCTTTGACCTGAATCCAGCTTTCTTCTCCACAAGTTTTTTTTTTTTTTTTGGCTCTTTTCAGGTAGGTTTGCATAACTTATGTGGAATGTTTAGTAGTGAAATTCCTCTGTAATTCTGACATTCAGTTTTATTTCTTTTTTTATAGATAAGTATTATGAGAGCTCTTCTCCAATCATCTGGAATTTGACCTTCTAACCAGGTTTTCTTAATTATGTATTACATTTCAGGTTTCTGATAGGCTTTTTCAACTTCCAGCATTGATATGTACTGATTACATTCTTCGTCAAGAATTTCTGTCAGTGCTCTTGCTTTATTTTACATTGTTTTAAAGTAGGTATAATGATTATTATTATGAGACACCTCCATGGAGTCTAAAGACTTATTATGGGAGTGCATGCTACATTACATGTCACTCTTTGCCAATCAAACTATCTACACACCATTTACTGTCCACTAAAGGGTTTTTTTTCTGTTAATTGCATGTGTTCTCTGGCTAATTTGCTTATGTTGGATGAAAAATTTGATTTTCCAAAAGGAAAAAGCACAGCTACCTCTGTAAGAGATCAGCCAACTCACTTTTAGAAGTCATTATAAAGATTACTCTTGTGATGAAAAGATTCAAACCCAGGTCTTTTCCAGGTGAAGGGTATATTATCCTATTGTTCTTCCATGGAGGTGTTTTAAATAAAATTGTATTAGGTAATCTGGGAATGCTGCTTTAGAGCCCAAATGTAATCATTTTCAATCTACTATTAAGCAGTTTGGTGATTTTACACCGAGTCTCAAAAAATTGTCTCCAGTTGACTACCCACAATGGGATTCAAACACACAGCCTTTGATTCTTTTTACACATTTGTACTTATTTTCCTTTTTAATAGTATTCATTTTTATATTGCTGAAAACTAAATGGGAATGATTTCCTATATATACACTCATGTCCTGAACCACCATGAAAATATCACTATAAATAATAATAGCCAATAAGACTATTTCTTGTGTTTTTTTCTCTGTGTTAATTTATGCACAACTTTGACATCAGAACATGATATTAGTAATGGTCCATGTCCTGAATGACAATCTAGCAGGTACTGACTGTTATTATTAGCTTACTCTTTTCTCCAGATTTTTTCAAAACATCTCCAACAAGGACAGCTTGAGAGTTATCAGAGTTAAGCTTTTGACTCAAATGCACAAAATCATGCAAGGAAAACTGCAAGAGTTTGAAAACAAGAACTCTACCTTGGCAATGCACTGGCAGATCCTGAAAAAAATTGATTGATTCAGCCAGAAAGAGCTTCTGGTGAGGTTGTTTGCAAGGTTAGAAAAATCAGAACTCCATGGTGGACTCAGTAAGTATAGAGCATAGGTTCCCAAACTTTTTCGGCCCACTGCCTACTTTGCAAGACATAAATTTTGTAACGCCCCCCATTATAACAGTTTTCCGTGTTCAAGCCGTTTGATATTTTTGACGTAAATAGCAACTAATGATACATTACTGCTTATGCCGTTAAATTTTTAAAAAGAAGTGTCCAATATCTGCTTCATCTTGAACACAGTTATTGCTATACCGACTTTGGTGAAACGTAGCCCAGATGTAAAGATTGTAAAATGTATGCTCGAATAACATTATGAACAGTTTCATACAATGGTTTAAATATGAAAATTCGGAATACATATTAAGAGATTGCATTACATTAGTAAGAATCTTATTGTAATAATTAAAACACCATCAAATGTATTAGATGGTTTATTTCAAACTTACAAAGTAAAAATACAAAGAAAAAATAAATTAATGTGAAGGATGAGCCTGGTGCATTTTGAAAAGTTTGTTAATATCGGGTTCAACTTTCGTTAAAAACAGTCGTAAATCGCCACGCTCAGTTATATGCAATCGGTTCCTTTTCTTAGATAATAAATTCACTACAGCACTAAACCCACGCTCAGCCAAATAAGAAGATGGAAATGGAATTAAAAATTTCTGCACTATTTCCCATAATCCAGAGAACAGTGTCGGTATTGATTTTTGAAGCCAGAACTCTTGGTATCCAGTTTTGAATTTTATTTTTAGTTCTTCATTTGTTGTGAGTTTTATGAGTTCCACTTCAAAATTTGACGATCCTGCTGTGCTTACATGTGAGAAAGGATCTAGAACCCAATTTGGTATATTCATGTTTAGATTATCCTTGAATCGCTTAATGAAATCAGCATGGAGAACCTCCAAGTGTTGGCAGTATGTAAGTAAATCTTCCTTTTTGAGAGACACTGCTGATAAATTTGAAAAGTGGCTATATTCCCCTCGGCCCATATTCCGCTTGAACAGAAGAAGTTTCCCTACAAAAGCGGCAATAAGTTTTTTGTTTTAATTCAATTCAATTCATCACCTTGTAGTTGTAGATTGACTTCATTAAATATTTTATAGAGGTCTGTCAAATAAGCGATGTCATTTTTGGATGTAATCAGGTCGGCCCACAATCCGTCGTCTCTGTTTTCTAGGAACTCTAGTACTGAATCAAACAAATTGTAAAATCGATTCAGACAAATACCTTTTGAAAGCCAGCGAACGTCTGTGTGAAGCAGCAAACGATTGAAATCTTCATCGTTTTCACTACAAAGTTGGCTAAACAATCTGTCACTCAATGAATTGCTTCTAATCTTGTTGGCTACTCTAATAACGTAATGGAGCGACGTGTGCAAGCGTTCACTTAAATTTTTCGCAACCAAATGTTGACGATGAAGAACACAATGTACAGTGAGTACGTTTGGTACTGCTTGTTTCAAATGCGCTATGAAACCCTTATGGCGCCCTGTCATTGCTGGAGCACCATCAGTAGCAGCAGACAAAATATTACGAATAGGAATGTCTTTCTCTTGAAAAAACTTATTCGTGATAATAAACAGATTCTCCCTTTGTATCCGCTTCCAAGTTTTTAACAAATAATTCTTGACAAACTTTTTTTTCTTTTATGAATCGTACGTATGATAAGAGTAGTGGTTCATTATTTGGGAGAGTTGATTCATCGAGTTGAATGGAAAATTGGCATGTCTTCAAATAATCGCACAATGATTTTTCAACGTCTTCGGCCATTTCATCGATTTCTTTGCACTGAATTATTGCTTTTCTTATTATTGAAAATTAAAAATTTTCCTGATATCTGATGCTGGCTTAGGAAGCACTGTGTTTATTACATCTTTTACTGCCGGCAAGATTAATTCCTCACCAATGTGTGTGGTGTTCCTGATTTTGCGATTAATAATGAAATATAAGAAGCTTGTAATCCGTTATTATCTTGTTTAGTGGACGACGTAAAAAGTTTTGATATAGTTAGACGTTTAAAATATTTTTCTTCTAGTACTTGAAAATAGGATAAATCTATCCTTTTTGTTAGCATGCATTTTAGTCAAATACTCTTGTAGCCTAGACGGTTTCATTTGAAAACATTTTTTGGCAAATCAAACACACGGGTAATAATTGGTTCGTAGGAGACTGAATAAAACCATATTTCAAATACTCAATACTGTACTGTCGACATTTCTTCTTATATTTAGACATAATGAAGTAATAAAATTTGCAAAAATATTCACAAAAAAGATTTAATGTACACTTCGTATGACTCCACTTATCTATCACACTTTCGACTGATTGTTGGCAAAGCACACAAAAAATAATGAAACTTATTCCTAAACCACTGGTATTTATAGATTTGAAATCTAGCCCGAATCGACTTGCATGCGTTGACCTGTTTGCGATACCATCGTACTCGTGCTTTGAACAAGTCACTGCAAGCACCCATATTCCTGTCAAAACATGCTGAATTGAGTGAATTACCTACGTAATAGTTGACCGACATACTACTAGTTAAGACTCGTCTGCTGCGTGGATAGACGAAAGCCTGTATGGCACGATCAATTTTTACAATAGCAAAAATTAATACATTTTTTAAGTATATAAAAAATAGAAGTTAAAATATCCTGTATGACACGTTCAATTTTTTATTTTGCACGCAAGCGCATTTTGTTCGTCCGACCAAGACATTGTCCGAATAATTATAAATAATAATTAATAAATAAAATAATTACACAAAATATAAACAACAAACCTACAAAACATAACCACAGAAAACAGTATAATAAGTTTCGAATAATTTATTTAAGTTAAGGGATATTACATCTCATATTGTTTCCTAGCCGAATAAGAAACTCAGAGTTTCATGCCGAATATAGAAACTATATAAAGTTCGGCGATTCCAAGCCTAAGCAAATACCTGGATAGTGCAGCAACTGACCCTTAAGGTAGTGCAAGCTGAGGCAACTCATAGCAAAGGTGGAGCAAGCTCCGATCACTATTCTTGATATTTACCCATAATGTGAACTTAGCTCCTAGGAGCTGTATTACTGTTCTACATTATGAGAAAAGGTCACTACCCAGACCGGTTTCAACCTTTGTTGAGGTCTCATCAGTGAGTAGGTAGACCTAGTTAATAATACCAAGTTTGTAGCGAACAGAACTTACACCCCTTCTATGAGAATTGCCAAGAGGTGTCCTAATAAATTACTAAATATATGAAGAGCCAAACGCTTTCGAATAATATTTGCTTTGTTTTTTCCCTCTAGTTAGCAATATAAGTTAGTACTAACTAGGCTAACTAAAATTTACGATTTTATTTCTTTCTTGCCATTATTATTTTTTACTCGTAATATTAAATTATATAAAATTGGGTTTATTTTTGTACAAATCAATTAGAAAAGTGGTTTTATATATTTTATATATATATATATTTTGAAATGAAATATAACGAATATATTTGCTACTGTAAACATAACCTGTTATACACACATATATACATGCTCTATTTTCTCATTGACATAGAAAATTGACATCTATTTCTATCTGACATGGTAAATTTTCAAATGATTAAATAATTGAAATATAAAATTGATAAAAAAAATTGATCGTGTAAGACGGGCATAAGATGAATTAAAATGCAATATTTAAATTTTAAATGATTATCTAATCGTAAAATCACGAAAATAATTAGTTTTTAAATATATATTATTAATTTCTTCTATAAAGAGCCACCGACCGCCTGAACTCCCCAAATGCTTCTGATCCCACTATAGTCCCCTAGAAGGCTTCAGAGTCCACTGGGGGGGGGGGGGGGGGGGCAGTAACGCCCACTTTGGGAACCTATGGTATAGAGGCAGTCGAGGAAAAGAGAACAAATTGAAAGTTCCTGGTAAATAAGGCAGCATGTGCTCTGAAAGAATATATAGAAAAATTTTTAAAAATTAAGCAGTGTGTAAAGTTAGCACTAAATAAAAAGTCATGGAAATCTGGTAAGAACGTAGACAATAAATATCTGGAAAGTAACAAAATATCTGACTGAAAAACCTTTAGAATATTTGAAGGAAAGAATATCATACAAAGAATCAGACAATAAATACACATGAAAACGGGAGATAAAGATACTGTAGATGTCTGGAGTAATTTTTTAAATTTTATTTTGGGCCCATGCACAAGAGATTGATTATTCAATGTATAATAGCAACGTGTACCAGAAACTTGATTATTTTGAATGATTGTTAAATGGAACAAACATTGACAACATGGTGGGAGCGCACATTCAAAAGGAATCAATACTTGTATAAAAAGCCAACAAGAACTTGAAAGGCAACTGGAATAAATGGTATTTGACCAGAAATAATCAATTATGGATACGAATATATAAAAGTGCATGATTCTGAAGGTGTGGTCCAGAGGGTTGAATTTCAAATGGTTGGAGTACAACTTATAGTACCATCTATAAAAGGGGAAGTAAAGCTGAATGCGAGAATTACAGAGAGTGTTCATGTAAATTATGTCTAGAGATGAAGGTATTTTCAAAAGAGTCAGAGAACAATATTTTATTTTTCATAAAACAAGATGAGAATGAGTTTTTACTAGTAGTGTGTAGTTAATAAAGTGATCAGAACCCCCTGAGGAATGTTTTAGAAATTAGTATTCAAGGAGTAGAGATACATATTTTAGAGGTTTTTGTTAAATTGTGTGGTGCAAAGGTTGTCAAAGAGAAGTGCACTGTACTGTCATAAGCAAAGCTGGATTTTCAGTTGGCAAAAGTTGTTGATATACAGAAAGAACTAAGAAATAATATAACTATTTTAATACCGACTAGTTTCACCAAACGTAAGCTGTGGCATCGTCAGGGTACAAGCACTGAGGTTAAAACATATCACAAAATAGATCTTAACTGTAAATTCTAAAACTTATAGTTACAAACTAAATAGTATTGAACGTAAATAATACACGTATCGCGTGTACGTTGTTGCTAAGGAACGTTCTATAGTTAGCATTAAAGTTCATTTCATGTGTGTTCAGAGATCTAATTATGGTTTTCCATATCTCTGGAAGTATTAAACCTTGGTTCCTGTTAAGGTTATCTGTAGTGCATGCGACTGTGGCTGCTGCTCTAAACATTCGAGTGGTAGTCTTCTTCTATCTAAGGGGTACAACTTTTGTCAGTGATATGGTTTGTTATGGAGAAATGTGATGACAGGCCTGATATGTCTTGTCTGTTGTTTTTTACATAACCAACGTGTTCTTTCTGCCTAATCTTCAAGTCTGGCCGATGTAACTTGAACCAGCATACTTATAGAAAGGATGGATATCTTTTGGAGATCGTAGTAGTTTACGAATTGTTTCTATAGGTTTGAATGTCACTCTTATCTTGTGTGGTTTGAGATTAGCGAGCTTGTTAGAGATACTGCTCACATACGGAATGTCGATTGTTGTAATATATTGAGTGTTTTCTCGTTCTCTTTGTGGTGGCTCAGAGAAAAGGATTTTGTTGACGATTCTTCGTGAGTAGCCAGTCAAGGCGAGGTTAACTGGCCTGGCAATGGGTAGCCCCTTTCATCTTCTTGTGCTGACCTATTTATGGAGCATCTCGAAAATAAAATTCTATCTCAAATAAATTCTAAACTAATAATTTGGTGGAGATATGTAGATGATATCTTCATTGTATGGAACCACCACAAAGATGACCTAATTGATTTTCTCAATAAAACCAACTCCTTTCACCATTCTATTAAATTTACAATAGAACTTGAAAAAGACAAACAACAACCGTTCTTAGACATCTTAATTAAGAAGCAAGTTAATGGCCTTATGAACCTATCAGTCTACAGGAAACTTACGAATACAGGACGTTATCTACATTTCAGCTTCTCACAAACTCAGTATAGTATACATACTAAAGAAAAGAACTGTCTGCATTACAACAGATGAAAAAGACCTCCAAGATGAATTAACATTGATATCTAATAAGCTCGCCTTGAATGGCTACGTAGCCACGAAGACTCGTCAACAAAATCCTTTTCTCTGAGCCACCACAAAGAGAACAAGAAAACACTCAATATATTACAATAATCGCCATTCCGTATGTGAGCAGTATCTCTAAAGCTCGCTAATCTCAAACCACACAAGATAAGAGTGACATTCAAACCTATAGAAACAATTCGTAAACTACTAAGATATCCAAAAGATACCCATCCTTTCTATAAGTATGCTGGAATCTACAATATTCCATGCTCGTGCGGTTCAAGTTACATCGGCCAGACTTCGAGATTAGACAGAAAGAACACATTGGTTATGTAAAAAACAACAGGCAAGACATATCAGCCCTCTCATCACATTTCTTCATAACAAACCATATCATTGAATGGGACAAAAGTTGTACCGCTTAGATAGAAGAAGACTACCACTCTCGAATGTTTAGAGCAGCAGCCACAGTCGCACGCACTACAGATAACCTTAACAGGAACCAAGGTTTAATACTTCCAGAGATATGAAAAACCATAATTAGATCTCTAAACACACAAGAAATGAACTTTAATGCTAACTATAGAACGTTCCTTAGCAACAACTAGTAAATCATGTACACGCGATACGTGTATTATTTACATTCAATGCTATTTTAGTTTGTAACTATAATTTTTAGAATTTGCAGTTAAGATCTATTTTGTGATCTCAGTGCTTGTACCCTGACGATGCCAACAGCTTACGTTTGGTGAAACTAGTCGGTAATAAAATAGTTATCGGTTTACACTTGATCATTTTTCCCAAATAGTTATTTACATTAGTTCTGTGATCAAGAAAATACATGCTCATTAAGAACTAAGAATAATATATATATATATATATATTGTAAGTTATTTTCATTTAATCTTAAACCTAAGATGGAAGACGTGCACACAACATGTGATGAGTGTCATCCTCTTCCCCAAAAAATACTTTTGTAAGTAAACCAATGTGTTATATATATATATATATATATACATACGAGGGACGTTAGAAAGTAAGTTCCGTTTTTAAATATTTTCACTGCAGCGCTGCGATCGCAATGGTGCGCATGCGTGCTGAGTTTGTTGATTCGTTAGCAATGCGTTAGTGCCATTTTTAGAATTCTCGCAGTGCGTACGCTTCTTGGTGTTTGTTTATAATGTCTAAGAAAATCGAATCGCCCGCCACACGCAACCCCTGAATCCAAACAACAGTCCATGGAGTGGAGGCACACATCACTAGGCAAGAGGAAATTGAAGACAACGGTTTCCACTTAGAAAATCATGCACACTGTGTTTTGGGAGAGAAGGAATTTCTGGTAGACTTCTTGGGTCAAGACTCCATAATCAACGCGAGTATGTACTGCCAAACCCTTAAGAAACTGCGTCGTGCGATCCAGAATAAATGACGTGCTTACCAGGAGCGTTGTTTTGATTCAATAATGCCTGCCCACACCGGCCGACGTAACACAACTTTTTGCCACCTTCAGCTGGCAACAATTCCATCATCCCCATACAGTCCTGACCTCGCGCCAAACAACTTTCACCTGTTCAGACATCAGAAATCTTACCTTGGTGGCCGACGGTTCGAAGACAACGAGGTCAAAGAAGCAGTCAATACGTGGTTTGAGTCACAAGCGGCAACCTTCTACGACGAAGGTATGCAACTCTTGGTGTCCCGTTATGATAAGTGCCTGAACAATGGCGGAAATTATGTAGAAAAGTAGTGAAAGATTAATTTCCAATAAAGTTTTTTTTGTAAGTATATTTTTGTTTCTCTGACAGCCCATCGAAACTTATCTTCTGGACGTCCTTCGTGTGTCTGTGTGTGTGTATATATATATATATCAGTGGTGGCTCGTACATAACAACTGCAACACTGCAGCACCCCCAAGGAAAAAATGAAAAAAATAAATTTTGTTTGTGTTTATAAATAATAATGCTTACACCATTATATAAATGCAGTACAACATGTTAAAGGTTACAGCTTATGTCTCGACATGGATTGAATAGTTAATAAATTGGAATTGTTCGATTAACGCTTTAGATTACGAAACAAATGCACTGCGATCTAACGCAGTGTCAGAATTATCACGTTAGGCCAATTGCAGCTAGCCTCACCGATATTCGTTTGCGCTTCTCATTGCACGTTACAAGTGAATCCGACACTGCTCGTTGAGCAGTGTCGGATAAATGTCGCTTACAGATAAATTGTATGCTTCCGCACGTTATTTCTGTGAGATACGAAACTTTTATTATTGGTGCGTGTTCGTGATGAGGGTGAACTATTTTTTGTAAATCTTATTTTATTTTGTTAAAATAACACATAATTATTTATTTATTATAGATACAAGGCTGAATTATGACGAGTGTCACTGTTGATAATATGAAAAGAATTATATTTTTTCAATTATCGTTACACGAAACATATATATATATATATATATATATATATATATATATATATATATATATATATATATATATATATATATATATATATATATATAGGGTGTCCCAAAATTCACGCAAGAAGTAATTTTGATAGAAAACACTGGTTTTTAATTAAAAATTGTAATTTCTTATTGATTCATAAAGTATACAGTATAGGGTTATGCATGGAATAGCATATCGGGTAAATGGCCTCCACGGCTTTGCTGGCACATACGCACTCTTTTGTCGAAATTTTCTATGACCGTTTTGCATAAATGTGGCTGAATTTCGTTGATACAGCGCTCAGTTTCCTCCTTCAAGGCGTGGGTGGTCGTGGGCTTGTTGGCATAAACCTTAGACTTCAAAAAACCCCAAAGAAAAAAGTCCAACGGCGTTAAGTCACATGATCTGGGCGGCCAATTCTGATCACCAAAACGGGAAATTACACGACCAGGAAATGATTCATGCAGTAATTGAATTGTTTCTCGGGCTGTATGGCATGTGGCACCGTCTTGTTGAAACCACAAGTCGTCCACATCCATATCTTGCAATTTAGGCCCAAAAAACTGGATTATCATGTCGCGATAGCGAGCGCCATTAACTGTTATTGCCTTACCAGCCGCATTTTCGAAGAAGAATGGACCGATGATGCCTCCAGCCCAAAATCCGCACCAAACAGTGACACGTTGTGGATGCATTTGTTTCTCAACAATCACTCGTGGATTTTCGAACCCCAAATGCGACAATTTTGTCGATTAACGAAGCCATCAAGTTGAAAATGAGCCTCATCGCCGAAGATGATTTTGTTCGAAAAATAAGCATCCACTTGTTGTTGTTCCATAATCCATTCAACGAACTCTCTTCGCTGTGTGTGGTCAGTAGGCTTCAGTTCTTGAGTCAATTGAACTATGTAAGCATAAAGATGCAAATCGTTCGTGAGAATACGCTGTAGAGAGCTTCTCGAAATGCCCAATTCAAGACCATGGTGCCGAATTGATGTTCCTGGACTCTCGGCAACACTCTCACGAACTGCTTCGATGTTTTCTGTTGAACGACTTGTTGAAGGACGGCCAGAGTATATAAGATCACTAATTGATCCAGTTTCCTTGAGATTTTTAATTAATCTTTTCACGGTTGATGAAGTTAAATCACTATTCCGACCATATTTTGTACGAAAATTGCGAAATGTAGCTGCCAAACCTTCATTATTTTTAAAATATTGCTCAACAATGAAAATGCGTTGTTCTTTCGTGTAGCGCTCCATTTTTAATAACCCTGAACTGTCAGCTGTCACGCTGTCTTTTTTATCTCGTTGGCAACAATTTACCGCACAAATGTCGCTAAATTTAAATCTTGCGTGAATTTTGGGACACCCTGCATATATATTTCAGTCTGTTTTGTAGTTGATGGGGTAGAGTTAATGGTCAACAGACATCCAGTGATTTTAATCTTTCTCAGTCCTTATATAAATAGATGTAGCATTTTTTTTCTCTTGGTTACAAAATAAATTAAACTTGACAATTTTTTTTTTCATTCTCCATCTGAGCGTGACTAAACAAAATTATAAAAACTATATAATTTCATGTCCTGTATAATTTACTTCGTAATCAAGTGAAAAAGTCCTGGTATAACTATTTCTCATCCAGAACATTTTGATAATATGATACGCAGTCCTTGTTGAAGCATGGCTTCCGCCATTTGATTATTTCATGGTATCTCACTGGTATAGCTTCCACTAATCACGCTTCGATAATGGTGAAAACTAACACTTGCCATGAGGCATCATAATCTGAAATCGGGTATTCTGTATCATCTGCTACTTGGTAGTCGTGAAGCAACTTTGTGTGAAAACTTTTGTTTGCTCACGCTTATTCTCAAAAAGGATATAAAAGTAAATGCTTTCTTGTGAAGTGCAATAATCTGTACGACGTTTCTCCAAACCTCTTTATTTTTATTATTTAAGTCAATATGAATGCCACTGCACGCTAAGTACAAGAGCAGTTCTGCAAAGTAAAATTACTATATGGTGCAATGTGTGGATTGGGTTTTAAGAAAATTAACTTCATAAATAAAGGAGTTTTGATCTATGCTAGCTAATGAATATCTTAAAACATTATCCGCATTAACAGAAATTTATACATATTACATTTTAAATACTTAATCTACTCTACAATATAAAATGATAAGCTTTTTTGGTAATGTTTTTGTGTCACGTGTTTTGTCAAGTTATTTTAAACGTTTTGAAACTCAGGGGCTACCCTGAGTGTCGAGTCATCAGAATTCAAGGAGAACCGGCCTACCAGTCAGAAACTCGGGGGAATTGGGCTCCAGGGGGGGAGAACCCCCCCCCCTTTCGAGTCATCAGAATTCAAGGAGAACCGGCCTATCAGTACGGAACTCCGGGGTTGGGCGCCGTAGGCGTCAGGGGAGGGGGTCCTCACCTAGTATTTCATAAAATGCAAGTTTTTTTTTTTTTTTTTTGCATGTATAAAATCATGAGTTACCGTAGTTTAAATTCTGTATGTTCATAATAAAAGGAAATAAAAATGTATGATGACATTGAATACGATCTGCTATTTCAGTAATTTGCAGTTACTAAACGACCCGAACTGTGAATTTTGTTTTTTTCCTTCCTCCCTAATGTGGATGGACTAAGAAAAACCAAAACCCTTCTTCCAACCCAGGAAATACATACCGGTGGAAGTCGCTGTCATGCTCGCTGAACAATTTTTGCGCGAGAAGTCCATGAAACAACTATCACCTGATGAATAAAAATCATCATTGCAAGGTGGACTTGATTGGCAACAATGTTAAGATATTCCCTGGAGGACAGCGACCTTCCAGCAATATCAGGGCACCTGTTCCGTACCAACAGAATAATCTTCACACCACCTTCATAACTTGAATTGTGTTTACAGGGCAAGCTGGGTTCACTGCTTCATGGGACTTCCACAGAACTCGCCACCTAACGTTGGTATTGAACAAGGTGACTCGTCGGACCACGTGATTTTTTTCCGGTGTCCAGTCACGGTGTTCCTGACACCACTGTAGACGAACTTTCCGTTTCTTCGCAGACATCAGTGGGTTCCGTATAGGCATGTGACTGTCAATACTGTTTCCCCTTCAATTCCCTGCTCATAGTTCGGTGAGACATTAGTTGGGAACAGTTTTCATTAAATGCACTAGTCAATTGCTGCGCAAGTGAAGTTCTGTTTGTCCGTACAAGCCTTCTCAGAGGACAGCGATCTCGTTCCTCACAGATTCTCTTAGGATCACAGATACGCCTCTTAGACAAACAACGTGGGTTATTTTTCCACCGATTAAACACCCGGATATCTTACCTTTTGAGAAACAAGTCAGCTCTGCTGTTTTCAGAATCGTGGCTCCAGCCAGACGGGCGCTCACAATAAGCCCTTTATCGACCTTCAAAAGATTCTTAAATAGTTGCTTAGAACAAGTGATGACACGTGACAGTATTTTGCATATACGCTGCGTAAGTGAGGTACATCTTCATAAATGTTTCTAATTCAGTGGCGGGTATGTGTACAAGCCATAATTATGGCTTGTACACATACCGAATTGGCTCCTCTTTTCAAAGTCTTTTTATTCCCAATAGCAGTAGGCGACATTTTTATTTTGTTAAGTGATATATAGTTGGACTCCACCTCTCACTGCTACTTGTGTTCAGTACTATCTTACATTGTTTTTAAACCTGTTGAAGCTGCGGGAATCCCTAGGAAAATTTTCATAAATAAGTATCTGAAAGGGACTCATGACAAATGAACAGTTAGGAGCAAAGTAGCATAAGTGTTCTAGAACTAGCAATAAGTCAATTTAATAAAGTTAAAGGTAGTTTCTATTTTTTAATCAATTGTAAAGATCGAAGTATGAATGTAACTGCTTCGATATTATAGCAGTAGTGGTAATTTTACCACTAATTTTTGTCTTTTTAAATCGAAACTTATGCTGTTTATTCATATCTTCAATAAATTTAATAAAGATTTTTATTTATTATTATTTTATTTTTGTAAATTGCGTGTGTTCTTCTGGCCGGTTTGCTTGTTTCAAGGAACGTAAAACCTCAGTCCTTGGAAAGGGAACCCTTCATCACCACATGAGATCGGATAACTCACCGATTGAAAACTTGATAACGCTCCGTCGTAGACTGGAGGGTTCGAATCCGATATTTTATTTCGCCCAAGAGCTCGTCTAAACCAACTGAGCTACGAAGGCTCTTATCATAAGCAGTAAATAGGTTTCTAAAAGTCAAGTTACTTGCCTGTGAGAGGCCAATCAACCTAATACGAAAGGGAAGATGCAATAATATTTATAATACTTCCTCATAAAATTCGATTTTATATTCTGTTCTTTGTAGCAGCGGAAAAGTATGTAAAGATTTTTTTTTCCAACCGAAGGTGAGTTGACCAAGCTCATATGGCGGCGAAGAGTTTTACCTTCCAGAAGTTTGAGTTTTTCATCCCACGAAATAGGAGATTTAGCCGGCAGGCCTTTGTACGACAGCGAGAGGATTTCTCGCTTCACAAAAATAAGCAAACAGACCATAGAACATGCAATTTACCGACTTAATTAATACATTGATCTCTTAGCATTGTTGATTCTGCCATAATTCCAATAATGATACGAAAACCAATGAATCTGTGGCCACTTTCTCAGTGGGATTTTCAGAAGTTTCGTAAACATTTTCTATGCGCAAGTCAGTGTGATGAGCAGTGCAGAGCAATTCTTTACCATCATCCCTGTAGATTTAAATTGTTTCGTTCATTGTCAGTTCTGCAGATTTGATGAGACAACTATCCGAATTTTAATGCGGTTTAAATCCAGTTTTGAGCAGACTGTGTGCCATTACGGCCTGTGAAAGATTTCTTATCATTACTTTTTTATTTTTGAATAAAATTTTGCAACTTTTAACTCAGATCAATCTTTTTCAGATTAAAAAAAAAAAGTCACTAATTTTTATGTGTCAAGTTTTAAACTTAATTTGAATTTACTCAACGTATCTGTTTGCTTACCTGAGTTTTAAAAAAAAAATAGTTTAAAAAAACAGTAACAACGACATTGTTTTATTTAACTGTATTTTTGCTTCCATTCGATGTCATAAAAATATCTAGTTATTTAATGTTTTGTAAGTACTATCGATTACATCTCAGGCGGAAATTCAAATGATCATTTCTTCCTGGTATTGGACAAAAAATGGAATTTTCTGAGAAACTGGTCGTTAGTGGCAGTTTATTATACTGCGAGTACTGTGCCGTCGAAAACAGTATCATTCCTATTCGCCGCTGTTTCGAGCTATTTGAGTTTTATTACCTGTGAAGAGGGAATGACAAGAATAGTTCTCTCACCTGCCGACCGATGTACAAAAGTTGCTGATATATTGATGATTTATATAACATTTTTTGTGTCTCATAATAAATTAAGATAAATTTCTCCTATAAAACTGTATTTGCAGATGGAAAAAAATCCTCTTGAGAGAATTTTGCATTTTATTGCGTACCGTTCTTTAGGATGGTTTGTTTATTGTTAAAGATGACTTGGAACTGAAGCGAAAGAAGATGATACTCTTGAGTGCCGTTAGCTATCATTGCCATAAGTTGTAAATGATCTAAAAAAATCTTCAATATATTCCTGACTTATTACAGAAAAGCCTTTGAAAGTGACACTTTTTGGCTGTTTCCTGAATGCGCTTCTGCACACTGAAATAGATAATGATGGGTTGTGAGTTTCCCGTTCAACGCACAGCGGGGCAGTTTTTCGAAAGACAGAACACAGCAGAACTTACTTCAGAAGATACGATGCTAGTAAATTCGTTAACATCTTCTGAAAAGTAATTTAAATTACTTTAAAGGTAATAAACGGCGCTCAAAGAACGATGCAAGTCTATGTTTATAAAGTATTATATCCACACTATATATAAAAAGATAAGCCGAAATTTGAAACGTTTGTATGTCACGTATTTTGTCTCTTCATTGTTTTGAGTCGGGTTAAGCTAATAAGCCGAAATTTGAAAAGTTTTTATGTCACGTTTTTTGTCTCTTCATTGTTTTAAGCCGGGTTAAGCTAATAAGCCGAAATTTGAAACGTTTTTATGTCACGTTTTTTGTCTCTTCATTGTTTTGAGTCGGGTTAAGCTAATAAGCCGATATTTGAAACGTTTTTATGTCACGTTTTTTGTCTCTTCATTGTTTTGAGCCGGGTTAAGCTAATAAGCCGAAAGTTGAAACGTTTTTATGTCACGTTTTTTGTCTCTTCATTGTTTTGAGTTGGGTTAAGCTAATAAGCCGAAATTTGAAACGTTTTTGTCTCTTCATTGTTTTGAGCAGGGTTAAGCTAATAAGCCGAAATTTGAAACGTTTTTATGTCACGTTTTTTGTCTCTTCATTGTTTTGAGCCGGGTTAAGCTAATAAGCCGAAATTTGAAACGTTTTTATGTCACGTTTTTTGTCTCTTCATTGTTTTGAGCCGGGTTAAGCTAATAAGCCGAAAGTTGAAACGTTTTTATGTCACGTTTTTTGTCTCTTCATTGTTTTGAGTCGGGTTAAGCTAATAAGCCGAAATTTGAAACGTTTTTTGTCTCTTCATTGTTTTGAGCCGGGTTAAGCTAATAAGCCGAAATTTGAAACGTTTTTATGTCACGTTTTTTGTCTCTTCATTGTTTTGAGCCGGGTTAAGCTAATAAGCCAAAATTTGAAACGTTTTTATGTCACGTTTTTTGTCTCTTCATTGTTTTGAGTCGGGTTAAGCTAATAAGCCGATATTTGAAACGTTTTTATGTCACGTTTTTGTCTCTTCATTGTTTTGAGCCGGGTTAAGCTAATAAGCCGAAAATTTGAAACGTTTTTATGTCACGTTTTTTTCCTCTTCATTGTTTTGAGTCGGGTTAAGCTAATAAGCCGAAATTTGAAACGTTTTTATGTCACGTTTTTTGTCTCTTCATTGTTTTGAAACTTCCAACAATATGTTTGTCTAATTGAGACAACAATTTGTTGAACGTTTCAAAACAATGTAGAACCGTCTTACCGGCCCGGAACTCGGGGGGGGGGGTTTGAGCGCCGTAGGCGTGCGTCGGGGGGGGGAGAACCCCCTAGTATATATATATATATAGTATCCTTTAAATGACACGCCTTCCATGAATCTTTCTTGGAATCTCTTCATTGTAAAATTTGACAGTTACCATTTGCATTTAAGAAATCAAGATCTTATAATAAAGAGAACTGCACATGGAATGCATTTATATATGTATGCTAGTATATATAAATATTAAAGATCTCAGAAATAAATAAGCATAGATACTGATACAAAAAAAGTGTGATCATGTACCAAAACGAAATTAATAATACAGAAATTCATAATTCGGCATTTTAAAAATTAATTATAAAAGCATAAGAGAATATAAAGAAAGTGAAATGATAATAAGAATAATATGATTGGAAAATTTTCTTCGAGACACTGAGGAAACAGTTGACTTGACCAAGACGTGGCAGTGGTTACAATAAGGACATATTAAAAAAAGAAACCGAAGGATTTATTCTAGCCGCTCAAGAACAGGCATGATAATCTAATGCAATCAAAGCAAAAATTGAGAATATCAGTAATAACGGCAAATGCAGATTATGCGATCAGAAAGATGAGACTGAAGAACGTCTAATCAGTGCCTGCACCAAAATAGCTCAAACTGACTATAAATACCACCATGATCAAGTGGCCAAAATAATTCATTGGCATGTATGCAAAACATATGGCTTTCCTACTTCTGATAACTGGTGGCAGCATAAAATAGAAACAGCATAGGAAAACGAAATAGAAAATTCTCTGGGACTTTCGAATACAAACTGATCGGCATTTGGAACACAATAGACCTGACATCATAATTATTGAACATCGACAAGTTTGGATTATTGATATTGCAATACCCACCGATAATCACATCAACACAAAGAACTAGAAAATATCGCTAAATATCAAAATCTGGCAATCGAAGTTGGCCGGCTATGGCTTAAACACACCAGTCATCCCAATAGTTATCGGTGCACTTGGTGCAACTTCAAAGAAGCTATCCAACTATTTACAAGAATTAAACATGAAATGATCGTATATGATCTACAGAAAACGGCATTAATTAGAACAGTCCATATTTTACGACTCTACTTGGCAGACTATTCTTAGATTCTCGGGTATAATCTGAATTGTTCTGTATCATCAATCAAATTGTTGTTTGAATGATATCTCGTTTTTTTAATTATGTGAATGGTCATAATTACTATTACTATTATTACATGACACCTCTAGAGAGTCCAAAGACTCATCGAGGGAGGGCACCTGTTCCACAACTCTCCGTCTCCGCTACTACTTTCATCATTCACACCAATGCCATCTACCGCCGACCACAACCACTAGTGTTCTCACAGACAATCACGAACATCCGTGCCCAGGGCGGGATTCGAACCCGCAGCCTTTTGGCTGGAGAGCGGATACGCTTACTACTTGGCCAACCAGGTCGGCATATAATAATAATAATAATAATTAGAATAATAATTAGAAAAATTAGGAGAAACGTAATTCAGAGAAAATCTTATACTGGAAAGCGATTAAAGAAAGAAACATAGTGGAGGGTGGGGGGGAAGAATAAATCTTTTGTGACAGTATATTGTATCACACTGCCACTTTCTGAGAGAGAGAAAAGGGATTTTTAAAGATCTTAAAAACTAACGCTATTTAACTTATTAACTAACCATAATCTTACTTTTGTACAATTTTTAGTGCTTTTTTTTGTTGTTGTTTTTTTAAGACGAGGCCTCCTAAAACGTTCCACGGTATTTAAATCACTGCATGCCCGCCAGATGGCGGTAACAATCGTCTTCCAAAAGAATCGATGTCTGTCGTTCTTTTCAAAGTAGGTGGATCCCAAAAGAGGTGGGATGGCACGGTGTTTTGACGTCATATAATTACGACGCGAACCAATAGGGATCTTGGCTTATTTTCATTTTACCTTCCCAATTATTGATCGTAAATTGAAAAGCTCGTGTAGAAAATCTCACCGAATGTGAATTAAGAAATAAAGCCGTACTCGTAAAATTTCCTTTTTGGATTCGGACACATTCTTTGACGAAATTGTAACCATCCTTAAAGAGTCGTGATTTGTGAAGACACTTCAAAGGAGTATTCGTGGCTTAAATGCGAAATATTTTTGAAGCCGTGATCAGAAAAACAAACTATTAACAGCTATAAGGTTAACGGTCTACCTGAAACGAAGTGTTTATTGGGCGATGAGGAGGTAAGTTTGTTTCGTCACAATTAATACAAAGCTGCTTTTAGATGAAAGGGGCGGGGATATGCAGATAAAGATTGTGAGAATGTTGCTAATTACGATACGTTGAACAAGCGTAATACTGTCAATGCAATTCATTGTTTTAATAAGCTCAAGGCTGATATCATACGTGTTGTTCTAGTAGTGGCTATGAAAACTCAAGCATATACGCTATAGTGGTACTTAAAGTCTTATTTTTTTCTACTATTTAATATTTTAAATGCGAGTAACCTATGATAGTTTAAAGAGATATTTTAATAAAAAAATAACACAGGATAGTTTGGATCAAAGGGTTGCATTTAGACATAACAGTTATAATTTCGAACGATCAGCACTTCCTGATGGTTGATGGTTCAGAGCTGAACTAGTAACTACAAATGATCTTGTTTGAACAATATTATTATTATTGAACAACAATACTTTTTTTTTTTGCATGTGCATAACTAAATATACGCTGAGGCATGCGCATACTTATCAAAAGTCATGTAACACGTGCGATTATAAACAAAACGCCTTTATTAAGAAACTAACAATTCGTTGTTACAGTGTTAATCTTTATGACGCGGTGAACGATTGTTATCCTTTGGTCGTCTGCTAGAATGAGAATTTCTGGTACACAACAGATGGTACTTCGCTCCTTCTTAAAAGAATTGATAATATGAATAACACCTAATAAAAGGTGTCCATCTTGACCGTGCTTTAATCTTGCATTGCACTTCATCTCATAGATGTTCTACCTGGTTCAGATAAGTCTGTGCTGGCCATTGCGATGTCCTGAAGATATTCTTGCAAACTATTGTTGCAATCTTTACTTTGGAAGACGTAACAACCAACACCACAAAATTTCCAAAATGTAGGACACGCACAACTGTCCAGAACCTCAATGTACAACGTAGTAGTCGTGATCTCGTACACACGAACCAACCACCGAATCGATATCATAAAAGCAATTTCATCATCATTACACTGCCATCTCCTAATTTCATTCCTTTGGACAATACCATAGGGTAAAAAGGCCACATCTTGGGCTAAGTGTCGCCTTTTAAACTATGTCTTTTGCATATTGTTAGCTGTAGATTTCATTTCCTTCTAAAACATTTTCCATCTGCTCATCGTCGATCTACCAGATCGAAATGACTTCTGACCGAATCACTGATCTCTTTTGCAAACTTTGCATATCGCAAAGGCTCGGTCATTTTAATGCAGTCAGGAATTCTTCTAAAATTTTGGTAGAGCAGTGTATGTAATTAACATTTCTATCTTTAATGGGGTTTTTATTGATGAAAACTTTAATAGAAATTTCATGACATTTTTACTGTTTTAAATTTCTTGTAAAAGTCGTAAGTTGTAATATCTGCATATTCCTGTTTCTTGATCTTCTATGTCAAGACAGTTCTCCCAAAATATGACCAGAATACATGATTGAATCTCTCACGAAATGCTGGAGTTCTTACTTCTCATGACAATCGATATCATAATTCCGTTCTGCGATGCAAAGAACCTTTATAAGATTTTTTTTTTTCATCTAAAAGCAACGTAACCAGTGTCATACGGAGGGTGTTTCTTCCCCAAAGCAGACAAACCGACCAGAATGGGAACCGTCCTCCATAGCCTAACCGTAATTCCAAACAACGAACTAGCTGATGAGCAAAGAAAATTATCCCCTACCATGGGAAATATTTTACACTTCGTGATCTTTCGTAGTCCTGGAGAAATGGCTGGAGTACTGTCCATGCCAGAAAGTCTTCTGGCGGTAACCTCCCCCCTCCACTTGTTCTCACAACCCGGTAGGGTAGATTAGAGCAGTTTATACTCTGATTTCACTTGCATTGTAATTCTGTTTGTAATTTCTTTAGAAATTATTTTGTAAATTATGCTAATTAAGGAGACCGACTTCCAATTTTGGAGAGTCAGTATAGACCCAACTCTTTCAGACCTCCTGTACGAGGGTGGTCTGAAAAGTTCTCGGCCTAACAATGAAAAAACGAATTTATAATTTCTATTATATTTGTTTTTCGAGATAATTTTCCTTAAGACAAATACATTTATTCCAGCGATGCTCCACCGCTATTATCCCGTCCCTGTGGTGGTTCTTAGTAAGATCTGCAAAATACCCCTCTACGACTACAATCACCTCTTGATTCGAAGAAAAACGCTGACCAGCGAGGAAGAATTTTAGTTTTGGGAAGAGACAGAAGTCAGAGGGAGACAAATCTGGGGAATAGGGTTGATGTTCCAACAATTCATAGTGCAGATCCCTTAATTTTTCCATTGCCAAAACACCTTTGTGGGCAGGTGCATTGTCCTCATGAAAGATGATTTTTTTCTTCTGCAAACCGGATCTTTTCTTACGAATTTTTCGTATAGTCTTGTTAAACGATCGGAATAATATTCCCCGGTTATTGTTTTACTTTTTTCAAGATAATTAATAAACAAAATTCCAAAACACCGATGTTATGACTTTCCTGCTGATGCAACCAACTTTGTCTTCTTTAGCGCTGAACAACCGACTTCTGTCCACTGTTTTGATTCTGGTGTGTAATGATGAATCCAAGTCTCATCCATGATAATAAATCGACGCACAAAATCAGTTTTATTCTTGTTAAAACGCACGCTCCTAGCACTGTTCACAGATTTTCATGCGAGTGCATTCTTGATCTGCTGTGAGCAAGTGCGGCATCCATCTTGCGGAAAGCTTTTTCATTTGCAATTCTTCATGCAAAATACATCCTACACGTTCTTTTGAAATGCCTATAGTCTCAGCAATTTCACGCACTTTGATTCGCAGGTCATCCAATACCATATCGTGCACTTGATCAATGATTTCTGGTGTTGTTACACTTTTTGGACGTCCTTCACGTGGATCATCTGCAAGGCTGGTAAGGCCATGTTACCGCACGATACTCAATTTTATCCGTTGCAAGGGATACAGACAACTTGTGCTTCAGACAGCTGTATAAAACAAACTTCTTGATAGAATGACTTGCAATTTCACGTGGATGCTTATGACAAATGTACCAACTTAGAAAAAAAAAAAAAAAAAAACATTCTTACCGATAGTGTTGCTATCTATGGTCGAGGCCAAGAACTTTTCAGACCACCCTCGTATTGAAGGCGTTTCTTTCATTTATTCTGTTAGTGTTTCAGAATTTCGCTGAGCATCCACGAATATACGAGGGTGTGTGAAAGAAGTTGTGATAATCACCATGAATGAAATGAGGTAGAACCGTATAACTTATCCGGTATTCTACATATTCCCCACGAAGTGTTATACACGTTACAACACTGCTGAATCATTTGCAACCCTTTGAGAAAAAAGTCTTTCCCTTGTTGCACAAATTGGTCTATTTTTTTTTCTGGGTGTTTATCAGAACTTACATCGATGACTGTGACAATGATAACACAGCACAACAGAGTACAGCATTTTTAACATTTTGTTATGCTATACTAACCGTACTGAACTGCAATTGTCTTTGCCAATAATACCAAATTATCAGCGAACTATTCGATGTTAAAACAGATGTCATTTATAGCCTCGAGTCCTGATATGAAGAGAACTAAAGAAAAATATATAAGAAAACAGTAGACAATGGAACAGCTGTGTTATATAATTTCGACGTTGCGTAATGCCGGGGCGCCTTCCTCTTGATAGTGAAACCCTATAAAGAAAAAACGCAGTTCGTCAATTTTCAATTGCCGATGAATTCGATCATCAACATTATTTCTGGAGCTCGCATTTATGCTTTAGAATCTCGGTTAATGGCTGCAAAACTCAAATTCGGAATATTTTAAGATGATAACAGCTGTTGTCCAGATTGCGCTTAAAACTATTCGCATCGTGTAAAAGAAAAACCTTGAAGAGGAAAAAAATCTTGTTTTCCTCATCGGTTTTTATCTTTTCTCTTATGTTCAACATCCACTCTTTATTCTTTTTTTTTCTTTTTCTTAACTGCCATTGACCATCCTTTTCGCCAAATTATATCCTACTGCATGTACTCTCGTTATCGTATGTTGCTGTCGATTACACGTGGAGAAGAGATGGATGGTGTTTTGGACCATCTGTTATAAGTGCGCAGTTTGTTTGCAGGATGAAGTTAGAACAGTTTCCTCTGATATTGTTTCGGCGTCGTAGCAACTTTCATTGATGTACTCCCTAATAACTGCGATAGATGCTGTACTCCTAAACAGTTTGAATACAGAAACTAATTAGAAGTTGTAATACTTTTACCTCCAGAGCTGATTTCAGGAGACGATGGGGAATGATGCTTCTTGAGCCGACTGTTTCTATCTTATGTAGTGAAACCTATAATTGAAAGAGTTGTGTCCTTATCGTGATATGATTTACGTTTAGCTTCTTCTTCTTACAAAGTTCTCTCGCTTTGGTTAGATATCTTAACCGATAAATAAGCATATATTTAAAAAAAAAATCCTCGCATCAGTTTTATTCCCAAAGGGACAAACGGAATTCCTTTGATCCTAACTGGTTGAACATCGACGGATAGCCGGTCTGCACCTTTAAACTATCACTGATAGTGAGCTTGAGGATATCAGTGAGTTAAGGCTTTTCAGAGGCGAGATTAGAGGCATCTCGTAGACCTAAACTTAACAGGTATATATTATGTTCTAAATAGTGGGAGTTCTTTAGTCGATTTTCTTGAACTTCACGATTAAAAAATCCTGTTTCTGGGAGGGAAAACGTGTGTCAGAGATCGACGAACTCGGGAACCAGTCGAAGAAAGGCCTAGAAAACGTTCTTGTAGTCGGCAGTTAGAATCGAACCTACAAAGGTCTTTCTTGTGACGGTTCATCTCAGTGGAAGCAAATGCCATTTCTGAAGGGCTATGTAGGTACGCATTATTATGCTTATCTTGTTATGTTACACAAATAGCACGCGCGAATATTGCGTGTTTACAAATGAACAACATTTCGGATTTTCAAACCAGTATGTTGTGCTTGAAGTTTGTTTTACAACTCAAAAATGCTGAATGTTATGTACAGCATTCGAATCAGTTGAATCTATGTTCAACTCTATGTGCATATGCACGTCGGACCAAATTATCGTACATGATGTCTGCATTTCTGGATTATGAAACAAATGTACACAGGAATCTCCTCCTTTGCATTTGCTCATAGAAGAGGTGAGATTACACCATATACGAGGTTTGTAGCGATCGATAAAAGAGATCAGTAAAACACTAGGAAGTCATTTTCAGGGCTTCTATCTTGGGTTCTATCTTGGGCTTCACTAAGTCTAAGATAGAACCAGTTGAGAAGGTTGTTTTGCTCATCTCTCATCGGCTGTCCAGATACCACCAGTCTTATGCGATTCCCTACATAGAGCTACATGCCATGCATTTTTACACAGGAACTGCTTCATGCAAGCGCTTTATTTTCCTTAAGAAAGACAATAAATGCACGTCAGTATTTCCAAGACATGCCCAGAACCTGGACCGTGATCAATGATCAATGAAACAATTAACCAATTCATTTAATTCAACAAAAATTAGGCTTTTAAGAAGTAAAAGCATAGAGGATCGAGCAACTTAATATTTTTTTATTGGAATTGCGTGAAAAATTTAACGAAGTTGTAATTGCTTTTTTGCAGTGCAGACTTCGATTTTTATTTTCTACATTTATAAGCGCTTTGTAACGGAAGGTGAATTTGTCTGAGATTTTTTTTCATGCAAGAAATTCAGTCATCAAAACACACACACACACACACACACACACACACACACACACACACACACACACACACACACACACACACACACACACACACACACACACACACACACACACACACACACACACACACACACACACACACACCTGCTGGAGAATATACATACATATTCTCTAGCAGATTCGGAGACGCCTCTTGTAATCCAAAACAATATTTCAGACATCCATAAGAGCTCTTCATGGTAAAATATCATAACATGCTGAATCTCGAAGATGACTACGAAGGAATAAAGCAACAGAACCGAGTTGGGACTTGTCCAATCACAAACAGGCGATAACTGCTAGCTGCTCTCAGCGTACCACCGCAAGCTAACTAGCGAAATAAAAATTAGGTACAATCGTTTTTGATCCAGTGTTCGCATATTGAGAACATCGTTAAATTTTATGTTTTGTCTTCATCTAGTTTTCATTGAATTGTAATTTTCATCTTTTGTTTCTAGTCTCACTAGATACTTCATCTGCTATTCTATTGAACTGAGATATTTTTCAAATACGGTTTCCATTATTTGTTCTAAATGTAGCTGTCGGTATGCTGTAATATCATCTATCACAATACCAATTTGTGCATCACTTCCTTACTCTCAAAAGAGCTTTGTTGTTTTTTTTCCCACAGTCGAGATTTTTACCTGCAAGCAATCGTATCACCATTAGTTATGCTGCTTCTTTTCACCAATAATACTCACCATAATTCAAACGGCTTTGGCTTTTACTGTTAATGTTATGATGCTCAGAAGAAGTCAAAGTTCTACAGTACACCTAAAAAAAGTTAACAGTTGTATAGTTATTTTCACAAAGCAAATTCAAGCAATATAATTCCGATCTTATAACCTAGTCATCCACAAAAAAATCCTAGATATGCCTTTGAAAGTTAACATTCAGCTGGTGAACAACTTCGTTACTAGGATTAAATATCATTTATTTCATCGAAATACTAATTAATCGCTTGCAATATTTTATTAAGTAGTCTAAATCAGATTAAATATATCCCATGGAAATTTTCTTTTAAATCAATCGCTTTGAAATATTTTTATAGCGAATGATTTAGATGAATGATGCGTTGCTAAAGATCTTTAATAGCGTAAGTTTGGTTTGTAATTACAAAGTTCTTAATTCGAATTCAGCGTGTGTAGTTTTTACCAGAAATTTTTTAGTCACGCGCATCTAATCAAGGTTTCCTACGACTAACACGATTAGATGTGAACTTTCATATAAAGTAATACAAACGATCACGAATTCCCCTTTATTCCCATGTTGCTGACATAGAAATAATGACAAAAATGGTTTTCCCATGGATTCACCGCAACGCCCACTCGGCCTCGTATGACTTAGATCAATTGCTCTTTTAAAAAAGCGGAAAAACCTTAGTTTCTGAGAGTAAAAGGTCAGACACTGGGCTAGTTCTTCTTGCAGTTGAAAATCTCTTATAATGGTTCTTTCGCATCTTTGATGGATTCAAAATCCTTCCAACCAAATTAAAGTTTGGACAATCACTAACTAGTAGAAATTGAAAACTTTTTAAGTTTAGCTGGTAAAACGTAATTTATAAAGCATTTCTTCCATCTAAAAGATTTTTTCTTTTTTTGTTTGTTTCGTAATTGTTTACAAAGGCAACCTTCTACAACATTTTCGGAATACATAATTCCAATGAACTTTGTACTATTCAACTCTGTACAGTATTTATTCATCCATATTGTCTTAACTGCTTCACCTGGAACACCTTCATTACTGTTTTTACTTCAGAAGCAATAATAAAATATTCATAATATTGCAATTTCAAATATTCGCACCGATAAATCACAAAGCAACCTTCCTGAGTATATAAATTATATACGTAAATTTCCGCGCAATGTTATTGCGTTATAGTATCGGTTTAGCAAGGTTGATATGAATGATTGTTTCATTTTTAAGGCTACACTTAGTAGATCTGGTGTCTTGTAAAAAAACAGACATTGGGTTATATTTTGTACTGTTAATAATAAGAAGAAATATTGATTAGCAATTACAAATATTGTATTTATAACTACACAGAACGCTAAGTCACTTGACTGGCTACACAAGTGTGACACTCATGTAGCCAGTATCTAGAACAGACAAAAAAGAAGTTCATCTTTACATATCAGCACTAACTGCATGAAACTTAAAAGACATATTTTAGTAATGTTATTAAGCAGGTTTCTAAACATCGAGTGGGATTCCTCAACTAGTTACAATATTTTGCTTAGAATTGTCTGTAGCATTACCGAGAAAACTATGTTTTTTGATATCTTTTTTTCGAGAATTTATTTGTTTTATTACAATTTTATCTAAACAGCGAAAGATGCATCTGAATATCTCTCATAGCAATCTCCTTTTCCTTATTTGGAATAATAGAAAAAAAACTAACGGGTTTTTTTCAAGTGCAAATATATATTTCTTGGATACGAAATTAACTTTGTATGACAGAGGAAGATTTCTGGAGTGTCATTCCTCTTTTGAAGTCATAAATACTCACAGAAAGCGTAGTGTAGAATATAATACTTACACCCATTTTTGTTAAACGTAGTCCTTGTTTGGAGAAAACAAGCTACAATAGTCCTTATAAGGATAAGGACTGGGGGCGAAGCAAGAATGCTTTTCGCCTTCCCCGTTATCTGTAGAGGGCATTGTAGGGATAAGGTATTATTGAGCTATTAAATTAAAGCTCTGATCATGGCAGGAGGGTAACAGCAATAGCTGAGCCTCAGTTAGAACTTCATTGGCTACAGCATTGCCATCCCTTACCCTCCAAAGGTATTGGATTGAATGAATCAATCATCACATCTCACGGTCGATTGATTCATCCACAAGCTACAAATGCTTCCTTTTAATCAAATTCAATACAAAAAAGGGATTGGTGTTATTGCGAGATACTCTGTTGTTATATTAATCTCTCATTATCAACCTTTTTTTTTAAATTTAATAATTAATTTTATTTGTTATCTTTTATATTTATTATTGAAAAACTTTGCAATAGAGTTTTAATATTTAAAAATTCGTTTTAATATTTAAAAATAACTGTCATTTGTTTAGGCTTTACTTTTCCCGATTATAAAACGAACGCCGAAATATTTTCCCTATATAACTGACTGTTATATCAATTTTTCGAATAAATGCGTGTAGTCTGTCTTCCTGAGTAGATAAGTTGGATCTTTGAGTAGATAAGTTGGACCTGAAAACGATTTTAGTGTTCGCAGGTGAAAAAAACAAAACCATCTCCGACATAGCCCAGTTCAACAACGTTCGTTTAATTTTCTTTTGTTCAAACCAGTTTGGATATCTAAGTTAGCAGGTGGTTACGGATGTGCGTTGCCAAAAGGCTGACGACATTATTCACATCACCTCTTTCGTACAAACATCTTCGAGATATTGTTATCCTTGCGACAGACATCGAGATAACCGCCTCAGTCAACGAACAGAGTTATTTCTCCTCTAAACTAATCAGGGAAGGTTTAGCAGAGAAAGGTTAACGGTATTATCTTGGAAGAAGGAAGACAAATTGCTATCTTTCACTGCTGTTTGTTTTGGGACCTCCGGCGCATCCAAAGAGGTCAAACAATGCCGACACATTAATTTTGCTATCTTCTTGATTGATGTCTGTATTTTTACTCACTAGAGGTTTTTACGTTAAAAGCAACGTAAGAAATCATTAAGTAAGAAAACTTTTCTCTTCAAGTTTCTTTTTATCTTTGTAGAAATGATATTTATGGTGATTAAGGAATTGTAGCCTTCATAAGGACCTATTGTTATTTTATTCCATCTAGGATGTCTACAGAATGTTTTTCTCTGGGTTTGTTTACGTCTAAGCTGTGTCTCTCGTTTTTCTTTTTTTTTTTTTTTTGTCATATGAAGTTACCTTCAGTAATAGACGTACGAGGAGAAGTAGCAAAAGCAATACGAATGATTTTCGGGTTGTTAGGAAACGCTCTCAAAGAATCATATCTGTTAAACAAGCTTTACAGGTGTCCCCATTTGCCGGGGAGCGTTGTGTATCGTACAGCCAAGGAATAAAATCTTTCAGCATAATAAATACAAGCGGTTGTTGTCCAAAGTGGTTTTTTTTGCATTATAAACAATGCTCGACCTATTCTTCCTTACCCACTCTACAATCGGACTTCATCCCAAGTGATTATGCCTTCTTTTTTACTCCTCTAAATAATTATTTAGAGACTACGTTGAAAAAAAAAAGACTAATAATGTGCACGTGCATTTCATCTTGCTGGATTTAATTAAAAAAATTTCCTTCCTTTTTTTTTTATTTATTCTCGCAATTTCATTTCATGCATATCCATCATGGAACTGCTTGGTGGACTGTTGTATAGGAATAAAGTCATTTTTCATCGCTTTCTGATCCCAGCTAACGTAATTTTTGTATACATCCTCCGCCCCTCTCCATTTTCTTGGCCCATAATGTTGAATATAGACACCTTTGATACGCACCTTTGATAAATGCGTTTCATGTGTTCTAAGAAGATCCTTGTGATAGTTTAGCAACACGATTGCATGGAGTTAATGGATCAAGAAGCCACTTCTCTATTGATTACATCGCGATAGCAGAAAAACACTGAAGTAAATGTTGATCTTGTAAACTTAGCTGTTAACATTAGCTTTGAATGCCTTTAGGTTGTACGTTTTAAGAAAAAGAGTAGTCGGATGAAGAAAAGAACGTTCTGCAATTAGGAAGAAATGACTAACACCAGTTATAAGGAACAGCATCTGTAGGACTACCTGAACTCACACACACACACTGAACTTCTGTTGTTGAGATTCGTATCATTTCTGTTACTTGTGTTCTTTCTTAAATTTCTTAAAAGGGAGAAAGTGTTAAATTTTATTTAACACTTCCTCTTTCAGTAAATGAAGGAAAGCTATTAATGTACAGAACGAAGAGAGTGAAAGAATGAAACCTCCCCTTCTAAATTACTCTATTGTCGATATTTGGAAGTTGATGGATTGAGATCCAATGACCGTCATCTATCCTACACGTGGAATATCTAAACATTTTTTGAACAAAATCTCATTATTCAGGAGAAGTCAGTATAATAGATCAGTAATTTGATGGCAAAGATCTGTTTTCGTTCTTAGAAATAAGTGGAGTATGGATCAAAGAAGGTAAGTGGTTTTTGACTGCGTACTTTAGAGTATAATCAACCTATTTAAAGCATACTATATTAGTGACAAAACAAAGACTTGTGGTCTGAGAGGGTGAGGAATAATCAGTATTCTTCTCGAAGAATGAGATCGTTCATGACAACAGACGTTTAGCATCTATCTGCCAAGTCGGGACATTTGGAACAGACTGTTCTTAGGAACATTAAGCTGTCTGAAATGTTAGAATGATTTTGACAGAAAGGATAAACAATATTCTAACCAAGAAATAATTATTTTTTAAAAAATAGTGTAGAAATGTTTGAAAGCAATTAAAAATGTGCCTTTTCTAAATGTCATTCTTGTATAGTGACTTCATTTATTATCACAATGATTCACCTGAAGTTGCTATTGGTTTATGCTCTCGTTTGTTATTGAAATACCACATTTCAGCAATATTTGTTCAATCAGAGCCAAAAGATAAAAGATGTTCACACTTAAAAGTCAAAAAGAAAATCGATGCTAGCTTGGTGACATGGAATTGAGAACTGTTACATTAATGCGACCTTTCAGATGTAAACTGAATCTTCTCAGTAATCATTAAATCTGAAGTAAGCAGTGGATGGGAAAATAGAAAGTTGGTTTTTAAACTTATGGCTATAAATGGATATTCCTGAGGGTTAGAAATTGAACTACATATTCGTGAAGCTGATGTACGCGTTTTGGGAAGTTAGGAGACTTTTTTTTTTTTTCGGAAAGGTTATTAGGTCTGGGTGGCTTGTCATAAACCCGAAAGACAGCTCATATTACACAACGGGCATGTGTTGAAGTACTTCAAGCTTCCAATAAATAAATTACCGATATGTAATATGCATTTACCTCTTAGTAGCTTCTAGCATTAGAAATGTTACTTGGGATTTTCTCTGAAGATTGAGGAATGTCCATCCTTCTTTGGTCCTTGTTTGCATTTCTTTACGTTTTTTAATGTCTATTATAGTTGGTAGACATGCGCAGAGATATTAGACTTCTCTACGTTCAGCGCAGGTTCATCCAGATCACCTGAACATCAGTTCTTTCCAGTAGCAGATAAGACGAAGTGGAGAAATCGGGCTGTAATTTCCATCAAGAGATCAGAGCAATATAATATTGTGAAGTTTAAGTAAAGTTAATAAATACAATTATGAATTATTCACAATTATTGGTGAAATAATTTATTTCATTAAGTTTGAAAAACTGAAGTTATCTTAATAGAAAAAAAAAGTGCCAAAAGAAACCTAATCTTAACTTCTCCTTCTACTCCTCCATAACATCTAAATCGCCTTTTACATAATTAAAGTGTCAATCCATCACTGGTTCGTATTACGCTGCCACAGACATTGCTTATTTGAAATATATGAAGTGATTTGTTTATTTGGTGGACATGCTAAAGAGGTCCACAGCTGAGAGAAACTATACGGAAGTTTTTATTCAGGAATTTGAAATGATCCAATACACATTGCAAACTTAAGCTAGGACCTTTGGATTATTTCTCACTCCTGTACTCCTCTGAGTTCCTGGTTGGAGAGTTATTCTACTCTAGTACAACACTGTATGAAGAATGAAATGAATTATATTCCACGTAGAAAATTCATTTTAAAAGAATTCACTGCTGTTGAGATTTTTGACGTCTGCTGATTTCGTGACAGATTTTCTGTTTGTTATCCATAGGAGCTGTGATTTATGGTAATTTATGGTAAGCATCGCATATTTTTATTGTAAATTTTCTTTGCAGCAAAGTCCGTGGACTTTACTTTACAATTGGTTTTATTGGGATCTTCCGCAAAATAATTAGGAAATCTAAAAATAAATTCAACTGACTGGAATGTAAAATATTTGTCGGATACTACCGTTCTCGTTGAAAAGAAACGGCCTTTCTAAGAACAAGCACAGCAGTCTTTGAAAAGCTTTTCTAATACAAGCTCACTTTGTACATGTATCTGTCTGTGTTTGGGGGGTGGGGGGGTTGCTCAGTCGTCTAATTGGCTGCTCTTCTATATTTTAGTGAAAGTGCTCAGTCATGGTCGCAGATGGAAACATAATTAAGTTCCACCAACTCTTATATTGACTGCTTAGATGGCTCGAGAGCAAATTAAGATAGTCTAGTAATGAGTTCATTAATAAATCAACTATGGCTTATCTAATATTGATTTATAAGCTGTTTCGAGGGATGTGTTTTTTGCCCCTTATTGCAGAAAAAAAATATTTAACTTATAGTCAAAGCAAGCTCCATGGTACGTGTAATTTTAGCTTCAACTGGAGCTATAGGGAGTTAGGCATTGTAAACTGCTACAAAACAGATAACTTTTGACCATTTTTCTAATATCATCGGCAAACCACGTAACACATAAGAGCAAGAGGATGTATACTTAATGATTGTGTGTGGCTGTGTAAAATATTGAAAACAGAGTGTTGTAGAGTAAATCCACTTACACTGAGATATTGTGAGCAGCCCGTGTGTGGATTCCAACGCAAATAAAGCATTAGTAAATCACTTGTAGCTGATGTAATGAAAAGAAATGTGGCGTTGAATAAAAACCCCAAATGAGGTATCGAATAGAATCCCCCCCCCCCAAGAAACAATATGGCAAATAAAATAAACTAATGCATTGTCCCATCTGTTAGGTATGGTGGTGTTATATGAAAGATGCTTCCACTGATTTGGAATTTGATTCCCCCCCCCCCCTCGTCATAGTTCTCGGTAAAAATTGATATTCTAGGCTAAACTATACAGGGAAAACTATCTAGGAAACCTCCTCCTTCCAAAATAAATGAAGATGGAAATATTGGACACATTAATAACGCTGTTCAAAACACTGACTGGAATTTTTATCTCTGAAAAGATACAAAATACCATAAGCGATCGGCATCTCCACATTCACTCCTCCGTTTGCATCCTCTGCCCACCCTCGATATGAAGTGCATATTATACACGTGACCCACATTCTACCTCCTACAGCTCCTTTCACCTGATGATCCAAAGATGCAACCAGACAAAAGCAATTGCTCGCTTTATCGACCTCCGCATCCCTCCATTCTTCTCTCTCTCTCTCTCTCTAATCCATCCTTCTTATTCTTTCCACTCACAACTTCTACGAATTCCTTCACTTCAACCCTGTATTATGAACCTTTTACGTATCCAACTGTTTCTTGCTTGAAACTTCCATGCTAAAACTCTTCTCACACAATTTACTTTGGAACTAGCACTGACTTTGTTTTCTGTGTTTTTAACTGTTTCTATGACTCGTGCGCAAGCAGTGCTCGCTATAAAACAAAGAATAATTAGAACTACACATTTTTGTATTTAATCGCCTTGAGCTAATTCACATTTGATTCTATAGAAATATTGATGCCTGTGTTTCATGAAAATAGCATTTATTCGTGGGAAATGCATTTGTTTTTAAAACATGCTAATAGTGACTAGTCAAGTATATTCTTGCATTATAATGAAAAATTGACAATCGGATGAGTTTGCAGTTGCTATGGTAATTGTTTGTACAGTTAACTATAAATTGCAGTATTAATGTACATTGAAACTACAGTTGTATTTGTAATTGTAAAAAGTAAATTATAGTTGAAAATCGCAGCTACAATTGTAAAAACTAAACTGTAAGGTTGGGTTAGATTTCTGTGCCTTTGCAATGTAAGAATGCACAGACACAAAGAAACTGCAGAATATTTTGTACAACTGAATCATTTGATTGATAAGATGGTTTAGAACAGTGTTTCCCAACGTTTTTTTGATCATGCCCCACCTCAATGCTTCAAAGATTTTGATGTATCCCCTCCTTTGATCTGTATCAGGAGATCAAAGAAGGGGGTTCTTTGATCTCCTGAGAGCAACCTTTATAGGTGCTTTGTCAACTTAAAGGGAGTCAGCAGGTTTCTCCTATGGAGATAGCAAGTTTTTCATCCCGCATCCCGTAAACTCGATTGACGAACACGCGCAGCTTAACAGACACAATACACTTCGCATAGCTTTAGTTGTTTCGACTGAAGAAATATATCAAGAAAGTGTTTTAAAATGTAAAGTCATCGACATAATCACGCATGCATGCTCTCAAATACCTATAGTTGCCGATTGTGTTTTGTTGAATCCTCAAACACGAGCATTAACATGTCCATTCATCAGACTTTAAACTGCTTGTTGCATTCTAGTTCTAATTTTTGTCGTATTGCATCGACACGTATTTGTGAACAAAATTTTTCTTGTAAGTCGAAGTAATCTAAATTAGAAAAAAGAATATCAGACAGTCGCGCTGTTTAGGGAGATCGCGCCACATTATTAAAATCCTAGTTTCGCAAAAGAAAGAAAAAGTCGGAAAAAATACATCTCCAAATATTTCAATCACGTTAGCATTTCTTGTAACATGAAGGATAATAAGGATAATCCGGTATTTTTGCATTCTTTAAAATTATAACATTTTAATCAAATATTTCGTTCTTATTATAGTGTTTTATCATCAACATAAAATTTCTGAATATCCTCAGAAAGGGTGTCCAGGATACTAATAATATAATATATTAGAATAATACATATAGTACGTAATTATATAATAATGCATATAATACATAATGAAGTTTACATTATTATGAATTATTAAACCAAGAAACCAGTAATAGAAAAAATTAAAAAATATAAACATAGATGGATGGAACACGTTCAAAGAATGAAAACAACAGAAAGATTACCAAAACAAGCCTTAAAGTACAAGCCATTAGGAAAAAGAAAACCAGGATGTCCTCTTAAACGATTCAACGATGACTTCTAAGACCGGAAGAGGCCATGCTAGGTCTAAATTCTTGATACGCATGATGATGATGACATTATTATGAAATCCTGTTAATTTCCTTTACATTACGGTGTATTAGTGTTTCCATATTTTGGGAAGGGTAATCGAGATCCCAGTTTGCATTCTAAGCTACCAACAGGTGCCTACACAGGGATCCCACCTAGTTAGGACTAGTCTTTCTTCCGTATGTTTCACTTAATTTTGTGTTGCTTTTGTGTGTGTGTTACAAGTCTCGTATTGTACTCCTTGACGATGTTTCGGTGACTGAGACGAAATATTGGAAGAATTGAATAACATTTTTAATCCCTTTTGTCTGTGCTGTTTCACTCCATTAAGTGCTGAGTTTCTTCCAGCACTTAAGCCTTAACGCATGGATTATTTGTACGTTCTTTTTAATTCTGCGTTATATTTTCTTTGGTGTCAATCGCCCCAATCCCAAAATATTCATATATTACATAAGAGTCTTGAGACTCTTAGGATTAAATTTCCTATGGCTTTAAAAAGAGTTATTAAAGGAAGTTTGATCCTGCCTACTATATTAATAGCAAGTTAACGTTAATATAAGCAGGCAGGATCAAACTGAATCATTCATGTGCTTCTAATTAGCAGAAAACTCATTAGGAGCCAAATTCTCGAGAAAAATACTCGACGTTTTCTCTTCAAGTTGTTCGAAGGTGTTATCAATGACGTTGTTTATTACAGCCTCTTTTGCAAGCGATGTTTTGAACCCTCTCCTTGGTGTAATCACTAACGCTCACTCTTAGAAACGCAGTGGGTTGTTTAATGAGATGAAATCCTAAAATATCTTAATCGTTTATTTCAAGAAAAGTATCAAATGTTCTATATTGACAAAGAGGGAGATCTTTGTTCGTCTCCTTTTCAATCTGCAATGCGTTGGATAGTTATTTTAACTCCTACTCTGTCCCGATTGCGCAAAAGCAAACAACTCTATGTTTGCTTTTGCACATACGATAAACTGATATTAGACACTACAAATAATTACAAATAAATGAGTAGAATAGAAGGAAAATATATGTGATCCATATGTTTGTTAGGAGATGCACATATTGTATGAAATGGAAATAACCGATGAGACCGGACGATCTTTTGACTACATCAATTGCTTTTATGTTGCTGATTTCCAGACTATATTTCGAATATTGTCCAATGTAAAGAAAGCTGACCCACAGAAATTTCTTTTTTTTTCCTTGACTTTTGTTGTTGCTGATTTTCGCTTCTTCTTCTGAGAGAGAGAGAGAGAGAGAGACATACGTCACTTGGTTAGTATCTACAGCTCGCAATCAGAAAGGCTGACGTAGCTATTTTGCCGACCCTTAGCCAGCACGATGCAATATGTCTACACGTTTCAAAGGAACACACCACTTAACCAAACAGCGATTGCCGTCGCATTCTAACTGTAGAATATTTGGTCACAGCTGGTTTGGAACATATGGTCCGTTAAACCATCGAATTAGAAAAGGTATTAACTGGTCGCTGTGGTAACGTAGTGACAGACTGTTTAAAGAAATTGACCACGACAGTGTGCAGCGCCGAACAAATGTCAGATGCTTCAAGAATATCAAATTTATAGATATTGAAAGGATAGGAACCACGAAAAGAGTGTGCCAAAATGTAAGAGAGAAGTTTTGTTTGGGGTTTTATTAAATCGACAACAGTCTACTGTCGGCAACTTCCAAAACTTATCATGAACTTACGTTTCTAAGCTGTGATTTGAAATCATAAATGTAGATATCTATTTTTATCAGAAAGACTAGAGGCAGGTGACACAGAGTTTATATTCCCAAAGATCTGTTTCTTTTTTTCCGTTTCAAGACAGACAAACTGCGGACCTAATACATTGGCCTCATAGCCTTAAAATATACTGAATTCTCACGATATCTTACAATTTTCAGTTGGATAAAAACGAAATTAAAGAAATAATGAATAAATAAATGATTCAGATTGATTTATTTTTATTTATTTTTTATTAGTTTCAACATTAAAAAGAAAGTTTCTTGACTGATATCTTCTTAAATAATTTCATATCTTAAATACTATTAGAGAATGTTTAACCTGTTATAAATACACTTATATTGAATTTAACGCTGAAACAGAATCTGAAAATAAAAACATTTTGATGCAATTATGGTTGAATGTGTTTCATGGAATGTCAAAGTATAGCCATTCACAATTTAAATAATCATTTGTTACGTTTAAAAATACAGGTTAGCTATAGCAGTTAAGGATTTTGACTGTGAATCGAAATCCTTACGTCCCCTTTGTTTTAGTCGTTTCTAAAAGAACTGTTTCCATCGCATTATAACAGATCAGAAGGTTATTATTCCAGGAGTGTACTCGCAATGGTAGCATTAATGTGATAACAAAGTGTCACGATTCTGAAAACGTCTGGATGACGTTTTCAGAATCGTCACACACACACACACACACACACACACACACACACACACACACACACACACACACACACACACACACACACACACACACACACACACACACACACACACACACACACACACACACAAATAAATACCGTTTGTTCGAATGATGACTTTATGTCTTGCTACGCAGCAAGTGCGGAGAGTATTGAAAAGTTGCTTGTTGTTATCCCTCTGGTAAGAGTACCATATGGTACTAAGTCGGAAACATCTTAAGGTTTTCTTTTTTGTTGCGCTTACCAAACACCGATAGCAGATGCTCACGATCACACACAAGAAAAGCAACATAAGGTCAACAGAAATTTATAAATCTCCCACTGTGGATCGCGTGCCTCTATTCAACGAATTACTCTAGAAAACAGACAAAACTAGCTTCCCTTTTCTTATCTCTGAGACTCAAATAATGGTGCGTATTCTTGGAATTAAGAAGACGATTTATTTGATATTAAACAGTATTTAATTATTATATATCTATTGATTATCTAATTTTACGATAATGCGAATTTCTAGATCTTCTCGTGAGTTTATAGTTATGAACTGTTCTGCTTCATATATACGAGGGTGATCTGAAACGTTCTCGGCCCATCAATAAAACAACGAATTTATAATTTCAAAATTATTTTTATTTTTCAACATAATCTCCCTTAAGAATGATAGATTTATTCTAGCGATGCTACAGCACCATTATCCCATCCCTGTAGTGGTTCTCAGTAAGATCTGATAAATACCCCTTCACAGCTGCAATCATCTCTTGATTCGAAGAAAAACGCCCAGCGAGGAAGAGTTTTAGGTTTGGGAAGAGATAGAAGTCAGAGGGAGATAAATCAGGAGAATAGGGTGGATGTTCCAACAATTCATAGTGCAGATCCCTTAATTCTCCTACTGCCAAAACACCTTTGTGGGCAGGTGCACTGTCGTGATGAAAGATGATTTTTTTTTCTTTTGCAAACTGGTTCTTTTCTCGTGAATTTTTTTTCTAGTCTGGTTAAAAGATCGCAATAATATTCCCCAGTTATTGTTTTACCCTTTTCAAGATAATTAATAAACAAAATGCCTTTAGCATCCCAAAACACCAAATGCCATGATCTTTCCTGCTGATGGAACCGACTTTGTCTTCTTTGGCGCTGAACAACCGGCTTCTTTTCACTGTTTTGATTCTGGTGTGTGGTGTGTAATGGTAAATCCAAGTCTCATCCATAATAATAAATCACAAAAAATCAGTTTTATTCTTGTTAAAATGCTCCAAGCACTGTTCAGAGATTTCCATGCTAGTTCGTTTTTGATTCGCTGTGTGCTAGCGTGACACCAATCTTGCGCAAAGCTTTATTATTTGCAATTCTTCATGCAAAATATATCCTACACGTTCTTTTGAAATGCCTATAGTCTCAGCAATTTCACGCACTTTGACTAGTCGGTCATCCAATACCATATTGTGCACTTGATCAATGATTTCTGGTGTTGTTACACTTTTTTGGACGTCCTTTACGTGGATCATCTTCAAGGCTGGTACGGCCAAGTTTAAACTCGGCAGCCCATTTCGTCATTGTGTAAACGAATGAGTGCCCATAACCTTTTGTGAACTTCGAATAAATTTCTTTTGGCATTAAACCTTCCTTTACCAAAAAATTTTATAACTGCACGATAATCAATTTTATCCATTTCAAGGGATTACAGATAACACTATTGCTTCAGACAGCTGTATAAAACAAACTACTTGATAGAATGACTTGCAATTTCACATGGATGCTTATGACTGATGTACCAGCTTAGAAAAAGAAGGGGGGGAAAAAAGATCGTGCCGATAGTGTTGCTATTTAGGGTCGAGGCCGAGAACTTTCTAGACGACCACCCTTGTATATGTTAAACGACAGCGTTTGAGAATGAGAAAGTTGGCCCACCCACTTACTAACGAGATCCCTTTCATCGGTAGATGAATTAGTCGGTCTAGTGAGCAGTGGAAGAGTTGTTCTCCTGAAAAACCAGATTTTTATCTAAAGAAGAACAGGAAAACCAGCCAGATTTTCCTTCAAACAAAAGAGCGTGCTCTTTGGTTCGAAGCACTACACCATTCATTTAACACTATCGTTAAACACTACACAGTGAAAGAATACATACTTTCAAAAGTTGTATCTTACTCATGTTTAGCATATGTTTCAACGAGCGCTAGCTAAATTAACCTCATACTTTGTCTCAAAAAGTGCTGAGCTTACGTTTAGTGCAGATTTATCTTTACAAAAAATAAAAACACAAAAATGAAATGAGTACGATCACGTCAGAAAGCATCCATGAGATCTCCTTCTGGAGTGACGAGAACTTTTATAAGTTTCTTTTTCTTCAACTGAAGCTGAGCTAGTTAAACTCATAAAAGTTTTTCTTTTCAAAAACTAGAATCTTTCCTGTCTAAAAATAGACCAACCACTCAGAAGGCACATACGTGCAGTTAACAGAGATATTACATTGGTCTCCATAGCAACAAGGATTTCTCGGAGAGTTTTAAGAATTAACTCTATTACATTTGAATTCCTACATCTTCTAGGAATATATCGTGTTCTTATTTTGAATCGAGGAAATTAATAAAAACAAATGGGTAGGTTGAATCACAACAAGAAGATGCAACGAGTCCTTTTTCCACAGAAGGAAATTTAATACTGGATTGTCAACCGCACCATAATGAATACATTTCCATCGCATTGCCAAAGAGATCTTTGACCCAATACGGACCTTTCTGAATTGCCAAATTATTGCGGTGCAATATGAAAAAACAAAAACGAATCTTCAATGTCCTTTTCTTCACGTACGAATAAAGTAAGGATGCACTTATTCTGTATATGGATTGAACGAATGCACAAATGAATCGTGAAAGCGCTTTCTGGAGATTTGTAGTGGGGCCGTAAAATTGGATGCGGAACCTTATTAATTGGCACAACATTAAAGTTTGCCAATGCGCAAGGGAGAACTGACGCACGGTGCTGTTGATCAATAAATATTAGACGAGTCGAGGTTATCGCGACAGAGAAATTAACAGGAAATCGAATTGGAAACATTCCTGATAGGGGAGCCATTTATCACGATGTGCAACACGGTTTCGTTTAGATAAGATTGATTTTGACAAACTTTATTCTCATCGTGCGAAGGGCCCACCGGAGAATTATTAACCACGGCTAATAAATTTAAAGCAATTTATTAAGATTTCAAGAAATAGTTTTATAACGTCCTGAGTATGTCTCCCCAGTCGGTAAGTGACGTTTTGTGACATAAGTGATTGTTTAAGATGAATTACGATATTATATAAGAAAAGTTTTTTTTCAAAATACTTCTAAAAGAAGTATTGAAATTCCTATTCATTGAAGTAATAGTCAGATGAAAAAATAGTTCCATTAAACTTGTCTCTATTTACGATATTTTTTCATATACTAAAAGGATCAGTATCATAACGCATTATAACACTAGCTAGAAGATGGCGATCTTTATCTTCATCTTCCGGATGTTCTATGAATGAATTGCTATACTGACCACTACATGTGGTCTTTTCTTCAGACTGGTGTTTACATTAATTGCTTCGTGACTCGGAATGGCGATTGAAATGCGCACAATAAGACTGTCGCAATACCCTAAGGTCCTTACGGTGTTATGACACCGTCTTACCAGAGAACTCTTACCAGACGAATCCTTCAAGAGAAGCATTCTTCCCGTATTTTCAAACAATGAGATCAGATGCTTCAGGCGTTTATATCTTGAAACGAATCCACCAGACTGGAAAAGCGTGATTTCGATGTCTCACTCACATTCGGATCCCTTGACCCATGCCAATAGATGAAGCTTATTCTCTGTTATTAATAAAGGTTTTTTGGCTGAAACGTCTTGTAAACACTTTTGGTATTTCTTGTGACTCTTCACATCTCTCTCGTAACAATGAGTCGGGGCGTTTGATGGCGAAATTTGCTAGGGCTTCTCAAAGAGCACCTGCTCCTGTCGATCAAAACTGTAGATTTACGTTGAATAATGAATTACTGGTCAGCGACAACTCGTACAGACATTTTCCAGAAATGGCATTCAACTATCATTACCCTCTCTGAAACGCTATTAACCTTTTTTAGTGTATTCCTTGTTCTGTATACCAAATCGAAATTATTTTCCACGAACTGCTGATACAGTATAATATTTTGAAACTTAAAAGATTTAAAAAACTATGCATTAAAATTCTTTTGATATTTTTAAAAATAAACATTTATGACTCAAAAAATAATCTTTTAAATAAAATAATAGATTAAAAAATCAGAGAGAATTCTAACACCTTTAAAATTAATTAATATCATTAGAATATGTTTATTCTACTGTCAATCGATTTAAGCGTCAATCGATTTAAGCCCAGTCAGGCTAATAAAGGTAATACATTCTTACCTGAAAGACAGATACATGCAGGTCAGGGTAGGCGAAACGGTTTCGACCAGACGCAGGATCTCGGCAGGCGTACCTCAAGGATCTCTTCTGGCACCTATACTGTTTTCAATATATGTAGCAGACATCCCTCTGAACCCAAGAACAACATTCACTGCATTATATGCAGATGATACTGCAGTGATGGCAAGATCACTGAGCCCAAAACTGGCAACTAAAAGATTACAAAATAGCATACACACCTTAGAAAAGTGGATGGCAGACTGGAGGATCCAAGTTAACCCCCAGAAAAGCTCAGCCATACTGTTCACTAGAAAGAAAATTCACACCATGGAGGATATTTATTTATTGGGAGTAAAGATTCCATGGCAGACTGAAGTTAAATATCTTGGAGTGATTCTTGATAGTAAACTCCTATTCAGCAAACATATTAGTTACATTACCTCTAAGACATCCAACGTCTTAGCACAGCTCTTCCCTATGATCAACAGAAAAAGTAAACTGGATATGCAAACAAAATTAACAATCTACAAGATGGTAATTAGACCGGTTATCACTTACGCATCCCCAGCTTGGAGCCACACCGCAAATTCAAACATTCTAAAACTTCAGAGATTACAGAATAAGAGCCTGAGGATGATTCTGGATGCCCCATGGTACATAAGAAACACCCAGATCCATAGAGAAGTTAATATCCCTTATATCTCTTCCCTTCTCAAAAATCTAGCTGAGAAGTTCTTTACCAAGACAAGTAACCACCCAAACCCGTTAATCAAGGAAGCCTCGGAATATAATGAAGAAGAAATCAACAAATATAAAAGACCAAAGTCTATCTTAAGTTCAGCTGTACACAACTAACTTCACTGCCCTCAATGGGCGAGCATAAAGCTCACAAACACTCCATTTAAAGTCCTACCATTACAAGACAAAGGGGAATATGAAAAGCAATTTTGCTTCACCCATCTAGCCAGAAATGTTAATGTTAATGTCGATTTAAGCCAGTCCTTATAAGGACTATATAAGGACGATTCACTATATATGGGAGGTAAGGTGGATTTGGAGATTAATACCCTTGGAGGTAATGGATAGCAACGCTGTAACCAATGAAGTTCTAACTGAGGCTCGGCTATTGTTGTTATCCTCCTGCCACATGATCAGAGCTTTAATAGCTCAATAACACCTTATCCCTGCACTGTCCTCTACAGGTAACGGGGAAGATGAAAAGCATTCTTGCTTCGCCCCTTTAAGCCAATCCATAAGGACGATTCATTATTACATTAAAATATCCGAACGTACCATTCCTGTTACGTGTGGCAGAATTTCCAGATTTTTGTAAAAAATAATAATAATTCCTGTCACACGCATTCTGGAGCCAGAGGCAACTCTTTGAAATATTCCAAAGCGGGCTTCGGGATTTTATGTTCGTCGTCTTTCTTTCTTGTTCTGCGTAAATGGCAGCATCATTACGAACATGTTTACACAGCCTACAGCGGAAAAGCAGACCATTAATTTGGGCGAACGCAGACAGACGCTGTTGTTTCGCAGATCAGCGGAAAGCATGCAACGTTTCCTAGTCAATGTGTGCGCGTACGTCTGGTTGCATGTTCCACCGAACCACCGTTTTCCCCCTCTCCCCCCCCCCCCTTTTTTTTCAACCTCAAATGGAACATCTGGCGAAAGGCCATTAAGAATGAAATTGTTTCCAATGAATAATTCAGCAATAAATCACTCCCATTGCACGTATTTGCCACGAGGTAAACCATTGTCTTCCCCATGAACGAAATGTTAATTAAATAGTGCCATTCTCATACTCTCTCTCTCTCTCTCTTTTCCTATTGTACAGTAGGCAACATGACAGAGATCACATTACTCTACTATACACATGATTATACCAACAAAGATTGCTGTTATAATCATGTGACTCGATTTATGGTTCGCCTATCATGTTCTGACCATTATATCCTGACTAATCTATAAAAGAGAAGTTTCATGTGTTTGAATCAACGTATTCAGGTGCCATCAGTTTCTCATAGGGTTACTTCACACGCAGGATAACGGCTTATGATGATTTTGTGTCAATCGTATTCCCGAATCGATCTGCTAGCCACAATCGTCACGTGATCAAAGGCATTGGTCTGTTTCTCGCGTATCACGGGGCTGTGGATATCATAAATGTAACATGTCCAAACTAGCTTGGACATGTGTATAGGCAATCTAGGGCATTCGTAGCACTTCAGCTAGCATAGAGCAATTATCCGGTTAATACCTCAAAAATTCCACCCTACTTCCACATTTGGAAGGATTATTCCTCATCAAGTAACAACTCGAACAGGAGCGTTACCCTAATGGATTTCTGTTGCTGGTTCGATGTCATTCCCACCACACTTGCATTGCTACTCTTTACATCGCGATGTAGATGCATTGTTTGCACTGCGATGGAGTCAACATTACCAGAGACCTACATTTAGGACGTATGCCAACCTACACGGAACAGTTGAAAGTAATTTTCAACTCCGTCTGCATTTTTCAGGTTTCCTTGAAATGGATTTACACACAACTTGACAACAGACAATGTTTGTATCCATTTATTAAACTGAACCAATGCAATTTTGAACCCAATGAATGTTTGTTTGTTCTTGTCGAGTACAATTATTGAATTTTACTCTCCTCTGACCTGTCCCAAATGAAACGATAGCTTAAACACGACTGCTCATTATTAATAGCCCTGTACATTAAACTATTACTCGTTGACAAAACAAATATCAACACAGTGAAATCTACTGCTTGGTTCTAACTAACATTAAACTTATTTTTTTACGATGGCTCTGCTGATTGCTATTTTATCATTGACACTGCCGCGAAGGTTGTGAGGCTAGTGTGTCACATCAGTCGTTTTTGTGTGTCCATTGGCCAGTTTGTCTGGAACCGATGAACAAGAAAAGATTTAACCATGATCTTCTGAAAGCCTAACCGTTCTGTTTTTCAGAATAATTTCGAATGTGTTATATATATTTTTGCCTATTTCAAGTAGGCAATTCCATGGATATGAGCAACTAATCCTATAGTATAGAACATGGGTATACGTTGCGAATCTGTTTCCTGCAAAAAAATGGAAAACAAAAACTTGAATTAAAATGATTGATGCAGAAAGGCGTAGATCATACTATAGGCAGTTACTTCCAGCCTTTTTACGAAGGTTAAGACCTTGAAACAGAACGCTGTTAAGAGAAGAAGTGTATAACTGTTTTGCAATGAATTCTTCAGAGGTTCTCCCCCCCCCCTCCTAGGATCCAACTAAAAGAATGGAACAGGACATAATGTAGTCCCATCCATCAATGATTTTCTAAACAGTTCTCACAAGCTGATGAAATTACAAAAGCAAATATAATAATAATACGTAGATGCAAATACTGTTTGGAATCGTTTAGTTTTACTAAAATATCTATAACTACGTTAGCTAAGATGACAGTCAGTAAAATATTATACAAAATAAAGAACTGCAGATGTTCATAGTTCAAAATCCTTTTGAGAATAGAAATAATTATATTCTTTCAAGTCTTATAGTACCAGGACTTATACGAGTAAATGTAAATGGGCTTTCAGCATGTATATATAACAGAGAAAGAGAGAAAAAAATCTTTTTTTTTTATTCAAATATCGATTTCTTTTTTTTTTAACTTCTGGTTTCATTTTGGCTCTCCTTAGCATCCTCGCCACATCACATCCCAGATAATAGGTTTCATTGGAAATTCAATTTCACTTACTTGAATTCTCATTCCATTGCAGTGCAGTCGATATATACGAGCGATTAGTTTTTCCTGAAGGCTGTCTTCTTCCACCATACATATACAAAGAAAGTTTGGGAACTTTTCAGGAAAAGAAAAAAGAAAAAAAAAATCTGTCCTAACAATGAAAGCGAAGATTTCTGTTGGCAGTCTCAGTATTCTGTTTCTCTTTTGCAAGTTGGTAATTGCTTTCAGAATGACATGCGTATTCTCCAAAATCTATTATTTAATTTGGTAGCATCTGATTCTCTAGATTATATCTAAACGGCCTGTCTGGTGGAATAATTGGACTATATATATATAGCGTTTCGAAACACACGGTCCGTGAATATATAGCGAGACATAACTCGTTCATTTTCGAGGCCTTAATTCGCTCTATATTGCCTTAGCTAGAATATAACCAATTAAATAGTATGTTTGTTTCATGGCTGATCCATCAGAGAGAGAGAGAGAGAGAGAGAGAGAGAATAAAGAAAAGCATATAGCGTATTGAAAGGAAAGAGATACGAAAAAAGAAAGTAGATAGCAGTAAATAAATAAAGATGAATTTGTCTGATACGTGTTTATATATTGTCGTATATGATAATCGCAACACGATTATCATACACGATCTATATTTTTAAGCAAACAATAATTATATTCTGCCAATGGCATCTGAGCTAATTTTGCTCAGGAACCTCTCCATTGTAGATGGGAGAATAATAAGATGATGGCACCATTTGAATGAATTAAGGCCTTGATTCCATTTTCATCAAAGAATATTCCTCTAAAATAAGAGTTTATTTAACTTTAAGTGGATTAGTTGATCTCCATAGAAGTTTAAGAGTTTTTTTTTTGTTCTGCAAACAGACAAATTATCTTTAGAATCATACACGATAATGACAGTCCCAAAAGTGGCTGAGTGTGATGGCCATCTAAAGTTTTAAGATAATACTAGATGTGCCTAGTCCGAGGAGCTTGAATCTAGATCTTAGGGTAATACACCCTCTGTCCAAAAAGAAACCCGAACTTTTAGAAAACAGAAGGAACTAGTGGCGCCACCTGTTGTATCTTTTTGTTGTCGAAAGCGGCAACCTTCATTAGTGTTGTGTCAACTGTTTATGACATTTGTTTCATTAGAAGCTGAGTTCTAGTGCCAAGAGTGACAGTCTGTTTTGACGAACGGTGGAAAAATGAGTTTCAAACAGAGAGCTGCGATTGACTTTTCTGTTAAACTTGGTAAACGTTTTACGGAAGCATCAAATGCTTCAAAAAGCATACGGAGATGAATGCTTATCCCGTACTCAAGTTTATGAGTGGTTTAAGCGATTTCAAAGTGGTCGTGAGACGCTTAAAGACGACGAAAAGTCGGGTCCTCCAAAAACTGGACTGAGCGAAGTTAACTTTTTGGATGTTGAGATTGTGATTTCATCAAAGAAAACTCGGAATCGTCCGTGAGATTGTTGAAGACGAATTGGGGGATTTGAAAATTAACTGTGCACAACATTCTGATGGAGAGTTTGGTCTTCGTAAATTGAATTCGCGATTTGTTCCCCACAAGTTGACCGACGACCAAAAATGTATCGAATTGAACACTGCAAGGACCTCAAACTTCCTTGAAACGATCGTTACTGGTGACGAAACGTGGTGTTTTGAGTATGAGCCCGAAAACAAACGACAGAGTGCTGAGTGGAGACCACCAGAAGAGGAGCATCCGAAAAAAAGTCTCTTGGAGAAGTCAAAAGTAAAGACAATGCTGATTTATTTCTACGATTCCAAGGGCATTATCCACAAAGAATTCGTTCCGCCTGGCCAAATCAATGGTGATTTTTATCTCGAAGTTTTGAAGCGATTGATAGCGAGAATTCGTTGCGTGCGGCATGAATATCGTGAAGACTGACCGTTCGTCAAAACAGACTGTCACTCTTGGCACTATAACTCGGCTTCTAATGAAACAAATGTCATAAACAGTTGACACAACACTAATGAAGGTTGTCGCTTTCTGACAACAAAAAGATACAACAGGTGGCGCCACTAGTGTCGTCTATTTTCGAAAAGTTCGGTTTCTTTTTGGAAAACAGAGGGTGTAATTCAGATCCAAAGTGGAATTTAAAAAGCGAATCTTTGAATCTTGGTCGTTTTATAGCTACTACAAGGTTTCTACAACTATTAGGCGAATTTCACGCAGTTTCAAATGCAAGTCTGGGTACAACGAGGCACTCAAACAACAACAAATAAATTAAGAAGACAGAACAAAGTTTATGAAGTGATTAGTAAGAAACTGCGCTTAGAGCCCCGCTAATTAACTATACACTCTAATTAGATACTCTTTCTCTCTCTCTCTCTCTGAAATACTGGATACTTTCAGTGAAATATAAGGTCGCGGTGGCATTACATATTCAAGACTAGTAATATTCGCAGTGCTGAATAGCATTTTTTTCATACGAGAAAATCCAACTCTCAACTCACTTCATACAGAAATGCAGGCAATGCACATCGCCAAAATTCTCTCATCGGTGGGCCATGAAAGTAGGTTAATTATCTCTCGTAAGATTCATTAATTTAGCAGAAAGTTCCGGGACTTATCTTTCGTCTTTTTCAGAATTAATTTAATTTCTAGTATTACACTTAGTGTCATATATAACTTAATAAACTGAAAGAAACACAAGGGCGCAACTTCCATCATATTCTATGAGATTCGTCATTTTATTTGGTCAAAATCCGACAAAATGCATTGGCTGTCAAAGACCCAACTCGTTTTTCATTCAATGAATTGTTTTTCTCTTGGAGTGACCAAGGAAACTCTAAGTTAGGTAACTGGACATCACCTTCAAGAAATACAAGACTGAGCAAAGTACTTTAGTCAGCAAAGAAGTCGTAAAATCGCTGCAACGCGGTGATTTACAACCTACCACTTTAATCAAAGCAACACGTAACGACTTGTGTTGGTGAATGGCGTTTCTTTGACGGGAACACCTTAATTTATAACACAGTAAATGCATCTTTCATCTCTTTGGGATAAATGTTCCGTTCACTGCTGCCTACCAAACTCTTAGCTCTATTTGAAGGTATTTTGGGCCTTTTCAAAAAAGCAATCTTATCATTTCCTCGGCAGCCACTTCGTCTACTAACCTTTCCCCATTTCCATTGGAAAAATCTCAACGTATAAACCGAAAGGAGAAATAAACGTAAGCCATTACTCCGCAGTGTATTATTAGTGGTCACTTTAAGTTTGCTTTTGACAAGGAAATATGATCTATGGCCCACGGAAATCAATGAAATGTTATTATTGGACAAAGGATTAGCCAAGTCTGAATGGAGAAAAAATATCCTTATGCAGTCGTTGACTGTTGATCGCTGGGGAAGAAACCCAAGGTTTCTACAACTATTGAGGTGGTTTTTTTTTATACAGAACTTCAAGCCTGGCTACTATAATTCTAGTTGTTTCAGTGTTTTATGTTGCATTTCAAAAGTTATAATAATTGCATTATACAAACCCAAGAATGAAATGCGCATGATCTCAGGCACGATACATGATTTGCTTTGGTATCCAAAGACTTGGCTTTACGCTGCATACAAGACGTTCAACTGCCAAGTCATATTTGTGTCTCCCATCATGACTTTGAATTAGGTCCTACTTGAAGAGCGTATCTTATCAGTGATATCTTAACAGTGATATCTTATCTTTCCAATACAGGAAAGATAAGATATCACTGGGTGACGCTTCGCAAGGCAAGTTTTACACCCAGTGATACAAATGCTGCGAAACTTTGCGGGAATACATTGTGCCATGCGGAAGCGATATCTCAGAAAAATGAAAAAGTAGGACAGTAGGCTGTACTGTTTAATGTGCTGCCCTTCCCGGTATGCCACAAACTGCATCCTTTGCACAGTGTGTTCAATGGCAGAACGCAGCTGGTCGGGGCTGATTTTGCGCACATGCTGTGTTGTGCTGTCTTTCAGCGCTGGCAAGTTATCAGGATAATCCTAATAAACCCTGTCTTTGAGAAATCCTCGTCCGCGCGGTTAGCCTAGTGGCTTTGCGCTTCGCAACCCTATGCCTGGGGAAGGAGTGTCCTGGGCTCGATTCCCGTCGCCGACGTGAAGAGCTTAAGGATCTTCCTCAGCCATAGCCAAGTTAGCCGGTCTTGGGCGTGGACAGCAGGGTTTTACCCCCAGTTTATCCGGGGGGTTTTCATCCCCCAAGCAGGCAAACCGGCCTCTTAAACACACACGGATCTGCAGCCATAAATACTTAACCCCCCTATGAGGGGGCTCAACTCGCCCCAATAGGGACGGGGGAGAAAAGGGAGGAAACTCCATATGAATAAATAAATAAATGAGAAATCCCCAGAGCCAGAAGTCACAGGGGTTAGATCAGGAGAAGGAGGCGGCCTTGCAGTGGGAAACACACGGCTGATGACTCTGGGTTCCGTGAAATGTTCTCGAAGAACCTCCTACGGATCGACCGATGTGTGGAGGGGCTCCATCCTGCCTGCAAATGACTGAATCAATGCACGGGCGCTGCTGTAGCTGTGGCACAACGAAATGGTTTATCATATCGCGATACTTCTCGGCAGTAACTCAGCAGGTCACAGGACCCGATTGCCAAATGTCCTCAAAGAAGAATGGTCAGATGATGAACAAAGCTGTAAACCCGCAAGACAGGAAGACAGTAACTTTGGGTGAATGCAAAGGAATTTTTTGAATTGCGTGTGGGTTTTGTATAGCCAATACCTGGCAATTGTGGGTATTCACAGCTCCGTTCAGGTGAAAGTTAGCTTCATCTCTGCACAAAATCATCCACAGCTACAAAGCGTCTAACTCCACTCGAGCAAGGTTAAAGGCGAATGTCAGCCGACTTTCAAAGTCCTGCGGATGCAACTCCTGTGTCAGAGTTATCTCGAATGGGTAGAAATGCAGAATCTTCCGTGGAATTTTCCAGACAGTTGTGTGAGGCACGTGCACTGCAGGAACCAATGCTGTTATTCATGGCCTGCTCCACAACGGCAATAGCAACTTGATTGGTGAATTGATTGGTTTGGGACCTCTGGCAGGTCTAACTCGCAACGATCAAGTTTCTTCAAAACGACTAATCATTTGTCGAAAAGCTCATGGAGATAATGGACCTCATCGACATCTGTTCAAGCGAAGAAACAGCATTGCAATTGTTCAGGTAGTACAGCTTCGCGAGAAAAACACGTTGTGGTAAAGTCCATCACTGTGGACGGTTAACAACCAGAATGAATGGGAAAATCCTGTGTTCATCTTTTTAATCTCTTTTGGCACCAAATTTCATGTATTTGGTGCTTACAACGCTCTCCTGGTGGTGAATTTTGGAACTACTTTTTTTTTCTCAGATATCGCTTCCGCATAATGTATTTCTACAGTTTCTCAGCATTTGGATCACTGGGCCTTCACAAGGCCTTAAATAGGACTTTAATTTTGATATCCCTGTACTTTAATATCAAGGCAATTTTTTACTCTGTATTTTGCAACGACGTTAGTATACGTCTTGCAAAATACAGAGTAAAAAAACAAATTATCGCCAATAGGCAGTAATTTTTTTATTTGCCCTAATTCAGACATTTAAGATTAAAAGGCAGCTAAAGTCATGAAACATTGACAGTGATCAACTAATTTTTCATTTAGATCCGTATGGATGAAGAAAATTAAGTTTTCTTTACCTCAATAAAAATTCAAACGCCTTCGTCTGAGAATGGTTCACTCAGCCTTATTTGGCCATTTAAAGAATGTTGAATCATGATAGTTAGAAGACGCTTTACATTTTCCCTAGATCTATCTTGTTAGTATTCAAATACTGATGGGAAATATTTCTACCATCAGCATTTTCAAGCAAAGAAATGATATGAAAAAAAAAATTATATTCGATATCAATTTTCAATAACGTCATTCAGCTGTGTGGTAAATTCAATTACAGAAATATGGAAAATATCCTGGTGCAGTTGTATAATTTTTAACAACATTCTTTGACGTCTTAGAGCTCATTTATAGTTTAATATTATTGTTGGAAGTTTGAATTTCTGAAATGAAGATTTATAAATAAAACTTCGCTGCAAGATTAAATTATGTATTGCTTTTATATGATTTATTATTTTATTTTTGTGTTAATAGTAGTTTTCTCTTATTATTATAAGACACCTCTTTAATTTTTTTCTTGTGAATTATGACATGCAATTCAAAAATTCCGTGGACAAAGGAAATTCAAAAACAGAAATAAGCAACGCATTGCAGCTACTGAGATCTACTAGCATAAAAATACATACACAGAAAGCCGCGATGCAATCATCACAACGAGTCCACAAAGGGAAATTTGAATTATCTGACGGAAGTTATAAATTGGAGAACAATCTAAGGATGGATTTTTCTCCACTTTTCGAAACCGTCTGTTTTTTATACCTTCGTACTGTTTTTTTCACTATAGTCCCTGTTTGCCTTTTTTTAGCTTCTGCAAAAAAAAGAACAAAAGAGTAAAAGCCTTATTCTGTGACAAAATTTCTCCAATCTACGTACCGTTACCTCTAGCCCCGTTGCCATGCCAACGAAAGTCCTCTTTTTCACTCAGCTGGAGGATCGTTGTGGTTCTTCTGCGCATGCTTGTTCCTAAGGCAATGTATGCAGCGACTTAACCCTAACGAGAACAGTGTGTTTAAAGTAGTTTCTCCTCTTGGGAGAATTTTTTTTTTTTATTGATGTTTCAGACTCGGGGTATTGAGGTGGAATATATTTCCTTTGTGCAGTTCACTTCGGCCTAATAGCACATCCCCTTCTGCATAATGGACAAAGTGGGTGATCTGATTTTGAAGTGTTATATTTCTCAATCTCTTCCAATCGTAAAGAGACAAAGAAAGAACGAAAGAAAAAAACTTCGATTCTACAGACGCATCTCTAAGTCATTTACCGACGAAATCTGCACTGAACAAGAAAAGAAAAGACAGAGAGAAAGAGATTAAATAAATAAAGGGCAGGAATAGAAGAAATAGCAAACTCTACGGAAAATGCCAATAAAGATTCTACGGAAATAAAACATCTTTATCTTTTGTAATCGGGTTGTTGATTTGCCTTCTTAGTGTTATCTCTTCGTTCATGTGAGGAGATATTTGAACAGAAGGAGTAGTTCGTCCCCCCACAACCCCGTTATTCAACTCGAAACAGTATTCAAGACAGTCTTATAACGACCATCTTGAATACACAATAAATTAAAATATAATCTGGATTTTTATTGCTTATCAATGTTGTCTGTAAGGGAATTTAAGCCGCTCTTAAAAAGTTACCGAGGTTATTACCGTTATCTTAAAATAATTCTCACCAGATGGCGTCGTGGTGACTACTTGAAATAGCTCCTAAGAGTAATGTCAGGTGTTGTGAATATCAGAACGGTCAGTGAACTAGTAAATGGCTGGGAAAGGAATTTCGTGGAGAGTTTTCCCTTGAAGCTACAATAGTTGGAAATACTTGGAGTTCAGTTTAACGGCATATCTTCAGATGACAAGCGCTGATCACAGAATAGGATGAATTAGTTGCATGGGAGGAAGCAAGTGTGTGTGTGTGTGTGTGTGGCCTTTTCGTTAGAATTGATAGATAGTTTAGTTTATGAGATTCCAAATACGTACGGTTGATTTTGCGATTTCGTTTAAATCGTTATTTGAAATGAATCAACTCACTCTTATTATGAATGATGGTTTTTCTCTCAGACCGCTGTCAATTACTATAAATGAAACTGCTTTTATTGTTTAGAATTAAACCCAAATTATGTTGGTCTCACAGAACAACGAAAGTAGGTATATTGCTAACGATTCGTTGATGGCTTGCCCGTTTTAAAAATATATTCTATAATAAGTGATTCTGTAATTAGTATATATTTCTAACTCTAGTCATAATATGACAAGACTGACAATTGACAATTGACATTTATGACTTTAGGGGTGAAGCAAGATGCTTTTCATATTCCCCGCTATCTGTTGTGGTTACAGTGAAGGTAAAATTTATGAGCAGATTGCTCGCTCTGAAAGGGCATGGAGATTATTCATCGCTATAGGAGGCTAATATAGCTTTTGGTCTTCTATATTTGAATATGTCCGTTGGATCGTATGCTGTAGCTTGTTGAACCAAATCGTTGGGATGTGTGGACGTCTTTAGGAAAAACTTGGATGCTAAGGATTGTAGAAAAGAGAAAATATAGGAAATATTTGTGTCTCTGTGGAGTTGAATGTTTCTAACATACCACGGGGCGTTCAGAATCATTCTCAAGCACTTATTCTGCACTCGCTGTATTTTGATGATGTTAGCATTAGAGGTGTTGCTCCGGGCCGGAGGGGCATAGGTGATTACAGGACGAATTGTCATCTGGTATAGCTACAATTTGATTCTGTTGCTGAGCTTGCTATTTCTATTAATTAGCGGGTAGATCTGAGCTATGGCTTTAGATGCCTTTGTGCATGCAGACTTGGTGTGTTGATTGAAAGATAGCTTTTTGTCGAGAATCACACCCAGGTAATTTGTTTCTTTCTGCCAGGGAATTTTAGTATTGAATAGTAACACATCTCCTGCAGGAGACATTGGCCTTTTTGAGAAAAGAACGGCTGAGCTTTTCTGGGGGTTGACTTCCAATCTCAACTTGGAGAACCAACCCTCCAGCTTTAGAATGTTTTCTCGAAGCTTTCTGGTAATGAAATGGGGTCTGAGAGATCTGGTTAGTATTACCGTATCGTCCGCATACAGGGCCAAAATGGAAGTCATCGGATTGTGTGGGATGTCTGACATGTATATAGAGAACAGCAATGGAGCCAGTAGAGATCCCTGCGGCACTCCAGCAAAGATGTGGCGCTGGGAGGATGTAGAACCGTTGATTTTTACTTGCATTGATCTATTCTGAAGATATGAATGGATTACGTGAACCATTTTTAGTGAGGTACCGGCTGAGATAAGTTTTTACAGGAGTCCAAAATGCCAGATTTTGTCAAATGCTTTGGATAAGTCTAGGAAAACAGCGCCTGTGCACTGGTGCCAGTTGTAGCTGGTGGTGATGTATTCCACAATTCTGTGGATTTGCTGGGTAGTACTATGGTGTTGTCTAAAACCAAACTGTTCTTTAGGGAGGATGTTTAGGTCATTTACTGAGGTTTGGAGTCGCGAGAGGATAACCTTCTCTGCAACCTTACCCAGATTTGAGATAAGACTGATTGGACGATACTTTTGCGGTAGGTGTGGGTCTTTGCCTGGCTTATGTATAGGAATTACGTCAGCCAGTTTCCAGGTGGAAGGAAAATAGTGAAATCTTAAAATTGCATTTATTATACTGGTCAGGTGCACTACTGCTTTTCGGGGCAGAAGTTTAATCACCCGATTAGTAATGCCATCTGGCCCAGGAGCTTTTTTGTTCTTTAATTTTTTAATAATGTCATATAACTCAGCAGGTGATGTTGGTGCAATATGGTCAGTGCTGGAGATAGGAAGTTTGAGTTAGTGTCTGACCTTGCTGTGAATCTTATATATGTGGTCAAAGTCAAGGTTTCCATACAAAGGCCTGCATTGCTCCTCTAAGTTGTGTGCTATAACTTCTGCTTTGTCTACATCTGTGTGAGCAAGGCCCTGGTCAGAGAATATTGGGGGAAGGGATCTGTCTTTGTTTTTGATATTTTTCAGTAGTCCCCAGATGGAGTGATCAGTAGGTGAAATGGAGGATAACTGTGCATCTCTTACTGCCCCATTTTATCTTGTGGTGCACACGTCCGAACCCTGAGAATCCTGTTCCATTTCAATATTGTCAATGTGCGGTTCATCTGTTGTTCTTCGCTCTTTGCGTGCGCGCACTTCTACAAAGTCTGAAGGAGTAGAAGGCAAAGGAGTAGAAGGCACCGATTCTAAATGATCTTCAGCGACAACGTCTGAGACACATTCTGGGGGAAACGTGTCATACAATTTCACTTTTCCCGGCCAATTATCACTCAGCAGCTTTCCCAGTCTGAGAAATTCCCTATATACCTCCTCGAATTTGGTTTCATTCACAAGTTTTGCCATTTCAAGACACAGAAGGAGAAAGAGTAGAAATCTCTCAGGTGTCCCAAGCAGGCAAAGATAATCCTGTGGACTTTTGAGGGTCCACTAGCAAATCCCGTAGACACTCTTAGGTGTCTACTAGCAATAAAATGTCACCATAAGAAACAAACAAAAGCGATACTAGCGGCTGTAGGCCTAGCGTATCGCCCTTGTAATTACAAATGACTTACCTGGATAAAGCACTATGGAAAATAAAGTGACTGTTTATGGTAGCAAGCAATTAACTACTATTACTAATGAATAAGCATAAATATAAATCGCTAAAAACATATCAATCAAATTCACAATTCGTCATCAATAATACACGACACTAAACGCAAACACACGAGCCGCCATCTTTCGTCTGGCTACCCGACAAGACTGAAGCCTATTCTTGAAACATTTATAAATTACAGATACTAATTTATAACTGGTGTTTTTAGTTGAATTCATTTTTATAACATTAAATTGTATAAGATTCAATCGAGTGGACAACAGTTAAAAATATACAAAAATAATAAGTATTATTACCTTCTGTTTATTATTTGAAGTAATCGCAATACGTTTTGGTGGCAGTTGCTGTGTATTATAAATTCAGGGTGTTATTTAAAAACGCAATTTTAAAAAAAAATTTTAATATTATGGCAGATTTAAAATTTCTACGGGATTAACAGCTATTCAGAGATTAAGTAACGTCTGGAGAGGAAGTAAAATTTTATTTCTTGGATGCTGAGGATGCGAACCAGGTGACTCGTAGTTAAGGCCTAAAATGAAGAGCTTAAGAATATCGAGTGGGAATCGTCTCGGGTGTTTCTGTCAAGCATACTTCTCATCAATGTGAAAACAAAATATCCGAAATGAAGACGGTACTCGTGTTTGACTCTTTGAACCTTCTTTATAAAATCATCCGAGTTTAGGATTAATGATTCATAAGCCTAAACTAAATTCTCCTATCCTATCATGTGCACGTCTCAGAAAACAAACTTCGATAATCGTATTAGGATTAATGGAAAGAGATGAGTACATCGGTGAGAAGAAAAGCCAGGAAAGAATTGGCGCATCGGAAAAAGTTGGCAGATGAAATTAAGATCAAGAAGAAGAATCTGTATGCAAATGGGAAATATAAACTGAATAAGCAGCCTTACTCAGAGCAAAACAGTAAAAACCCCCTTCATGAACTCATTGTTCGGGAATTTCAGTGAAAATGCAAATTTCCTAAATAATGTCAACGACAGTCATTACAGCAAATTTGATTTTTTATTACGATTATCAATATAATAATTGATACAGAACACTTTATTTCGATAAATGTCAGTTGCACACGCAAAATTGTATACTGATATAAATCTTCAAGATTATTCCAGTGACGAATGCTTTTCTCACCCACAATTCACTGAATTGTCGAGTTATATTCACGACATTCAGACATCTACTGGTTAATTTTCAAAACTAAGCATTTTAATTTTTCTATGGCCAAACAGTCAGTGACGTAACTCAACTTCCTACACAACAGCGCTTCATAGAATTATCCTAAATGGAAAACATTTTCCATCTTGGGGTTATTTAACCAAGACCGATGAGTTAAGATTACAAGAAAAAAAAATTATATTTTATGTGCACACAGTGGTTACTATCACTGCATCTATGATGAACATGGTGTGTTGTAAATATTAATAATTGCTTAAAAGGACCACGCATGTTTCCGGTATATGGTTGGCCGAGTGGATAGTATCTCCTTCTCCAAGCAACAACCCGCGGGTTCTAATTCGAACGTGGGGCATACAGATGTCATTTTGTGAATATGTGGCAAACAATTTTCATTGCGTATTGAGAAACCACCAGTCCCTTTATTGGAAGCCCGAAATGGCTTGAAAAACAAGTTCCATACTTGGTATCAAGAGGAGGGTTTTTGTATCATCTAATCCTTCGTCCAACAAAAGTAATAATACTAATGCAATATAGGCTAAGAGCAGTTGGACAGTGGAGTGGTGTCTTGAGTGAAAGAGGAACGTCAGGTTTCCTTGAAAGCCGAGGAAGGTGTTGATGCGAAGTGCTTGTGCCATTAAAGATAGCTCGAGTTCAATGCTGTTCGCAAAAGAAACCACAGTATTATACGAACAAGGTGTAAAAAAGATTCGACTTCAAATCGCATCTACGACGCAGAGGACTTTTCAACTGAAGGTGAATTGAATGCGTTATTGTGAAGGGGCAATGTTCTCAATCTATACATGAATAGAAATATGGAAACGAAAAACAAAATAAAAAAATGCAAATTGGTCATCGTCTGAGAAATACAGAGAGAGGACAGACCCTTAACTAAATTACGATTTTATAAATGAGGGTATTTATTTTTATTTCCTCATCGGAATATTTCAAATTGAGTTATGGATTTGATATTTTTATTTTCGGTTTCAATCTTTTCCATCGAAGTCAATTCGCGTGTCGATTTTCTGCTGCGATTAAAATAAATAATTAATTAATGACCTTGAATGAATTTTGTTTGAGTTAAACTTACCGTTAAAACCCCCTCATCGTGACCCCTCCCCCTTCTATGAGAGAAGACAGTCGCCTCTAAGGAGACTTATTCATTGACCTTAATCAAGCGAAATAAATAATATTCAGCATTTGTCTGTTACAATTATCATGGACAGCGTGAAGGATATGACGTCATTGTTTTTTTCGGGCAATTTCGGAAAGATATACTCGCATTACTTAATGTGAGTACATTTGTAGCGCAGTCGGTAGCAATGATGCCTTCGTTAGAGACTGCAGATGGAAAGATGTCGTTTCCTCGCTATTACAATACTAGATGATCAATGTTCTGAATGTGTGCGCGTGCGCGCGCGTATTGTATGTTGTGTATTCGTGTTACAAAATGTGGCAACCTTGCACTGTCCTATTGGCAAGATGCCAGCGAAAAATCAGTAAATATTTTAAGACATAATCACATCAAAACTACAAATCTATAGATAATTTTCTAGCCATCTGAGACGGAGATAAAAACACAGAAAAAAATCGAATGTAGCGTCCCTCCTAAATCAGTGAAACTTTGAGAAGTGCATTTATCCGAACACAAAGGTTATATAAAGCATTACCATCCATCAAAGTCGGATGTTGTCTCACACGCAATTAATGAATATCACGTCGTCAACGGGAGCAACACTAAACTGCTGCGTGTGTCAAAATTTCGTCTGAAAGATTTTTCTCGAGACTGCTGGGCTACTGAGTAATATAAATGACAATTGAATGAAAGTGCCAATATTGGGACCATTATCGATAATCACAGAGACTTGAAAGCGCTTGATCAACATCACCAAAGTCACCTCCTTCCTAAAGAAGTGACCTTGGATGCCGACGTAATCCTACTCGAAAAAAATCTCGTGAAACGTTAGTTTATCTAAACAGCGACCTTTAAAAGATATGCACTTCCACAGGTTAATAGATCTTAAATCTATCGATGCTGTGTTTAGCAACAATGATAACACCAAACGTTCATTGTTAGAAGGGTGAAATTTAGCAGACGATAATTAATCGTATTGTTATTTATTACAATAAATAATGGTATTTTTAATGCATATTTATATATGAAAAAATCGCTGTAATTTAGTAGGCTTAAATCAAATAAGGCTCATTTTGCTACTTTTGGTGAGGTAATGTTTTATTCACTTACTGTTCGATATATAAAAAAATAACTCAATCAACACATATATGATGTCTGACTTAATCTCATCTACATATAATCAATCGTAAGGGAGAAATCCCAGCTTACTCTACGTTTGTCTGCGAAGCAATAACTTGCAAAGTATCCGCAAAAGAAGGACCAGAAATGCTGACGTTACTTTTCGCGAAAAATCCTGGCGTTTTAGCATATATTTGCATAATATGGTTAAATGGCAGGGAGGCCTACGAAATCAGGGTGCTATTTTCATCGGAAAACGGCGCTTTAGCTTCGGCATTAAATCAAGAGTCGGTGACCTTTGGCTTCCGAAGTATGCAAATGCAAATGCCGTAACGATTGCCAATTTCAATAACTCTTCAGGCAACTGTCACGGACGAACGCATTTCTCTCGCTAGCGGGAACCGTAACTTGCATTTAATGCGAACGTTATGTTTATTAGTCAATACACAATAAATGTCCGGATAAATCATAACAAACTCATAGAGACTGTCGATTGAATTAAATCATTAATTTAAAAAAAAAAATGTGAGTGTTGATTTAAGGGATTTCTGAACAAACGCGAGAATGACAGAAAGAATCAGCAAAATTATTCGATTTTATTGATCGGGGGGGGGGGGTCGTAGGAGACAGTGGACGCTACTGAAAATTTTTGAACAAACCCAGTGGGGTATTAAGAGAGTATGCACATACACATGTCGTTTTTTTTTTTTTTTAAAGAATTTTTCCTAATGTATGGTTTTATTGCTCTTTTTCTAGGAAATGCATTCATGGCTATTGAACAAAGAGATTAGAAGAAGAAGATCAACTGAAACATGACGATGAAGTGAAGAAGAAGAAATTGTCCCTAATCTTGGAGTGCAAATGACTGATGAAAAAAAAAACAAATATTGCATTAATTTAAAAAATAAAATAAAGATGTTGATCATTATAATATTATGCAAATCGACTAATAAATTACTGAAAATCATCTAGTTTTCGGATGTTAATTTAAAAAAAAAAAAGTAACTTTACTTTCATCAGGCAAAGCATGCTAATATGGATGAAATTAGTTCTCATGAAAGTTAAAAAGCTATTAAAATGTTATCTATCATCGCTTAACTGATTCTAACAACGACGAATTTATCTGTACATAACAATAACGATTTTTTTTTTTTTTGAAAACACTAATGAAAACAATGGGTTTACAAGAATCACTCACAGAAATAGAATATTCCTATACCAAAGAAAAGAACTGAACAATAGAAATATAATATAATATAACAACGAAGTTAATATATACAGCCTGTTATTACCTAATCGGACTATTCAAAACACATAGCTAAGAGCTAAACTAGATTTGGCGACATTAAAATTGAAATATTCAATATATTCAATATGATTTTTATTTAAGCGATAAGCATGTTATATCTATCATCAATCAGGTTATGACGTTTAGCAACTGTTATCAATATCCTTATAAGGACTGGCTTAAAGGGGCGAAGCAAGAATGCTTTTCATCTTCCCCGTTATCTGTAGAAGACAGTGTAGGGGATAAGGTGTTATTGAGCTATTAAATTAAAACTCTGGTCATGGCAGGAGGGTGGTAACAGCAATAGCCGATAGCCGAGCTTCAGTTAGAACTTCATTGCTACAGCATTGCCATCCGTTTCCCTCACAGGGCAGAAAGCATTATTCTGTTATCAATATTGATATTGATAACAGAATAATTATTTCAAGAATTATTCTGTTATCAATATTGATAACAGAATATGTAAGAACCATGTAATTATAGTAAATAATACATTCTAATAAATAAAAGGTGTATTAGTAAATTTAATAAAATTAATTAAAAAACTCTATTAATAAAAAACTTTTAATAATATTTATGCAACACTTAAGTTATTTTAATATTTTATATATAATAATTATTTAATTTTAAAATATCTTTATTTTCTATTGATAATATATAAGTAATTCATTAACTTCCATAGAGTTGATGTTTTTCGTTTTTCTTAATGGCGAAGTTCCTTTTCGATAATAAAATAGTTTTGTGTGAAAGATCATTATTTGCAAGATAATAATTATGACAAGTCGTTTGTTAGAAAGATAATGATCATTGCTATTGCAGTTTAAAAAAAATACGAATATTTCTTTTGGATTTGAAAATTCGTATTTTCATTTTTATGATACTTTTAATTCTGTCATACATTTAATATCGTGGCTAAGCCAAATATAAATTTCATTCTGCTTACAAAAGCGCACAATAAAAGCCAAAGCTTTCATAAGCATGGTCATGAAAAGCAAAAGTACTGCGTCGTTAAAATGCCGATAACTACAACCTCACGTTAACCTAACACAGAGAGAATATGCAATTTTACGATGCCTACAATGAGCGTCAATCCTCGCAACATTGTCGTGAGGTCTAAAGCCGCCATATTTGCTTCAGTTATTATTTTTATATCGCTTCCGCGCACGTGCGGTTATAGGAGTTAGTGCCGTGCGGGTTAAGGAAAAAGAAGAACCTATTAATATTCTTTTTGATTGGCTGCACTGCAGGTTGTGGTTTAGGACGCTTCTCGAGGGAGGATGTTCTTGAGAACAGAGGCAGACGACCCAAAGAGCAAGAGGAGGAAGAGAAGTGGGTTCAGTGAGTTGTGGATTTGCTGCTTCTGTAGTAACAGGCTTAATGGAAAGAACGGGACATGGACGTATTCTATACAAAAGAAATAAAGGTCAATGAAAGGTCGATCGTCGATTACTTGAGTTCTTCTCCTCTGGATATGACCAAGTATTTTTCAGTGATTTTTGAAACCCGTAAACACACACGGATTACAGTCATAAAATGCATACTTAAATCCCTCATTAGGAGGGCCCAACCAATTCTACGGGAAGGTTGAAGAAAGGGGGAAACCCCTCCATACGAATAAATAAATAAATAAACATACTGCATTACGGAAGAGCCAGTGAGAGACTAAGGAGAAAGAGGACAGGCAGAGCGCAGTTCTGAGGTACGTTTGTATCCATCATGATCTCCATCGTGATAATCCAATGAACGAACCGAAAGAAAAGTAAAATTTAACCAAAAGATTAATTTGCCAAGAGCATTCTTCGATGCCAAACACGATCGAAAATGCTCTTAAAGAGCAACAGCACAGCTTCCTATAAACCTTCTCAGAGCACTCGTCCAGAGGTGGGCGATGTAGACAAAAAAGATCTAGTGTGGATGGTCGAATTCCGTAGATGGTGTTTTTCATTAAATGGTGGTTCTCTTAACTCGTAGTGAAGTTGGCTGCTGACGACCTCTTCCATTATTTTTAGAGAGGACTGACGTAAGGGTAACAAGATGTTAGTTCGAAGGGGGGGAATAGACTGAACACAGGCTCTTTCCTGTCTTCAGCTACTCCGCTGAAAAAAGTGTAGAGTGATACAAGACAGTGGTTGTCAGTTCTAAGTTCTACTAAAAATGATAAGTTAAAAACCATCTTTTATCACTCAATTGTGGATAAATATATTCTTTTTCATCAAGAAAAATTTTTATATCGTTAATTAATACAAGAAATCTTTCTAAAATTGCCTTCTGCTGAGCCAGCGAGCATTATTGTACAACAGACGTTCCCTATCATCATCTGCCTGTAATTTAAATAACCGCCGTTGCAGGGCTTTTCCTCGAACAGAATTTACAATTTTAAATGTAATATCCAAAACATATTTTGTGTTTAATCTTTTACTACACAGTACTTGTTGGTGAATAATGCAGTGGTACGTTAAAAAATCTGGATATTTGTCATCGTTTTTAAATAATGAAATGAAGCCTGATTTATTACCTGTCATTGCAGGAGCACCATCAGTAATAATAGACACAAGTTTAAAAAGCGGAAGTTTGTGTTGTTTCACAAATTCATCAATTGTCGAAAAAATGTCTTCTACCCTAGTCCTTCCCAATAATGGTATAATTTTCAAATGTTCTTTATTTGAATAATCTTGAGATACCATTAACTGAGCAATATTAGTGAAGTCGTTTGATTCATCAAATTGTCATGAAAACGCAACACACTGGTGAATGTCTGACATTAACCCGGCCTGGAAACTTTTCTCCGGGAATTGGACCTCTTCCTTTCGACAATTTGAAACCTTGTCTGCGGCCTAGAAGTAGTCTCTCTCTCTAGCGACGTCTCAAACCGAGAAGCTCCTTTCTGGAAGCGGGAAACTCCTCTCCCAAGCAACGTGGATCCGGGCAATCTCTCTGACGGCGACTCTGGACCGGGCGGCCTCCTTTCTGATAGCAATTCTGGAACCGGGACCCCTTCTGCTTGCTTTAGTCCCTTTTTATTAGGTCTCCTCTGAGATCTCGCATGAAGTTTGGCAACCCCCAAAGAATCGGTATGAGTCTTTCATCTTAAGTTTCAAGTTCGGCACGCCTTTTGTTCTCCTCCGCTTTCTTTTGATTGTTAGGTGTTCGCCATCGGAAAGTTGTTTCAACTCTTTCTGACTGACTACGGAGATGTTTACACTTAGAGCCTGCAAGCCTTTCTCATACATACAAGTTTCAATAACAATCTTTCTAATACCGCCCTGTATAGCTTCGGCGACAAAAACATTGCCTTTGTTTTTAACACTCTAACATATTCTTATTAAAGCAGTATATACAGTTAGCTTCGAAAGAGTTATTTACAAAAGCATCTAATACAAACTATACCGAGGCAAACAAAGTTTATTTTTTTACAATATTCACATTGGACGTAACCTGAGTAAACAATCGAATGTAATGTGCTTTGGAATATTTAATATTTAAGCTAATCGAGTTTTTACACTTTGCTTATAATCGTATTCACTCGGCTCGCTGTTTGACTTCCACTGATCCAAATTAATTCATTTACCCGGATTTATAAGAAAATTACTGATTTGATGATTTTAACAAAAAATAAATAAATAGCAATACACTTAAAGCGAATTAAAAATAATACAAAATAATGATAAATAAAGTAACATGTTTTCAGTTTTAATTAAATTTGTAAGTAAGAAGGAATACACAAGAGATCGCGATCGACGGGTTGAGCACCCCTGTTGTAGACAATGCAACAATACAACAATGTCGTATTGTGGTTTGGATGCATGTAACTAGTGATGTAGATCGATCATATTTGCATTTATGGCACGAATGTTGGTAAAATGGGTGAAGAAGACTGGAAGTTTCTTTATATTATTGGTGTTAATAGTCCGTGTTGTTTTTAGCACTATAATTGTTGTTTTAATCAGGTTAATAATATCTATACAAATAAATATATTATTTTATATTTTATTTATTTTGAATGTCTATAATTTTTATTTATAAAAATTATAGACTCGAAAATTTCATAATGCAAAAGGAAAGAAATGTTACAAGAGCTACAAAGGAAGACAAATTAAGATGAAAGCATTTTCTCTATTACACTCGCGCGAGTGATATAATAAATCTTAATTTAAACATTAATGACTTTAAAATAATACTTAAAACTTAATAATAAATGAATATTACGTCAATAATAGAGAGAGAGAGATCGGGTTTGGTTATGCAAATGGATTTCCTTCAAAGTTCGTGAAGTCTGTGATGAACGCGATTAGCAAAGGTCTGCATATCTTGGTCCGTAGACCGATGGACACCGGAGTTCATCACGAAATATCCGGGAGCTTACCACATATTTACATAATCATGTCACGCTTAATCTAGGGAAGATCAGCTGTGAGCATTCTCGTCAAATTACGGAAGAATAGAAGTGTCTAATTAACTGCTCTAGATGGCGTCCCCGTTGACAATACGTAAATGACTGATCGCATGCTGTGTGCAAATGCAATAGCCACGAATCACCATTGCCAGAGAGCCGCAGGAGTTAGTAGCCCTTGTATACTGCTTTGAGTGACTGATGGCCGATTAATATGCTGTATCCGTATGGGAAAACAAACGCTGACGCCAAAATGAGTTCTTTCTCCATTCATATCAACTACATCTTAATTAGTTGATGATATAATAAATTGTCCGATGTTTTTGTACCAAAAAATTACAAGGAAAGGATGGGTTATTGTGAAATACCACTAAATAGCCATGATAATAAACAACAAAAAAAATTGTATAGCTTGCATAAATATTTTATTAGAAAATATACTAAATACGTGAAGTGACTTAGCATTGTTTATAA